>NC_137888.1:20808620-21408620 GCF_963455335.1 Martes martes | reverse complement strand
CTCTCTCTTATACCATCATATGCATTTCTGTGGTTTTTAGTATTATAGAAATCACCCAGAAGACAAATAGGCAAATCATAAAAATTAGGCACTGTGGCAAATATCCCCATTTGCGCTTTTGTGGTCTTTTGGGATTAGGAATGGACACTGTTCTCTTGGTTTAATTTGGACACTCTGAACTAAAAATTCTGGTCACAATCATTCTCTAAGTATTAGTCTGTGTCAGGGTGTTCAAATGTGTGATTTCCTGTCTTAAATGTTATTTTGTAATCTCTGTCTAAAAGGCTCTTACAACAAAAAGAATGAGAAAAACCAGACACTCACAGAAAATGAATTACCACCAATGGGACATTGATAAGCAGTCTCTACACCTCAGCTCACTACCCCAGATGGCACTGTTTATCCTCCAGCTCCTGATGAGAAGGTACCCAGGAGGGGATGGAGAAGAGAGGCCACCTGAGTCAGCATAACTTAGCAGTTTGCACCAGGATATTTTTGTCTAGAAAGTCACAACTGCGAAAGAATAATATCTCATTTGCTTCAGAAAACTTATACGAACCAATTTTTCTGTGTAAATGATTTTCTCATTTGGACATATGTTGTCTTCTAAAGACAACTGTTTACTTATCTGGACAAATAGCTAATCCATAAGGATAATCATTTTTTTTCCTTCAGTAAGTGTTGGGTTTCTCTTTAAATTGTTAAACGCAATATTTATAAAAGAAAAACTCCATTGCCCCAATTATTTTATTTGGTAATCTACTTAAAACCCATTTGCCTCTTACCCCTTTAAAGCCACTGGATGAAAACTCTGGCATGCTTTTTGATCAATTTTAGGTGATAGAATATACTTATAGTTAACTTAAGTTTCAAAATACACTCTCCAACAAATGAGAATATCCCTCCTATGTGTTCCTTATATATTGGTTACTGTGATCAAAGGTGAGATTTCTCACTTATTCCACTTCCAGAAGCTTAAGGTTTCCAACTGCACCTAGTGTAGGGGACGGGGACCTTCTCCTTTCCTTGTCCATCTCTTCCACTATTCACTAAAGCTGCTTCATACCATGAGAGAGTTTAAAGATAGTGATGGTGGATGAGAGGAGAGAAGCATATAGCCAAGTCCACCTCTACTCTATCAGACACTCCAGGGTTCCTCACTCTGAAACAGCGTCTCTCCTTATCTGACTTCACCTGTTTCTCTCTCAGTGAGTCATTTTCTTACAGTCTATCTCACCCTGACCTGCTTATGGGCCTGCCATCTTAGCCTAGTGGACAGCCTGAGGCAAGATCCCTTGTAAAATTATGGAGTTTCATAAACGTATCCCTAGGTTTCAGGTTGCACTTACTAGGTACAGTTGATGGAAGGAAGTGCAGCTAATTATCAAGTCAGCAACACCCCCCCAAAGCCTGCATTCTTTATCGCTCCTCATGTCTCTACCCAACATGCTACCAAAGGCAGGTAACACAGGTTGGTATCTTTAGATTCTCTGGGCAAGGGTCCAACATCATCATGCATTAACCCATTAATTGTAAGAACACCCAGTTCCAATTTTCTCCGATCTTCTGGAAGGCCCTGTCATCCAGTTTGGGTCAGAAGTCATCTTTTCTTCTTGGTGGGGTTGGGGGCAGTTGATTTGGAGTTTGGAGGGACTTTCAGAGCATACCGATAATTTTCTCCAAGGGTATATCTTCAGAGACCCACAGTTTTAAAATTCTTTCTTGATCCTCTTTTATAACTTTGATTTAAGTGAGAGAAACAAAATACTTAGCTGTTTCCTTGGAAGTCTGCATTTTGGCCAGTCTCCCAACTCACTCTGGAATCCGATACCTATGCTATTTCGGTCATTCACAGGAAATTTCCAAATTAACATCTTGTCACAAACGTCTCAATGTTATGCTCCAGAGAGAAGTGAGGGGTGAGGAGCTTAATGTCATTTGATAAAATAATAATAGTAATAGTAATAATAATAATAATAATGAAATGGAGATTTTCCCCCATACTCAGAGAAAAAAAGCATTTGATGTTAATTGCTGCACTGTAGAAATATGGATTTTATATTTTAGAAACATATGTTTATTTTCTTAATATTTACAATAACCATATACTGCACTCACTATCAGGAGGCAAAATGGATTTTTAAGAAAAAAACTTAAAAGTAGAGAGCAGCATCCCGAATAAACAGTTTCAGGGCTTCTGCCTTTGTTTCTTCTGCTTTCTGCTGGGTTATCACCTCAATTCTCACAATTCCTGCCAACCAGAGATGGGGGTGCATGCCTGTGTCATATCTGTGTCATATGAGAAATTGCTACAATATTAAGTTTCTTTTGAAGTATGTTGACCCGAATCTAAAGTAAGAAATGCATATTTTGGTGTCACACTCTGCACTCTTTGGTCCTGTCATGAACGTTTTAATGCCCTCAGAAGACAGCAGATAGTTTTCTCTTTTTCTACTTAACCTCATTTCACTCTCTGAAAGTCTAAATATGCCTAACTAACTACATTGGCTAAGGTTGGCATTTTAAAATGCCATCAAATCTTCACAGTGTAAAGGATCGTTCACAGTTTAAGAAAACCCACACACAGGATAGATTTGTTTATAACCAATTAGTAAGCTTAGATATCTTACAAAACACAGGATCCCTTCAAGGCAGCACACATCTAGTTAAGATTTCATTCACAGTGACAGGGAAATGCCAGGCTGCTGATGGGTGCGTGTGTGTGTGTGTGTGTGTGGTAGACAAACATCGTCAAAGACATTTATTTTAAAAATCAAATATTAGCGTTATTTTAGTAATGTCCATGATTGAAAATCACCTTGAGATATTTTATGATTAAATATCTGCTAATTTCTCATCAGAAGGACTCCCACTGAGAAAGGGGTGGAAATTCAGTATAGTTTAGTTGATACGAATTTGAGCAAACAGTGCGAGAACAGCTTGCAAACTTATGACATTGGCTTGAATTTAACTGATAAAAGAATGAAGAAAAATGCTATAGTTTTCCTATTTTGTTATTTTTCCTCACAAATAAAATATTTTATTGAACCTCTAAGTAGACTTCTGAACTCATTCCAAATTACAGCTTCATTGTTATATTTTGAAATACGTCACTAATCCCAACTGTTGTTAATCTTCTTATATATTTGTACATTTAAAAATATATATGCAAGTATTTGTTTGCTACTTGTGCATTGGTCTTATGCTTTTACTAGACTATTTCTTTGATGATATTCACATTTGTATCACACTCGGATCTCCCACAATCCTTTGCATTCAATTCAATTTTTCAATTTTTTTTCTTCATTTTGGTTTTTTTTTGGTTCCCCATTTTGAAAATCAGAATCTTAAAAGCAATATTTAAATTTGATTAAAAATTTTATCCTTAAGAATAATTGAAGTTTGAATTTTTTGGGGTTTTTATTTAAATTCCAGTTAGAATATAGTGATTAGTTAGAATATAGTGATTCAGGGGCGCCTGGGTGGCTCAGTGGTTTAAGCCTCTGCCTTCGGCTCAGGTCATGATCTCAAGGTCCTGGGATCGAGCCCCGCATCGGGCTCTCTGCTCAGCAGGAGCCTGCTTCCCCCTCTCTTTGTCTGCCTCTCTGCCTAGCTCTGATTTCTCTCTGTCAAATAAATAAAATTAAAAAAAAAATATAGTGATTCAGCACTTCTATATCACCCAGTGCTCATCACAACAGGTGCACTTCTTAATCCCCATCACCTATTTAACCCCTCCTCATCCTCCTTCTCTCTGATAACCATCAGTTTGTTCTCTGTAGATAAGAGTCTGTTTCTTGGTTTGCCTCCCTCTCTCTCTTTTTTATGCTCAGTCCTCATGAAGATAAATACGTTGTTATTGTAAAAAAAAAAAAATCTATGTTGACTATATTTGAAATAAGAATATGTGAATATGTAGTTATACAAACCTGGGGTTAGCAACTTTTTTTCTGTAAAAAAACTAGGCAGTAAAGATTTTAGGTTTTGGGGTTATACAGTCTTTGTTGTATCTATTCAATTCTGCCATTTTAACATGAAAACATCCAATGGGCATGGCTGCCTTCCAATAAAACATTAACAAAAGACAAATAAGTTGGTTTGGCCCCTGGGTTATAGTTTCCTGACTATTAATCAAACACATTTCTTTAGAAAGAGACAAATTCTATTATTCAGTTTCTAATGTTAATTTTCCATTTCCTTTATACAATTAAATTGGTGCAAAATTCTTAGCTGAAAGCAAAGGTCTTTTCTGGTCTGTTTTGAATTCTTCTTTTGTTGTCTATTCCTTTTTTTTTTTTTTTTTTTCGTATTTAATCTTAGAATGTATGGAATTCCTCATTAGGATGAGTTTGTCTTTATAATATCCTTTGAAAATCCTTGACTATTTTCTTGAGTTCAGTTTCTCAAATATATCAATTAAATATCAGTGCTGTATCTAAAAGGAACCTTCCTCACAGTATTTTCTACAGAGTTCTTTTGACTGATCTGCTTCTCTGGAAGGTTGATATAATTCTGTGGTTATATGATTTTCTTTATCTCTAAACTATAAATCTCTCTGTGTTTGAATCATTTTTCTACATACTTGGCTCAGGTGATTGACAAAAAAAAAATTAACAAGGAAAGACAGAAGGAAGAAGGGAAAAAAGGAAGGAAACGGAAAGGAAAAATGGGTGGGAACAAAGTAAGGAAGGATAAAAACATGCAATTTTGTTGTTTGGCAGAAAAAAAAATGGCTTCCTAAATGAAAATTGAGATGAAAAGATTCATGTGTATTATTTTACTGAGAATTCACAAAAGACTCAAAGTATGTCCAGCAGTGATACATTCAGTGGATGTCTTTTGGCTGATTATATTCTTGTTCCCAGTTATTGAGTGCTCTCTCTATAAGATAGTTATGTCTCCCTACTAAATTTATGTGGCCTGCATGGATCCTCTAGGGCAGAAACTTATCCCCTTGACATCAAGTTTCTTCTCACACCTTTTTTTGGCCAAGGAAATGCAAGAGCAATGGATCTATGTTAGTCCGAAAGAAACTTTAAAATCCTTTTTATGATTCTACCCTAATTTTTCCACTCCATTACAGTAACAGTGTGGCATTGTGTGGGGGCTTTTCTTTCAGGTCTAGATTAAAGGAGATAGACGGAGCAGAACGGAGCAGGGCAAAGCCACTCTGCAGTGGAAGTGGAGCTTGGGTGAGCACTAAATAATCTTTGGTAAACCACTGAGATTTTAAAGTTATTCATTACCATCGCATGACCTAGTAGGAGTTCCAAAGTACGAAAATCTATGTATAAGGAGTAGGGTGCTACAGTCACTAAAGCCTAAAACAAGTGACACTGGTTTCAGGACTAGGCAGCAGATAGCAAGAACATTGTTATTGGAACTGGACGAAGAGAACTGGACTTTGTAAGTATAAGTACAAAGCATCCAATAAAACTTTTATGATAGCCACAGAGTTCCATAGGGGTGGCTGGGTGGCTCAGTCTGTTAAGCATCTGCCTTTGGGTCGGGTTATGACCTCAGGGTCCAGGAAATGAGACCTGCTTAGGGCTCCCTGCTCATCAGGGTGTCTGCTTCTCCCTCTCCCTCTGTGCTCTCATACACTCAAATAAATAAAAAAAAATCTTAAAACAAAACAAAAAACTAGGGAGTCTCATATTACAATAATTGAGCCTGTAGTTTATTAAACAGGTTTAGGAACAGACTGCTTCAGGTCTGCCTTAGTGTCCACAGGCTGGGTTTACTAAGAACCTAAAAGAAAAAGGTTACCTCAAATAAGATTTGGTTGCTAAGCAATCAAGGATAAAAGAGATATTCTCTAAATTATAGAATTTCCAGGTTGAAAAGATTTGGCCATTTTTTTAATCAGCTACCAAATATGGATTAAATGGACAATGCAAAACATAAGCAAATTATTACCACACCTTTAAAGTCATGCATGGGTTCAGACACCCACATTTCCATCTTTTAGGTGGAAAAATAAAATGGTTTAAGAAAATTTTAAGTGTTAGCTGATGGATAATTTTAAGCTATGAGCAAAGAAGTCAAAATAGGATCTCATGTATTGAAAATAATAGTGAGTTACACATTAGTGAATGGAGGGAACTGAAATCAAATTTACTAAAAAGCGGATATATTTTTTAGAAAATTCACTGCCTAAAGGGTGAGCACTTTGGATTTAAACAGCTTGATTTGGTTGAAAAATGGGAACAAAAGTTGCATATATTATGCCTGAGCACCAGCTTAAGGCAACTGTGTGGTTCTATTATTATTCTTTGCTTTTGCCAATGTGAATATGTCTGGAAATGGGCTGTTTTTCAAACATGGATTTTCACATGAAGTATATACATAGGATATTGTCACTCATTCCCCACAGTGAAAACAGATAAAATGTAACCTAGGTGAGAAATTTATATGTGTAGCCATAAATCCCCTAACAGTTTGCAGATGTGTGTTACTGTAGCATAACTTAGTAAATTTTAACTAAATTACCACAGAAGTCTTCAAATTGAGTGAAGAAATAATACCTAGGAAAACAGTCATTGTGTGTCATGCATTATAATTGACATATTTAGAGCACTATTTCATGCAATTCTCATCAAATCTATAAAATAAGTGTTTTCTTCATTAAGCAAAATTTCATAGTGGGGGAAAATAAACAAAAATTTAGAAACAGATGACATATTTCTTCATAGAAATGCAAGAAGTAAAGAGATAATAGATAGTAAAGATAAAGCATATAAAAATTCAAAAGAAATAAGACTGGGAAATTTATCATGTACACAAAAGAATTGAGAATGCAATGAAAGATTGTTGCTAAAATATTTACAAAATAATAGCAAATTCCAAACGAAGATTTTAATGTATCATTTGAATTAACTTCATAAGAGTTAAAAAAAAACCTAATCCATTAAACAGGAAATAAAGAAATTTGTGAAGTAATGTCCTCTACAAACATCAGGACAACATGTTATTTAAAATGATTTAGCAGCATATTAAGAGACATAGTTTCCCAATTAGCATAGAAGAGAAGAAGTGTTGTTGATTTGACTTTTCCCAGTTGCAGACCTTGGAACTTGGGTTTGTTTATTTAGGTGATAATCCCAGGAAGCACTGGTATTGAAAAGCAGAAATTAGGGGCACCTGGGTGGCTCAGTGGGTTAAAGCCTCTGCCTTCTGCTCAGGTCATGATCCCAGGGTCCTGATATCAAGCCCCACATCGGGCTCTCTGCTCAGCAGGGAGCCTGCTTCTCCCTCCCCCTCTCTCTGCCTGCCTGTCTGCCTACTTGGGATCTCTGTCTGTCAAATAAATAAAAATAAAAATATTTTAAAGAAAAGCAGAAATTAGACAAAGAAAGAAAGGAAGACAATGTCCGGTGACTTAATGACCAGGTCCCACTGATGGCGGCCTTTAGGAGACAGTATAGAACCTGTCTCCAAGCTGTCACTATTGTAAATTGTCTACTTATTACATCCTCCTATTCTTGGCTGAAGGCTACTCTCAGGCATACATACTCTCTAGCACCTAATCTGCACCCAGCAAATGGACAGAGCCTTCATCAGTCCAGGGAATGTCCTTAGGCAGAGTGTGGCCAGTGCTTATAGGAGAAGCCACTGGTTTTTAAGGGAATGGTGACTGCAGGGGGGATGGGCTGAGGCTCTGCCTCTAGCAGCCTCTTCTATAGGCAGTAAAATAATGTCAAAACATAAAGAAAAAAATAAGAAATTATATGTACACACACACAGCAATACTCTCCCTCCTAAGATAAATTTCATTTATGAAGATTATTATAAAAGCCAGTAGTAAGTTAAGAAGAAAATATATCATATCTATTGTGATTTGTTGTTTTTTTTGTTTTTTGTTTGTTTGTTTGTTTGTTTTAAAGATTTTATTTATTTATTTGACAGACAGAGATCACAAGTAGGCAGACAGGCAGGCAGAGAGAGGGGAGGAAGCAGGCTCCCCATGGAGCAGAGAGCCCAATGCGGGGCTTGATCCCAGGACTCTGGGATCATGACCTGAGCTGAAGGCAAAGGCTTTAACCCACTGAGCCACCCAGGCACCCCCATGAGAAATCTTCTTAAAGTTAGAAACAAAAAAATAATATCTACAAACATAAGTAATTACACTACTGTGAACGTGATGGGTCAATATTAGAACAGCTCTGCTAATGCTTGAAATCATTAAATTCCCACACTTGGATAACCCACAAATGACCATGACTTTGGAGTTTTGGGAAATCCAGTAGATTTGTAATAAATATATTTAAAAAATAAATATACTGATATCCACTGTATATTTGTCTTGGTCAATTAATGTGTCAAATTCTTAGACAAAATAACAAGAATTACTAAAAGCATAGAAGTATTTAAAAGCAAATAATGTTGCAAGGTTTCAGGGTTCTTGCTTCAGGGAGCTGAAGAATGAATCTCTCAGACAAAAAGGGTGAAGGGAAGTGAAAGTTTATTAAATGAAGGCCAAGAACAGATAGGAAAGAAAAGGAGCTCTCTAGAAGAAGAGGGGTCCCAAATGGGTTGCCACTGAGGGCTTTTATGGTCAGTCTTTTATAGGGAACTTGGTAAATATCTTGTCTATAACATTTAAGATAAACAAGGTGGATTTGTAAATATTATTGAAAATAACTTGACTATATTTGGAACAAACAAGGTGAATTTGTTATGTTCCCTTTTCTCTAGCTAATAGCTTATCTATAACATTTCTCCACATCTGGGATTTCTGTGAGCCTCATTACACAGCCTCTGCATGAGCCTCCTCATTTAATCCCTTACCCTTCTCTCCCTACCTAGCCTCACCTGTCCCGGACTTAATAATATGGCCTTGTTTAAAGTGAGTGGTTAAATTATGAGAGGGAAAAGATGATGAACCTTGAGGATCCCAGGGAAGCAAGAGAGGATCAGATCATATTCTATTTTACAAACACAATAGCTACTCTTAAAGCTACCCATTGCTTTCTATAAGGGGTCTAGTAGGGCTCACTTCTTTCAAGTAAGATCTACTTCTTTTCTGATCTTTTTAAAGTATAAATAACCTTCACTATAGTCTGCATGTCACAAGACATCTTATGTCATCAAAGAGTTTCAAGATTCTCCTTTCCTCCTAACAACAAAGCAGTTTTTGGAGAGAAACCTTAGATCAAAACAATATACAGAATTGCATTCCATATTTAATTTTGAATTGATAAGGAGCTACAGTGAGATAACTAAATGAGTATGGATCATTTCATTTCCTTTCTGTCTGCAGATTCTCAGCAAAGGACAAAGCCTTGTAAAGTGAAGGGATTTAAAAACACAACTGGAGAAAAAGGGACATTGACTCTCACTTTACCAAAAGAGGAATTTTCAAGCTAACTTCAGAGCCAAGGTCATTTCTCACCTTAGATTTAGTGTGTCTCAGCAGGGAAAGGATTGTATTAATGGCCTCAATGACATCCCAGAATCACAGACTTGGTCTTGATTCACCAACCCAAGGATATTTTGGGGATATTCTTAGTAAATATTATTATATGGGTATGTGAATCTGCCTTTGACTATTTTTTTAAATCTAAACCTAAAAATAAATACACATGAGGAGGGTTAGATGGCAAGAGAATAGGAGGACTTTAAGGTCCTCTCATTCCACAAACACAACTAAATAACTAACCAATCATCCCAAATACCCCAGAAATAGGCCTAAAGATGCAGAACAATCTCTAAAACTATAGGGAAAAAAAGAGGTCATATCCAAAAAGGTAAGAAATGCAGAGACATGGTTTGGGGAGAAGTGAATCGTGAGTTCAGTGGAGGGGAAGGAGCTATGGTCCTGGGGAAGGGCAAGAGAGACTGGCTGGTGCCATTTCCTTCTCCCACCCCTCAGCACAAACACAGAGCCACCTGTGGGAAGCAGGTCCATGGAAGCACTGGCTGCCTAATTTGCTTACACCAAGCCCCACCTGCCTGCACTCTGGTGGGACTGCCCTTCTCCGTCCAGCTGGCTGCAGCCTTACTGTGGCAGAATTCTCCCCTAGGAAACCAGTATGAATCCCCACCCACACCACCTGTCCCAACCAGAGGGTTCTACGGAGCCTCAGCTCTGGAGGAATTAGTGTCACCTCTCATTTCATAAGCAGACCAGAGCACAGCAAGTTAAAATTCACCACATTCAGACCAAGACCAAACACTGCCCACAGCAGACCAGGAGAGCCTCTGCAGACACCTTGCCTGGAGGACTGAGCAGCTAAACCACAACAGGAGTGCACACAGCACACAACAGAGACATTGCCTGAAGGGCTAGGTCCTGGGTACTATATGACCTCTTCTTCATGAGGTCATTTTTCCAGGGCAGGAAACATTGTGGCTTTTCCAAAACAGAAGGAAGCAGAGACTCGGACAAATTGCCAAGCTGAAGAAATTTATCCCAAATGAAAGAAGATGATAAAGCTATGGCCACAGATCTAAGAGAAACAGATTTAAGAAACATATCTGATGACGAATTTAAAGAAATAATCATAAGAATACTCCCTGGGCTTGAGAAAAGACTAGAAGACATCAGGGAGACACTTACACAGAGATAAAAAGTTGAAAAATAATCAATGAAATGACAAATACAGTAAGTGAGATTGGAAATAGGTTTGATGCAATGATTATCAGGCTGAAAGAAGCAGAGGAGTGAATTAGTGACCTACAAGACAAAATGATAGAAAATAATGAAGCTAAATAAAAGAGAGAAAGAAGCACCATACAGCACAAGAATAGACTTCTAGAACTCAGTGACACCTTCAAACATAATAATATTTTTATTAGAGGAGTCCCAGAAGAAGAAAATAGAGAAAAAGGAACAGAAAATTTATTTCAAGAAATAATAGCAGAAAACTTCTGTACTCTGGGGAAGGAAACAGACATCCAGATCAGGAGACACAGAGAATTTACGTCAAAATCAACAAAAAAGGCAAGCCAACACCAAGACATATTGTAAATAAATTTGGAAAATATAATGGTAAAGGAAAAATCTTAAAAGCAGCAAGACAAAAGAAGTCCTTAACTTTCAAGAGAAAATCTACAAGGCTTGCTGAAGATTTCTCACCAGAAACTTGGCAGCCAGAAGGGAGTGTCATAATATGTTCAAAGTACTGAATGGGAAAATCTGCAGCCAAGAATACCCTATTCAACAAAGCTGTAATTTAGAATAGAAGAGGAGATAATTTCCCAGACAAACACAAGATAAATGAGTTTGTTATCACAAAACAACCCCTGCAAAGGAGAAACCAGAAGTGACAAGGACAAGGAAGGATCAGAGAAAATCTCCAGAAACAATGACAATAAAAGTAATAAAATGGCAACACACACACACACACACACACACACACACACACACACATAATTACTGTGCATGTAAATGGACTAAACACTCCAATCAAAAGACATAAGGCATCAGAGTGGATAAAATGACGAGACCCATCTATATGTTGCCTAAAAAGACTCACTTTAGACCTAAAGACACCTACAGATTGAAAACGAGGATGGGGAGGGATAGGGTGGCTGTGAATTGTGTAAGACTGATGATTCATAGACCTGTACCCCTGAAGCAAATAATACATTATATGTTAATTTGAAAAATGTTTCATTTTACAAATTAATTAATCAATTGATTAATTAAATCATTTATTCTCACAATGACAAAAAAAGTGAGGATGGTGAGAAAACACTTATCATGTTAATGGATATCAAAATCTGAGTAGCAATATTTATTTAGGACAATCTAGACATTTTTGTTCTTGTATTGTTTTTATCCTATTTTGGTATCAGTGTAGTATGGGGCTCATAGAATGATTTTGAAGGTGTTACTTGTTTTCCATTATTTGTAAGATTTTGATAAAAATTTACATTATTTTTTTTTTTAATGTTTGTAAGAACTTGCCAGTGAAACCACGTAGTCTTGGGCTTCTCTGTGTTGAAAGATTTTTGATTCTTAATTCAACTTTCATTCTTCTTATTAATCTAAGAATATTTCCTATTTCTTGGATTCAAGATTCATGATTCAATCTTGGTAACTTATGTGTTTTTAGGAATTATATATTTTTTTTTGAGTTATGCCAAGAGTTCCAAGGTTTATATTTATATAGGACCATCATTGCCACCTAGTCACCCATATGAAAATGTAGGGGTTAAAGATATCAACATGAGGAAGTTGCCACATATGAGCCACCAATTGTGTGATAGGTATCATTGTAAAATCATCTAGTTTTCCTGAAGAAGCTGTGACAAAAAATCTGGTGTCCATTTGATTGTGAGTCTGATTGGTTCTGGACAACAAGTAGTGGTAGTCCTGTTGTTCACCAGAACAGTCCACTAAGGCACACAATCTTCTGTATGCAAACCAGCTTGCAGAGATTCTGTTAAGTACCTGTAAGGATTATCCCTAACATTTGTGTAAATTCCTGTTCCACAATAGGAACAAAATACTTGGCATTATTAATCTTATCACTTTCTTGGGCCAATTATTTAAAGAACTTACTGGCCCAAAGATTTCTTTTATGAATCACCTATATCTTCAATACACTGAAGTTGCAGGAAACAAGATTATCAAAAATCTCCATTTCTTAAATTCAATAGAATTTTTTAAAATCTTTAACCTCTACATGTTTCCCTAGCTTCTGACACAATGGGCCATTTTCTTGTCAGTGAAAATTACCTTTCTTTCAAGCAATATTCATTCTCCTGTTTTTGTTATTGTTTTTGTTTTTTAAGTAACTCTGACCATCTTGTTTTTAACCTATTACATAAATTCCTCACCTATTTCAGTTGGTGGAGATCATTAAGATTTTGAGCTTTGCCTCCCAATTCTCATGTACTTTTCTTTACCTAGTTGATTTGTACCAATTCCATTGGATTCTAATTCTACTTAGGTACCAATAATTCCCAACTGTGTCTCTTCAAATTACATATTTCTTCTAGGATCAAAATAGATAACATCCATCTTCCCAAGTAAAACCATTAAGTAAATGATATTAATGCTCCTAAAATTGAACAGAGAGATGCACCAATAGAATTCTGGATCTTCCACGACATTAAGACTGTACCACCTAAAATAATCCCTGTCTCATAACTATCTACTTATTAAGTCTACTTAGAAAGTTGGTAACTTTAGCCCAACACTTCCTCTTATATCCTTCATCCTCATTTCTCATTGCCACTCCACAGATAAATTATTAATTATACTTTCTAATCAATCTCTAACTCACTTACTATCTCTGCTATCAAATTAGCTCAAGCCATCTGAACTGTTTTGATATTTTTATAATAGGTACTTGTATTTCTATTTGCTCTTGACATTTTCAAAAGCATTCTCAATTGGACAACTAGAATTATTTTAAAATTGTGAAGTTGATGATTACATTACTGACTCTAAACAATTGATGTTTGCCTGTTAATTTTAGGATAAAGCTAAAACTCTGGCAGCTACGCTGGAGCTCATCCTACTCTTGCCCTCATCAGAAACACTCCAAACACACTTCTCATGGTTCAATTTTTCATAAGCACCACACTCTACCTCTCCTCGTTTCTACATGTTTTTCCCTCTGCCTCTTTTTAAAAAATTTCTTCGTTATTCTAGTCCTGGGTTTAGTATTTCTTCTTCAGGGTATCCATCGCAGTCTTCGAAGTCCAGATTGTACTTTTTCTCATAACAACTATCAAAATTTATTTCTGCTTTTCATTTGGAAAATTATTTAATATTCTCAGCTGTTTCTCTCCTGATGTAGAACTTAGCACATGGAAAGCACTGAGTGATTATTGGTTAAATGAATGTTTGAATATAAAGATGGCTTTGGAATTTTGATGACTTTGTCACTTTTTTTAGCTTTTGCATTTCTTTTATCAAATTAATCCTTTTTATAACTTTTAGATATTCCACAGCACCCTGTTTTAAATTTTTCCACTGAAATTATTCAGTTCATGAAATAATTTGAAGAATACAATTTCTTTGTTCCTTTTATTTTTTAAAAAGATGACAGCTTAAGAGTGTATCTATCTTATTCCTCCTGGGCTCTTTTAATAATTTTTAGAAAATATTAGAAAATCTAAGAGTGTAATTTATAGCAATGCTTAACTTGAAATATAGAATAATATCAAGTTGAGAATTTATTAAGTATACTGACAACCAGGACTACTTTAGCAGAATAATATACCCATGGTTCAGCTAAAGTTTCTATTCTCTGAATCATGTAATGAAAGATAACTCAAAAACTTGACTAAAAATACCTTTTTCTAATGAAGATTGGAAAAGTGCATGTCAGAATGATGAAATTACCTCCACCAGTTTCTTTTCATTATGGTTCTTTCAGTACATGACATTGAACACATACTATGAGTCATCTAAATTGCAATTTAAATAATTTTATTGTATCATGGCACATGATAAATTTATCAGTGATGTCAGAGTCCTATGCTTTGCTTCAAGTGCTAACTTTAAATTAGATAATTATTAGTCTGATCAAATAAATAACATCATTATGCCTACTTTGCTATCTCTTGAAATTTATACCTTTGGGATTAAAAAAACTAATGATTGATGAATAAAGCATTATAAACATTTTGGAAAAGCTTTGTACCTTAGTGTTCCTCTTCAAGTTAAGTAGATTTAATATAAACAATAATAATATAATAACAACACACTGGATTTTTCTTAACCAGCCAAGATACTTCTAATAGGGCAGTAATGGAAGTGTTATCAAAGGACTGAACTAAAAAAGACATGGTTAAGAAAATATCATACAGTTATTTTGGGTACTCTGTGATGAGGGGAGTAGGGTGAGAAGTTTGAGAAGAAATTTAGAGCAAGGATTAAGGTAAATAAAAAATGCATGTGGGGGTGCCTGGGTGGCTCAGTGGGTTAAAGCCTCTGCCTTCAGTTCAGGTCATGGCCTCAGGTCCTGGGATCAAGCCCCGCATCAGCCTCTCTTTTCATCGGGGAGCCTGCTTCCTCCTCTCTCTCTCTCTGCCTCTCTGCCTCCTTGTGATCTGTCAAATAAATAAATAAATAAAATCTTCAAAAAAAATGCATGTGATGGTTAATTTTATGTGTCAAATTAACTAGATCACAAGGTGCCCAGATAAATGGCTAAACACTGCTTCTGGGCATGTCTGCTAAAGTTGTTTCTGGATAAAAATAGGATCTGAATCAGTAGGCTGAGTAAAGGAGATAGCCCTCTCCAGGGTGTCCTCATCCAATCCATTGATAGGTTGAATAGAAGAAAAAGACAGAGGAAAGGATAATTTTTTCTCTGTTTCAGTCAGATTGCAACAACTGAGACATGATCTCTTGTCCTTGGACTGAATGCGACACCATCAGTGCTCTTAGTTCTCAGACCTTCAAACTTAGACTAAAATTTACATTACCTATCTGGCCCTCATCTCTTTGGATGTGGGCTAAGATCTCTACCACTGGTTCTCAGACCTTTGGAGTTAGATTGGAACTGTATCAACCTTTGCTGGTGTTAGGGTACGGAGTCGACCACCCCTCAATTAGACAGAGAACACTCTCGATAATGCAAGTCACACAGTGAGGTTTATTTCCAGCTAGCTGGGGTCCAAGTATCTGCCTGGCACAGCAGGTTTCAACAAGGACCCCGAGCACTCAAAGCCAAGGGTTTATATAGCATTTTTTTTTTTTTTAAACATCCAACTCACAGTAACTTTCCATCACTTCAGGGACCATACATACTTTGGGCTTGCGTCCCCCTGGTGGTTAAGCAAGACAAGCTCTCTTCAACATCTGGTCCCCGTGCCGCATCCGCCTGGCCATCCTGGTGGTTTAAGCTGATTAGCTGCAGCTGAGGTGTCGCAGGGTGGGATACTTTCTTGGAACTAAAACAGGGAGGGGGGCCCTGGAACTAAAGCCGGGAGGAGAAAGTTCAGCCCTTGGGCCTGAGATGGCTGCCCAAGCTAAGACGGCTGTACTTATGCTAACCCACTCTTACAGCTGGGTCTCTCAGCTTGTAGAAGGCAGACTGTAGGATCTTTCAGCCTCGCAATCATGTGACCCAATTCCATGTGTATGTGTGTGTGTGTGTGTGTGTGTGTGTATAAAATTCTCTAAAAATCTTGACTAATAAAATGTATTTGACGACAATTAGAGCTGCTCATTGAAGTCATATGTTCCCTGCTAAAATAGCATGTGCTTCATTGAAAATATATTTTTCCTTAATAGAAATATACTTAATCCAAACCTGTAATACAACTCAATTAAGCACAACCTGTTTTCAAAACAGTTTGTTAAGCAGGGTGAAAATTTAGATTTCCAAAGGTAAGGTCCATCTCCTCTAGGAACCTAGAAACAGAGCTTGAGAAGGGCAGTAAGTAAATGACTACAAAAACAAAACAAAAAAAGACTATATAGATCTACAAATATAATGTTCAGGGAAGAGTAATTATAGAGAGGAATTCGAAGAAGCAGATATCAGAAGGATCACACTGAATCCATGCAAACGAGGAAATCTGAGGTAGGCAGTGCAGTTACAGCTAGGTTACTGAGGGGCTGAGAAGTACGTAATACTCCAGGAAGCAACAAGGACAAATTCAGACCCAAAAGTGCAAGGTATAAATACAGAATAGAAAGCTATCAGGTTTGGCTACATATATTCTAAAAAATCGAATGTAAGTATGTGATTTTCTACTAATTATAGTATATACCAAAAAATCTATTATGTACCAAGTTCTGTTCTTAGCAATCACCATGATAGAGAAAGTCCCTGTTCTTATGGAGTGCGTTATCTAGAGGGAGTGGGAGTAGGGATCACAGGGTATTAAATAAAAGCTAATTTTCAAATACAATAAATAAACAATAAGACCTATTTTGAGAACTGAAGTAGTTTGTCTGGTTGGTTATTATTGATTAGTTGTGCAGGAGAACAAATTGTCCCTATTTGAAGCATATGATGTTGAGTGTTGACTTTGTACAATATATAGTATTAAGTACATTCTTCACAACCCTTGTCTCCTCTCTCACCTTCCTTCTAAAGTTATTATGTATTATGTGTATACATGTCCACACATATACACAAATGCATTAATGGCAAAAGCAATATGGTGAGAATTACAGAAAGCAAACTGGAGACAGATCTTGGTGAATTCTTAAATTCTACCACTACCTAAGAACCGATGAGCAAGATATTTACTTCTTGACCTGTATTAATTGCATGATGAGTGGGAAACAGCAGACTCACAAGGATACTGTGAGAAAAAAATGAAATACATGTGGATTGAATTTGAAAATTAGAGATGTAAAAATGTAGGAATATATATGTTACTATCTTCATATCATCATGTGCACAAATGTCTAAAGCATGTAAAACTGAGGATAATAACATAAATTCCTAGTAATTTAAAATAACATTGTCCTTAGCCATACTGCCACAAAGATAGGTATTGTTACACTGACCATGAAACATACGCATATAGGAAATTACTGATTTAATGAGAAAATTCTTTCTGGCAACATTTAAGACAGAAGTTAAGTTTTCTCATGTAATAGAAACAAAAATAACAATAATAATAGATAAATAAAGTAATATGTAAATACACTGGATGTGTGTGTGTGTGTGTGTCCAACTAAGTACAGATACATGTAACTAGATGATTGGTTTTAGTACACTGTCGGTATACCAGCAGAATATCAAATTGTTACTTACACTACATTTAAAATGACAGTTCTTCCTGAATGAGTGAGTAATTCTCACTCATTATCCAGTGAGAATTATCCAATTCTCACTGGATAATTCTGTAACTGAAAGACTAGCTCAGTCCTCGCTAGAAACATGACTACATAGCACAAAGGCTATATTTCTCAGTCTCCTTTATAGGTAGCGATGATCCTGTGATCAAGTATTGGGCCAATATAAGCAAAAACATCTTGTGAAAGTTTGAGAAATTTTCTTGAGAAGACTTAACGCACACATTTTGATGCTTTTACTCATCCTTCCTTCTTCCTGCCAGCTGCCTAGAATCAGTATCAAGAGCTGGAGCTCTAGCTGCTGGTTTAGCTTATGGACCACATGGTGGGTAATAAGATGTAGAAAAACACTGACATATCTATCAGTCCTAGGTTTTTTATTTCAGGAAATTTACAAGAGAAAAATACACTGATACCTTGTTTGGTTTGGGGTCTTTATTTCCAAAAGCAGCATGTAAATACAATGGGACACGTAAAAAACAGTAAGAGAACTCTTAGGCAACTATTATGTACTTATGAATGTCATTTACTCTGGGAAAAATATATGTCTTTAAAAACTGGGGGAGGGTGCCTGGGTGGCTCAGTTTGTTAACTGACTGCCTTCAGCTCAGGTCATGATCCTGGAGTCTTGGGATCGAATCCCGCATAGGGCTCTCTGCTCTACAGGGAGTCTGTTTCTCCTTCTGACCTCATCCCCTCTCATGTTCTCTCTCTCTTTATCTCTCTCATTCTCTCTCTCACATAAATAAATAAAATATTTTTTAAAAATAAAAAAAAAACCTGGGGGAATATTAAGAAATTTATGTATATTCAACAAATGATAACAAATAACTGGTAATTGTTCTGAAAAACAGCATAAAATAAGGAGAAGATTATTTTGGGACTGGTTCTTATTTTGATGGAAAGAAGTAAAGGACAGAAGTCATAAAACTCTGCCACTTTAAACAAGAGCCATGTGTCATCTGACCACCACAGTTTTGTAAGGTTATGTCTACCTTTATTCCACTGTGCACTTGCCAAAAAAAAGTAACTGTGAAGATGGCTCAGGGATAAGGCATCTGGAATCAATTAAGAAGAACATGGCCCAAAATATCCACACTATCTGCACATGAATTTCCACACTCATGGAGTAGTGCTAGTCATAATAAATAGCTTACCTTTTGGAAAATAGGATAGGAAAGAGAGAGGCTATGCCATGTTTTGAACCATATCATATCACCCCTAGGTGATAGGACTAGGATTTGTGTTTGCTCATCTTTTTCATTGTTTAACATGTTGGGAATGAAGACTTCTTCCTTTAATTAGTCCGACTCAGACTAGTGAAGATATTATTAATCAGTATACATCCTGGAAGATAATGAGTTTTCCTTATTATTTATCCTGCTGAGGACATCAGAACACAAATGAGATGACAGAAAATAAGTAGTTATTTAAACCAACTTTTTTTCTAGAAAGTACAAACATGTCTATGAAAACAATACAAACTCAATTTAATTTCTCCAAATTGCAAAAATGTTGTATTTTATATGATCAGAATATATATTATGTATTATACATATATAGAAAAAATAATTGCAAAACACAAAAACATGTTTGAACTAATGCGTTTATGCCTACCCTATTTCAGTTTTTATCCAGACCCATCGTTATGGACAGAATTAAATTTCCTTAACACAAAGAAATTTATGTGATGATGGATGGGTAATTTTGTGTACAGGAGAGCAAATTAATCCAATAATTTATCGCAAATCTCTCCAAAGGGAAGGGTTTACTATTAAGTTAGAAAAGCACAATTTAGTGTTATCTAGAAAAGGTACCAGAGGAGTTGGAGCAGAAACCTGAAGAAAATGAAGACTATGTGGGTTCCTTGTGTTTTGTTAAGACAGAGAAAATAACAAGTTTGTTGTTTTGAAGTTGAATTCCGGTATATTCAAGGCCACTTCCATATGCATCTTAGTGTCAAGGTTTTTATCAATGCCTGTTAACTTTTAAGCCCTGTGTTTTCTTGTTCCACGTGGATCTCCCAGTGAGAATTTACACTCAGCTAAGAGCCCTAGTGTAACAAACTTCTATTTATGCAATGGAAAAGATCACTTAAAATTATCTTTAATCACTTAAAATTATTTTTCTTAAATATATAATCAGATGAAAGATCATCACATTCATGAAGAAAGAGAAAACAAATCAAATCATTAGAATGTATAAGAGAAAAAATTAAAAAAAATAGAAATTCAGAACAGAAACCATGGTGCAAAATATATAATCAATTAAAGCATTGATTGCAATTCCTGTCATCACGGCTTAAAAACATGTTCATAAATTGGACTTTTTTGAACTACCTCTGTTGCCACCAACATCTCTTGTCAGGATTATTACATTAACCTTCCAATTTTTACTCCCTTATTGCAAACATTTCCTCTCTTCAGCCCATTCTCGTTCAACAAGTAGCCAGTGTTCCTGTTGAACACAGAATACTCGGGATCTCATGTGACTTCTCTTCTCAAGATCACCCAGTAGCCTCTTGGCACAATCAGAATAAAATCAAACTCCTTTCAATATCCCACAATCTCCTACAGTCCATGTCCTTGTTATCTGACCCCTTTACTTTTCTCCCCCAACAAAAATCCTCAGCCATACAGGTGGTGGCATCGGGGGTTTTGCACAATTATTTCTTTTACAAATATTTCCAAAAACTAAATGAATCATTTATTTACCTTATTTAGCTTTTAACTCAGATGTCGTCCTCTTCATGAGGTTTTGCTGAGTCATCACATTTAAATTCAATGCAAATTTAATTTCAAACAACCCTGACATACACATTCTCTGTTTTCTACCTGGCATTTACTGCCATCAAAATTTTTCTAAATTGTTTCTCTTTGTTTACTTATCATTATTTTTTTTCTCTTCCATTAGAGGTAAGATCCAACATGACAAGAATTCTTTTTTAATTGCTATATTCCCAGCAGCTATAATAGTGCCTAGCATACAGCAGATGCTTGATAATAAGTGAATTCATATTTAATAAGTTAATTCAAGAATGATCATTGAATGGGTAAATCAAGTTTAGAATAAAGAAGTCTCCCATTATTAGAAATATTTTTGCAACATTTCAGAACACAGTTTTTTTTTAAGATAATAAAAATCATCCAGAGAGAGATGTAAAAAGCAGAGAGACTGAGAAAGAAGAGTGGTTAATAACCAAAGAACAAAATTCAGAGTGACTGCTAATCTTTCAACAGCAAAATATGATGATAAAGGCCATCATGAAAAACTTTCAATGTTCTTAGGAAACATTATGAAAGTTATATAAAGGGGAAATACTAATATCATTTAAGAGGAAAAAAAGCAATAATTTAGAAAAGGTAAAATTACATATTAACAACTTTATTTTTTTCATATTAAACAACTTTAAAAGCTGTGTATTTATTGGCATGTCAAGTAAAGAAAAGAAAAAAATATTGTAGGAACAATGGTTAGTATTTTCAATCTCTCACACATTCATGACCCTTGCAGAGATAGTTTTATGCTCTTGCCATTTCTGCTTAGGTTGGTTCTGGATGACCCTTAGTATGATAAAAACCCTTACTTCACCATAAATAGACTGGTCTGTCTTACTGTTTTTCCACTGGTGTCTTTTTTTTTTTTTTTAATAATTCATTTATTTATTTGGGAGAGAGAGAAAAAGAGAACATGAGCAAGGGAAGGAGCAGAGGGAGGGGCAGAGGGAGAGGGACCACCAGACTCTGTGCTGAATGAATGGAGCCCCATACAAGTCTCTATTCCAGGACTGACCTGAGCCAAAATCAAGAGTCCTCGCTTAAACAGCTGAGCCATGTAGGCGCCCCTATCACTGGTGTCTTTGTAGGGTGAGAGTTAGTCCTGTGACTCAAGTTATCGTATGAAACCTTCACTCCACAACCCCACCTCTTATAGCGCTTTCCCTAGAAAAACAAAGTTGGGCTCCAATCTACTTTATCTTCTTTATAAAAATTCTCAGTTTAGATAATAATGATAAGACTTAGAGAAATTTCCTTTTCAGATATTTTAGTCAGCATCAACGTATTATGAGCTTTTTTTATTGCAAGCCATAGATCAATGCTAACATTGTAAAAGGAAGTATGTTTTAAGTGATGAAGGTTAGTAATATCCTTTTATATGCAAACAGTATAAATCTGAATAATGTTGTACTATAAATATTTTTCTTATTTAGAGTGTTAACCTTTTCTCTCCAGTATTCAGAATAATTCAGTTGCTATCATCATTCTTAATGTAGGACCCCTAACTTCCTACCTCCTTATCTTTTGAGATTTCACAGTATAAATAAAGTTCTTGAATAAATTCCTTTTGATTTGAATAAATGCACAAAATAAATTGCCTTATATAATTTTCTCTTTATATATATGTACATATAAGCATTTAATAATAGTGCATATTCTTTCTACTGAATTTTTACAATTAAGAGATTTTAAGGACCTTTGAGACATATATTCATCAATTAAAAATATGACATAGTAAAGTCAAATGAAAAAATGTACGTAAGTATTTGAGTCTCAGGATAATATATGTTTCATTACAGATACTTTCCCATTCAACTTATAACCATGGTATTTATTATTTCTTACCTTAAATTATACATTTCTAAAATATGTAATGCCATAATAATAATACTAATAAATCAATAAAATTGCATGTATTCTTCACAATAGAAAGTGTTGTGGTTTTTAAAATATTAAATCTGGGTCTCACTCAGAAGTTAGTACATAGCAGCCAATAAAAACTAGGTTCTGCTAACCCAATAATTAACTCCTTATCATGTTAACGGGCAACAGGAAGTACCTAATTCAAAAAATTTTTATAATAAAATTATAAAGTAGTGAGATATTACTTGGAAAACACTCTTATGTTAACACCCTCCACACATTTTTATATTACCTAATTTTAGTAATAATAAATTTTAAAATTATTGTTTATAAAAATTTCTGCTTCATAATGCCAAGTAAAGACTTTTCATTGCATAATATTTTATGCTTTTTTGTTACTGTATTAAAAAAGAGTAAAGTGAAATCACATAGTTAAACTGCTCAAACAGTTAAACTGTTTAACACTAGTAGTTATTTATGTTATAAATTTATATTTTTAAGTGAAAATAACAACAAAAAAATAAGAAAAATAGATGCTACAAATAGAAAAATTCCTGCACAGTTAGCTGGAAATGTGTATTTTCCCCAAATATTTTCATTACTGATATTCTTATTATCAATTAAACTACAAATGTACTTATTTTGAAATCCACAATTCCAATTAAACTTCAGCACATAAACAATAATAGGATACTGCACATGCACTATTGAACTAAGAGTTCCAATTTTAAATTCTACTTTATTAAACTACTGAAACCCAACATTTAAACTATTTTTAGATCCAAAGATACTACACTAGTGTAAAATATATTAGAAACCTACCCTAATTTGTAGATAATACGTAGTCCTATAAAGCTAATGTATTGATATAATTGTATGAAAATTTTAATTTTCATAGTCCTATAAAGCTAATGTATTGATATAATTGTATGAAAATTAAAATTTTAGGCTAAAATTTTAGGGTATTTATAAAAATAAAACCACAGCAGATCTTATTATATGACTCAAGCTTTTCTTGAGAAAAAGCCCATAGCCTCAATTCACAATGCTTATGAGCTAGAAAAATATCAACACTTAAAAAAGACATTTCAAATAAGAAATAATTTAATAAAGAATAATACATAATAAATTATATAATAAGGAAAATAAAGCATTGACTCCCCTGAGTTTCCAGATGTCAGACTTGGTTCCTTGAACTAAGGGAGCTTAATTGAGGAGATATGGAGTAAACAGACGAAAAATTATAGTTGATATTAGAGCTCTAAAGGAAAGTAATAGTTTTTTGTTTGTTTGTTTGTTTATAAGAAGTTACAATAATGTAATTGACTTAAACCAGGCAGTAGGGGTTCTGTGTAGAAATAATTCCTGAAAGTGCACTAAATGGTCTTTTTCACTAGGAAGGGTAGAATAAAGCTCCAAAGTTGACATGTCCATGAACTAACAAGATTAAAAATACTGAATGTTGGGTATTCATATATATTTATGAGCCATTCAGGGACACTGGAATAAGCTGTATGTCTTTTGATTTTTGAATTTTCACTATGAATTTGCCCTTTTACAGTTCCCATTTTGTCACTTATAGACTTTTAAATACTTTATTAATTATTTTTATAATATGTAATGTATTATTTGCCCCAGGGGTACAGGTCTGTGAATTGTCAGACTTACACAATTCACAGAACTCACCGTAACATATACCCTCCCCCATGTCCATAACCTCACCACCCTCTCCCTATGCCCTCTCCCCCCAGCAACTTTCACTTTTTTTCATTTCAAAAAATTATGTCAATAATCGAATTTTTCTGACAAATTTAAATTACGCTTAATAATATGCATGTTTTAAGGAGACAAAAGTTGCTTCAGATGCTTTTATTTTGATATTATCAAGCAAAAATGATAGTCAAATTACTCACCATCCAAAAATATCTTAGGTATAATGAACCTTAGATAATTTGTCATTTACACCTGAAAATAATGTTACAAGATGTAAACCTAATATACTCAAACCAGTACAATGTTTATAATGGATATTTTTCAAATTTGTACTCATGCAAATATATAACATTAATTTAAGCCAATCACATATTTTGTCATGACACACTAATAAGTAGAAATAGCTGTATTTATTTGATGGAATTGTGTACTTAACACTGTAAGCAAAAGCAACAGAAAAAAAAATAAACCAGGAGGAATATAGGAATATATAGTGTTCAAGAGAAGTGTGTGTGTATGTGTGTGAATATAAGTACAGGTCTATGTGTAATTTTATATGCAGTTTTATATATAGTTACATATTTTATTTGATCGCAATTATTTGTACTTTAAAATAATCCAGCATAGCCTTTGGGATGGGGAAGCTTTTCAAAGTTTTTTGCAAATAGCACTTAATTGATTATAAAGCAAGGATGATGTATACTTTGTTGTAGCTGTTGAGAGCCATTCCAAGATCAGAGTATGTAGTTTAAAACTTGGAATGTTTAATGTTAAGAGTAGCTTGATATTTTCTTGTAAAAAATATGTGAAGGTTATAAATGTTTAAAAAAAAAGATGAAGCTTTAAAGCAGCATTTAATAAATATCATCAAGTTAATAGGACGTTCTCAATTTTTGGTACCATCTCAGACATTTCTCATTCATCTAAAACCCACATCCACATAATTTAAAATTTTATTAAAATTTTCCAGAAAGAGCTAAAATTAGATTGTCTAATAGTCATTTAGTGTCTCCCCAAATTTCTAATATTATGGTATTTGTTCCTCAAAAATTCTTTTCCTACTTTTTCATCCAAACTGGAAGGGAGAGGGGTGGGAGGGAGGGATGGGGTGGCTGGGTGATGAACATTGGGGAGGGTATGTGCTATAGTGAGTGCTGTGAATTGTGCAAGACTGATGAATCATAGACCTGTACCCCCGAGATAAATAAAAATACATTATATGTATATGATTAATTATATGTATATAATGTATAATTATGCAATTATGCAATTATACATTATACTTATACAATTATACATTATAATTATATATTTATACACTATACATATATAAATAAATAACACATTATATGTATATATAATACATTGTATGTATATATACATCAGGGCACCTGGGTGGCTCAGTTGGTTAAGCAACTGCCTTCGGTTCAGGTCATGATCCTGAAATTCTGAGATCAAGTCTCACATCAGGCTCCCAGCTCCATGGGGAGTCTGCTTCTCCCTCTGATCTTCTCCCCTCTCATGCCCCTTCTCCAAAAAAAGAATGCACCAAAAGGTACCCAGAGAATTAAATTCAGTCTCTGTGAAAGACACTTCTAGTGCCCCAAGAGAGTAACAGGTGTACTTGTTCAGACTACAGATATATCCCTTAAAGTACAATGTTGTGATGAGAGAGGGGGAAAAAGTGAATAGATGGTGCAAGAGATTAAAAAAAGAATTCTTAAAAGTTTTCCAATTTATGTTCAGTCTCTCATTGTTCTCCCTTAACTTCCCTCCTGCTTCATATTTCTTAGATCCCCATAAACAACCCATCATAGACTTCTATAATATTCTTCTGTATCATACTCTTTTGTCCTTATAAAATAATCATCTTAGTCATTGCTTTCATTTAATTAAAAAAATTCACCTCTAAAAAATGAAGATGAGAAATTCTGAGTATTCAAGCAAGAACCAAATATGACGTCAAGAGAGAAAAACATGGGGAAAATTACTTATACATGAGAATTCAGTATTTCTCTTCTACTTTCTGGCTGGAAGCAGAATGTACTAAGTGAAATTTATTTAGATGTACTCAAATGTAAATTTGAAAATTCATGATTGCACTTTTTAATTAAAGAAAAATATAAACATATCAAAGAGATTCTCAATTTCCAAATAAGATGAAATCAGTTGTCAACTGTTAGGAAACTAGAATTACCTGTTAACTTTGAGCAGTAGGGTAACTGCTTCATGAAAAGAGGCAAACAAAACCAAATAACAGGAGCATATCATTCAGGACAAGGTTCCTAAAATTTTAAAATTAAGCCAGTCGGTCAGTCAGTCAATCTGTCTGCCTCTTCCTCTCTCTCAACCTTAACTTTATCAAAGTTTTAACAAGAAAATGCTTGGCAGTTAAGGACGTCAAACCTCAGGCCCTCAGAAGCAATTTGCTCCACATGCATTTGTGTTTATATTTTAGGCTGAAACTTGTTCTCTGGTGATGAATTGTCATCTCCTACATAGTAGACATTACAGGGATTTATTCCACAGAAAGTCTTATTCACATTTTCTGGCCTCCTGGAAGGATGCGAAAGTACAAGAGTAATAAGTGCTCTAATGTAGAAAGGTTATTGGTACCTTAATGCATACACCAAAAATTGCCCCATTGTGCATAGAACTTTGGTAGGCGGTTTAATCTGAAACACAGCATGGGCCATCTGGATACCAAGATTTTCCCACCAGGAGTCTCCCAGTCTATTTGTGCTATTAAAGACATGGAAAGTTTCATATTTAGTGGGAACATCATGCTCATAAGAAGAATTGGCATATTTATATTGAAAACTGATCTCATGTTTCCCTCAGTCTGGAAAGACCTATAAAAAGTGCTGGTACATGTGAGAGGATACAAAATGACTTAAACTGTTTATAGTGGAAGAAACTACTCCCTCCAGTTCTTCTTAGTGGAAATGCTTCTCATTCAGTGGTTGCATAAGACATTTCCAACTGTAGCTACACACACCAGAAGAAATGTATCTGGGCAGCATGACAGAATGGAGGGAGGAATGTTAAATACAGGATAACGGGAAAGTGGAGAGAAGCATACATGTCTCCATAGATTCTAACTGACTTGTTCAAATTTCCCCAGAACTTTTATAAAGCAAACATTTAAAAGAAAGTGTGAAGTACTACAAGAATGACTAGATTGTTAAAATATATATCTATGGATACATAGATAAGTATATAAATGTACATTTAGAGAGATATATAGATATAACATGCATAATTCAATAGCCTAATCCTAAACACATTAAGTTGAATTTCAGAAACCAAAGAAACTAAACCCTCTGAATAAACCAATTGCTGTAATTTAATACATTGAAGTTAAGGCATTTCTATAGCTCCAAAATTTGGCACTAATTAAAAAATTTTAATTATCTTTGTATTTTGTCTCATAGTGACATTTAAAATGTTGGAATAAATACATTAGTTAACTAACTATATGTAATGCTGCTAAGTTAACAACTTGGTCTGTTTTCTTTTGGACAACAACTGGACTTTTCCATATATTTTACTGTATTTATTTGTTTTTTTAATAATATATTTTAAATTAATCTTCCTGTCATTCACTGAGGCTACTATAACATAGCCATCCATTTTACCAGGGATGGATCATTATTAAAGGCAAACCAGATAATGGTGTTTTCACATAACATGCTTCACTGATGTCCTATTACCTTCAAGCTGAAATAGGAACAATTTAGCACGGCATATAAATCCCTTTGTCATCTGGCTTCTGTCTCCACATCCTTAGGTTTACAAATGCTTTCACTTCTACTAATCCTTTTTCTGTGCTGGAAGTTTCTTAAAAGTGCAATGTCATGTATACTGTTCTATGATATGGATAGATTTCTTAGTTCTGAATTTTTGCCACATAGTCATCGTCCTTCTCAAAACTCAGTTCAATATGTGTAAAATGGCATCAGGATTGTAGTTTGAGTGAGGTCCATTCCCAACTACATTTTTGAAATAAAATCCTATTGCTTTATTAAATCATAATATATTTTACAAAACTCAAAATGCACAAAACACTATGAAGTGAAGAGTTCCCCTGCCTGCCTTTTCATCTGACCACAGGTTCTCCCTTCTTGCCAATAGCTGTTTGATAAAATTATTTGTGTGTGCACTTCTAGAGTCAATGCCTACAAATACCCATACCCTGACCCTCACTCACAATTTTTGAAACACCATGTTAGATACTCAGTATATAAAGTGAACAAAACAGTCTTAAAATAAAAACTTATTCTTAAGAGAGTGCATTTATAAAAGCAACTGAAACACAATGTTCAAGAAGAATGCTACAATTTAATAGCCTATGAACTTTTCATTTTACCAGTGGATATGCTTTGTTTAGTCTATAGAGTGTTTAGAATATAGGCCATAATTATTTATCAACAGGTAAAAAATAATCTACAGCTTTTTCTTAAAAATAGGAAATGTGGACACAAAGAACCTACTATATTTCTCTGTATATTTGTGAATGTATGTATTTAACTTATATATTATAAATTCACTTTCTTATATGCATATGTATGTAATTCTATGAATTTTGATAGAAGTACTGAGTCATATCACCATATACCCAATAAAAATAGAGGTAGTTCCATCACTCCCTCAAAATATCTTTCTTGTGCTCACCCTTTTTAGTCAGACCTTTCCCCACTTTGGACCTCTGGCAACCGGTCATCTGTTTCTTCTCCCAGTAATTTTGTCTATTGTAGAATTAGATTTTAAAAACGACATCATATAGTATGCAGGCACAGAAGGCTTCCGTGAATTAGGATACATTTAAAATGCATCATGCTGAATAGTCAACAGTTTTTTTCCTTCTTATTAAGTAGTATTCCATTGCATGGATGCACGCCAGTTTATTTTTGCATTTGCCAATGGTAGGACATTTGGGTGGCGTGCTGATTTTGCAGTTGTGAACGAAGTTTCTAAAATCATTCATAGAGAGATGTTTGTATGAGCGTTAGGTTTTCATTTCTTTGGAGGAATGCCCTAAAAATCACCTGTACTCTGGCTAATCATCTATCCCTACTCCCTAACTCCTAGCAACCCCTGCTCCTTTTGCTGTTTCAGTGGTTTTGTCTACTCAAGAATGTCATATAGTTGGAATCAGATCATCTATAGCCTTTTCAGATTTGCTTTTTTATTTAGTAATATGCACTTATGTCTCCTCCATGCCTTCACACAGCTTGATGGATTATTTTAACATTAAATAATAGTCCACTGTCTGAAGTACCGAAGGTTATCTATCCATTAACAAACTGAAGGGCATCTTGGATACGTCTAAGTTCTGGCACTGTGAATAAACCTGCTATAAATATTTGTGTGCAAGTTTCTGTCTTGACATAATTTTTAATCCATTTGGGTAAATGGCAGAGAGTGTGATTATTGGATTGTATGGTAAAAGTATTTTTAGTTTTGTTAAGAAACCAACAAACTGTCTTCTACAGTGACCATATCATTTCACATTCCCACCAGCAGTGAATGAGAGTTCGTGTTGTTTAACATTTTCAATGGCATTTGATGTTCGTCAGCATTTTGGATTTTGGCCATTTTTAGTGGGTGTGCAATGCATCTCATCGTTGTTTTAATCTGCATTTCCTCCTGATATATGATGTTGAGCATATTTTCAAATGTTATTTGTCATTTGCCTATCTTCTTTATTAATTTGATTGAACATTAAGCTAGAATATTATATGAATGATAAGCTCTCTTCTAAGTGATTGCAAAGACAGAAGAAATCTCACCCCTTTAAATAACCAAATATATATAACCCATTGCATTCAAGTCCTCATGATAAACAATAACTAGTCATCAGAATAAGACAAACTGATGGAACAATTTATTAGATGCAGTTTATCCTAGATTCATCTGGTAACTGAAAGGGGTATCTATGTTTGCTAATTTGCTTATCCATAAGAAAAATAAATTTTTCATATCTTTATAACAAGTGGTAATTTTTATAACTTGTGCTTCAAATTAGGTACTTAGTTTCCCACAGAAACTGGAAGATGGGGAGTTTTTTTTTTGTTTGTTTTTGTTTTTGTTTTTGCTTTTTAAATAATTTCAAAGAGTTGATGCTTAGATCCTGAAGAAAGACTACCAGGTCTTAAACTCAAGAGGTTTATCTTTAAAAAAAAAAACTTACATATATTTCAGGGACAAAAAGAATTCAAAAGTTTACTTAGATTAACGTTACTGAGAATTTATAGTTAGTTAAATTATTGCTCCAAGAAAAAGAAAGGCAGGGAAATCTCTTCACTTATTTTCAACATGAGAAGTTTAGACTCCTGTTTTTAATTTAGATTAGTCCTGACATCCCCTCTGGTCTTATTGCAATATGCAACTAAGATTTGCAACATCCTGATAAGATTTAAGTATTATTAAGTCATTTCATTGTTTTAACAGTGGACTTCAATTGTCCCTTCTATTGGAATCACATTATTCACCTGGATCATTCCCTCAATGCTTTAGGTTTTTGCACAAATCTCAATATCTCAGTCAGATTTTTCCTAACTCTGCTTTTTAAATTGCAAACACTCTCCCATCACTGTGTCCTCTGACCCATATTCTCTGTTATTACCCCAAGGCATTTGTCAATATGTAGGCCAAGAACACCACAACAGTTGTTATCCAACAAAGGTTTATTTCCTGGCATACAGTTTAAATTAAATATCTTTGAAGTAATTAATGAAAGGGAAAAGTTACAAGAATGGAGGAAGAAGATTCAATAGGAAACTGTTGTAAAAACGCAGTCAAGAGCTGGGATTTTATTAAATGCAAAAGGGTAGTAAAATATGAATGGATCTGAGAGCTTGTTAAGATGATAGAATCAACCAGCCTTAGTAGTTGATTGGAGATGGGCCATAAAATATAGAAAGAAGTCAAATGTAAAATCCATGAATTCAGAATGAGCAAACGAACAATTAGTGACATCGTTCACTCAGATATATAATACATGGAGATCATTTTGGGGATATAAAAAATGATTTCTAATTCAGTTATGAGATAACATTTTCTCTGCCACTTACCAGATTTGGAAATTTTTTAGACCTCCTTGTCCCTCAATTTCATCACCAATAAAAAGAACACCTATTTCAAATACACATAAAGTACTAAAAAGAGTGTCTAGCATATAATAACAACTAAATGTATACTAAATGTATACTCAGTATTTTGAGGCCATTATATTGTTCTCACTATTGGTATTTAATACAGCGGCAAATGGATTTTTGCCCATGAGTTTATTTTTATGGGTTTTTGTGGTGTTATATATATATCAGTACATAAGTCCTTTGACCAACTTATTTATAAATTAGATAATATCCCTTTTCTTCTATGAGCTACCAGGTTTATAGAAATGCTAATATGATAATTTCATGAGGTAATAGGCAACAGAAATTATTATGTATATAACTATAATTTTAAGTTTTGAAATAATTTTGACATATAATGCATATATTCTGATTATTAATAAGATTCAAGAGTCATAAACTTTATAATATTCTGTGTAAATTTTCTCTATCTAATTATTTGTGATCCAAAATTTTATAGGAAGGTCAAAATAAAGCAAATTTCAGTTTTGTATAGTAATGCAACTTTTAAAATAAAATATTTTAGGTTGTAGATAAAAATACTAAAAATATGTGAATATGACACAATAATTTTTTTTCTAAAAACTGCATTTTCATCTTATTTTTAGTTGTTTTGTGTAATTGATTATTGGGATGTGTCCTTTTTATCCACGCTTAAAAAAAAAAAAAAGGTAGTTATAATTAAACAAGATGGCCTTAATATCCCTTTCAGCTTGATTAAAGTTTAGACTGGTTTCTTCCTCATGGATAGGCATCTGACCTCCCTTTTCTTAAATCATTTCTTTTCAAAAACTTGCAATAGCAATTCTTTCTCAGCTCCTTTGAGTTATAAAACTTTCTGCTTCATGCCAGTTTTACAACCCAGAATTGTCCTTCTCAAGGGCTGGGGAGCCATCTTTGAAATGTAATCCTCAAAAAAGAGTTCTTTTGAGAACAGAATTCTCTTGTCTCAAAAGAGTTCTTTTGAGACAAGAGAATTCAAAAAAGAATTCTTTTGTCTTAATGGAGAGTCAGAGCCTTACCTAAAAGTACCAATTATAAACACTAATGGCCTAATCATATTGGTCAACCTCTCCTCTGACAGTCCAGTACTTTTCTACTAGCTCACTCTAGTGCTTAAAATTCCTCCACCCTTTGTTTTAGTGAAACTGAGTTCAATCTCTCTTCCCTATTGCAACAGACTTGAATAAAGTCTGTCTTGCCTGTTTAAGTTACCTTCTGCATCGGTTCCATAATATAATAAAAAAATAAATTTAAGAGTTTAGTGTTTCCTTTGTTTTGATTCTTTGTTTTTGTTTCTAGGAATACGCTCATTTAAGGTATATGAGAATAGCTGGTCATTTAACCATGATATATCAAAGTTAAAATCACCCTTGATTATGTAATGTGGATGGGACTTTTTCACAGTGTACTGTCTATATAAACACTATATGGGACTGTTAGCTATACTGACATTAAAAAATATTGCAATATAAGAAGAAGTAAGATAGGATGGGAGGTGTTTTTCTAAGCTCTTTATCCAGCCTTGTTGTCCAGGAGAAACCAAAACCAATGTTTACATAAAAAATTATTAAGAGAAAAATAACCCAATGATTCACAAACTCCTAACAGTTGGCATATAAGGCTGATACACGACTCTAAAATGATTCTTTTATTTTTAAAAAATAAATCCTGGATACCATTTACCCCATTTCTTTTCACTACACAAAAATATGTAGTCTGTGATACAATTTTATGTCTGACATAATAACAATTTAAAACATTCATGAAGCCAAAAACATGTTCTCATTTTTTTGGGCAGGGATTTCCAAGACTAGAAGCTCAAATGGTACATAGCGTCCTATGGCCTTAATCTTTTCTCATGCTATAACATCTGGAGCTCCTCAGAGCTACCGACTGTCACATTTCTGGTGAGCAAACAAAGCATGTCAAAGGCTAAATCAGTTTGTGTTTTGGTAAACAGGGTGTGGAAAGCTCAAGTGCACAAGTCATATCTAGTCTGATTTCTCCTTGATCACAGCTAGTAAATGGAAAAAGTAGCAAATGTATGGAGTCAAGAGACTAGCCCTTGACAAGAAAAGGAGAATGATGGAAAGGTAGTAATGACTCTGTCCTGTTACCAAAAAAAGATAAAAAGCCAATTGCCCTCATAAACCTCCCATTCAACACCAAGTTGCAGGAAAACAAATAGCAGCTTGTCCCCTGGTACTGAGAAATACATTACAAACCTAAACCATTTAGTTACTCATTATTCCTTCATTAGGGAGAACTGTGACCATTATTCCGTGACCACCAGATGTTTGCTAATGAGCAAACATTTCTTTTTTTAAGTAAATAAAAGTTGCTTTCGAGTTTCAACAGAAAAAGTGAGTTTTAAAGTACTCAATTTTCCTTTTCTTTCAACATTTATTAGAAATATATATGTTTCATGCTACTATATCGTACAGGGCACAGGGAGCAATGATGATCATATAGTAAATACAGTCTTTACAGAGAAAACTTTTGATGTAGTGAAAGCAAGATGTATTGATCAAATGCAGAATTACAACAATGAAAGTGCTGTAACAGAGAAATATGAAGAAGGTTGACAGTGCCCTACAGTTAAAGAACAGTAAGATATACAAGTTAATATGTGGTATAACCTCAAGTGTACAGAAGACAAACTTAGAGAGTCTGAAAAATTTAAAGGATATCTAAATAATATGTTGGCTATGAGTATCCCTTTATAATTAAGTTACTGAAAAAGTCATATTCTTCAGATTTTAATAAAAAGCATTATAGTTAAAATTGAGAAATAATGTAAATATTTCAAAAAGTACAGTTTCATTTTCTCAGTCAGAGAAAGGCAAATACCACATGATTTCACTCATATGTGGAATTAAAGAAACCAAACAAACAAGCAGGGGGAAAAAGAGAGAGAGAGAGGGAGGCAAACCAAGAAACAGACTCTTAACTATAGAGAACAAACTGGAGGTTATCAGAGGGGAGGCAAGAGGGGGAATGGGTGAAATAGGTGATGGGGATTAAGGAATGAACCCTTCCTGATGAGAATCAGCTGATGTTTAGAAGTATTGAATCACTATTGTACACCTGAAACTAATATTGCACTGTATGTTAACTAATTGGATTTTATATAAAAACTTTTTAAAATGGGTAATTTATACTAGAAAAATCAGAAAAAAAAAGATCAACACAGAGCACAAAAATACAATTGTCAGAAAAAATACTGTCATTCTCTAAAAGTAAACCCTTATGTAAACATAAGGAAACTTTATTACGTCAGAATGTTAAATAGTATTGGTTTATTACTATTTATGTGTAAAACCTTTCAGTGATTTTCATACATTTATGTTGTATACAACTACATTGGTAAAAATAATTCCATGAAAAAATCCTTGCAGATGTAAATGAGATTATTTTTTAATAGAAAAATAAAACCTAAATTTTCTTAACTCTCTACTGTGTCAAGTAGACTGACAATTACTTTGTTAGCATAATGAGTTCAGGGTACATATTCTGTGAAATAAAACTTGTGTATTTAATTGAAATAGGAAATAACTACAAATTTCTCCTTTAACTTTGCTGCCCTTCTCAGCAAGAGATGAAGCTTATTTCTTCACCTCACAGAATAAGTGTTGGTCTTGTGAGTTGTGTCAACTGACAAAATGTAGAAGACATACATTGTGGGAATCTAGATGCTCACCTGAAGAGGACCGGAAGTTTCCACTCTTGCCCCCCTGGCAATCTGTTTTCAAGCCACCATGCAAATAATCTCTATTCATTCTATTGGAGGATTACAGATCACATGGAGGACTATCTTAGCTGAGTTTCTCTAGAATTGTCATCTGACTACCAATTGATGCCAACAACCAACACCAAACATCTAAATCCATCTTAGAATATCCAGTAACAGTAGAGTCACAAGATGACTATAGCTTACCAGTGATCCCAGGCAGAACTCACAGGAGAACTGCCCATTTAAACTCATCCCACACTTACTGACAAACAAGATTATGAGTAAGTAAGCTGATTGCTTAAAACCTTAGGGTTTTGCAGTAATTTCTTATACAGGAAAGGATAAACTGATAAATCTCCAAGACATCTAGTTTCTGAAATAAAATTAAATCTGTTCAGGAGACTCTGGTAAAGTCCTTTTGAATAATGGCTAAAAACAAAACACAAGTAATATTTCTTGGTAAGCAATGTGCTAAACATTTTACATTTATTGTCTCTAATAATCCTCAAAGTAATAAACTTAGTACTTTTCTTATCTCTACTTTATAGATATTGAAACATCAAGAGAGATTTAAAATGTTGTCCAAGTTTCCACAACAGGAAAGATGGACGAGTGAATTCAAACCTAGGTTTACCTTTTAAGGCAAAATTCTTAACTAATACACATATCTTGTATGTATCTTGTATCTTGTTCCTTCCTACTTTTTCATAATTTCTAATAATAGTGTCTACAACAAGGAATAAAAATATTGAAACTTGCAATGGCAACATACTTTAAAATGAGAAACCACAAATGGTATAAAATAACTTTTTGTAATTTTTTTTTATGTTCATAGAATAGAATGCCTTCTTGACAGAAGCTCAATAATTTTGTCTGTATGTAGTTTTATGTGGCTAACAGAATACATCACTACATAAAGAACAACAGTTTATGTTCATCTAGTCAGGAAATAGGAATGGCAGTAACTGGGGCATTCTCAGAAATGTAAGATTATATAGCGATGTGCTACAATCACAGAGAGTCATCAAGAGGCTCTCAGAGAAAGAAGTAAAACTTAGACAAGTATCAGGTTAAGACGTGACAAGACAAATTAAAATACAAGCCAATATGCTTCCTTGATATGATGATAATACAAGTGGAAATGAATCTAAGATCGAATATACACTATTAACAATTTCAGATAAATATGACAAGAATATTAAAAAATACATAAGACAGTATATCCCCTTTTATTTTTGAATGATCATAGAAGAACAGGTAAGCATTTCATGTGTTTTTCAAGCATACATATGGACCAAAAAAATGAAATGTTTCTCAGGAGGAGGAGCTGGTCTTTTTGAATATTTCTATTTCCAATATTAAATGACAAAACTTATTAAAAGAATATTCAAAGAAATGTTTTGATCTATGAATTTATGATGTTAGTAAAGGGTATTTTAATTTACTTTTGAAATATAATGTCTTAATGCTGTAAAATAGCATATAATTATGGTAAAACATGACCCCTTTCTTTCTCCCTGAATGGGAACACACACAAATAAATGGATGTATATTGTCTACACATTATACATATATAATTCTATGCATGTATAGCTATATATATAATTAATTTTCTTCCTATATTCTATCAACAAAATGTCAATACATAAAAATAAATTATTTACTCAAAGCAAACAGAAATACTGAGCCAAAATGATACATGTACTCCGACATTTATAGCAGCACTATCATCAACAGCCAAATTATGGAAAAAGCCTACATGTCCATCAACTAATGAATGGATAAAGAAGAGGTGGTATATAAAATAGTTGAGTATAGACTATTACTTAATCTGGACATAAGACAAAAGAAAGAAATTTTGTCATTTACAATGACATGGATGGAGATAGAGTGTATTATGCTAAGCGAAATAAGTCCGTCAGAGAAGGACGAATACTATATAATTTCACTCATATGTGGAACGTTAAGAAACAAAACAGAGGCACATAGAAAGTAAATAGAGAGGCAAACCATAAAACAGACTCTTAACTATAGAGAACAAACTGAGGGTTGCTGTAAGGGAAGTGGGCAGGCACATAGGCTAAATGAGTGAAGTGGAATAAGGAGGGCACTTGTAGTGATGAGCACTGGTGTTGTATGTAAGTGATGAAACACTAAATTATATTCCTGACACTATATGCTAATTAATGGGAATTTAAATAAGATATAAGTGTTTCTAAAGTTATCTGTAGAAGTTTTAAAAAATAATAAATAAATAAATAATAATATATGCAAAAACACAGACTTGTAAAAATAAAAATAAAAAAAAAGCTAAAGATGGTAGAGATATACATAATGTTCATGAACTAGAAAACATTACTAAGATGTCAGTTTTCCTCAAACTTATCTACAGATTAAAACCAACCCTAAGAAATATTCTTGTAAGGCTTTTCAAAATAAATAAGAAAACTTGCTTCTTAAATTTAGATGAGCACACAATGAAAACAGAATAGCTTAATTTAAAGACAATTAAAACATTGAAACACACAAGACAACGAATGATACAATGAATAGAATAGTTAAGGAGAAAAGCCTGATATCCTAAATATTAAGGAGAGAGGAGAGTGTCAGAATTCGTAGGCATTGCTAATTGGGGTGTAGAATATTACAAATACTTTGGAAATAAATTTTCAGTTGAATGAATGATCTTAGACAGTTTAGTTGTTTTTTTCCTAGGAAAAAGACTTAAAAGACAACTGATCAGAGTCCCCCCCGCCCCCGCCCCCGGAAAGAGGCCAAATCTGGAAACAAAAGAAATGTCAAACAGTGCAATGTGAATAACAACAACTAACTAAATAAATAAATAAGGAAAAATACTGATTTAAATAGTCCTAGAAATATCAGATTTTCCCTCTTATTCCAACAAAATATAAATGACACATTGGAGTATGATTTGTAAGCTCTTAAAAATATTTTTAGGTCAAGCTATCATGTAAAAATTCATGAGTCCTTACATAAGACAATATTGGAGAGCATAATGGGAATTCTTCTGAATGCCACCCTGAGGTTTTATTTTACTAGTCAGGCCACAGAAGTATAAAGAGGTTACTTAGTGCTATGCTTATAATTTTTTGCTCTCAAAAGATATTGCATTTTAACTTTAGGTCACTGACCCTTTTATTGTACCTTTCATTTCTATTTCCATTGAAGAATAGAGTAAGAAACATTAACTTGCAATTTTCTCTAAAGTGATTTGTTTTTCACGTGCATGCAGTATATTTTACACTTGATCTTAGCCAAAAGGCCGAGAAGCGATGCATGCAGTATGTTTTAAAGTAGAATACTAAAAGCTCCAACAATGTATAACTAATTATACCCAGGTAATTAAGTAATTTATATTTTTTTGCAATTTAAAAAAAATATCTTAAGCATTAGGTATCTCGTGGCATTTAACAGAACAATTCAATTGGTAGAAATTTAACTTAAATATTCACGTATATAAACAGTGCTTTAAGTAAACCTGAGTGTTCACAGCATCGTAACTACAACAGGAATATAATTATTCTAAACACTTTCCAGCAGAAAAATAAAGGAACACTTGAATATACATATAATGAAATAATGAAATGCTATGTGGCCATAAAATAATGAAGGCATGAATATGTTAGTAATATATTATAAATGTTAGTAGATATCTCTATTAATTTTAGCTGATATAATAAGATGAATAGGATAATTTATTTTAGAATTTTCTCATGTTAAATGTGAATGTCCATTTATATGTTAAATTAAGTTTTGAATTTGAAATTATCTTCAAGCTACTTTTCATTATTGTTATTTTACTCAATATTCATTAATATATCTAAGAATACACAAATTGATCATGTTTAACTGTTTCTTTCAAATCTTGAAATAATTTATTTTTTCTATCAATACTGAAAATAAAAATAAGAATATTGCTGTTTAAAAATAGTAGTTAATATACTATGTGACAGATTTCTGCTCCTTGTTTAGGAAACATCAGTTTACAAGGCCTTTTTATCTTACCTACTAAAGCTTATTACAGTTAATGGCAAAAGATTTGAAGGGTGATCTAAATAGTTATTAGAGAAAATATTTAAGTCAATCGAGTGAGTGAAAATTTGCAGATGGAAGAGAATTATCTCAATTTTCTCATGTCAAATTTCAGAATTAATACAGTTTGTGAAAAAATTAATTAATATTTTTAAGTAGAACATTTAATAAAACACTAACATAACATTCAATAGAGCATGGACATATGTATTCAAACAAATATGTCTTCATATGCAGTGGATTTTTTTAACACAATATAAACTGTCTATTTTATTGGTATTATAGGGTAGTTTTGATATAAGCTAAATATAAACAGAATCGTTAGATATTCAGTTACTTATCCTATGAAACAATATGCCAAGATCAAGCTTAAAGCGCTTTTAAAAATGAAAATATCTAAAACACCTTCCTCAATTAACTCCAAGAATGACATACACAAATGCAAAAATTTGAACTTGCCCATAATCACATCAAATGTTGAGGGGCTGACTGAACAGTGAAAAATGATGCTAAGTTTAAAATTAGCTCGAGGTAAAAGCATTTCCCACATCCACTATCCTTGTATCCTGCACTGAGTTCCAAGGTAAAGACTGCTTCCCACTCTGCATCACCAGAGGCTATGAGTTCCCTGGCTGACGTTCACAGACCTTTTTGTCCTCTTTCTTCATAGGTCCTCAGCTTTTTAGAAGGAGACATATGGATGGGTTTCCATGGAATGGATTATAAAATGCTGGTTCTCGATTAAAATTCTGTGTTTTCCATTGGCATAACCATAGCTCTCTGCAGCCAGACAAGGTTTATTTTTTGAATTTTCCAACCACTCCTTAAACTTTCTTTCTGCTATTTCCTTTTTTCCCTGTAATTCACCTTACCATTATTTTTCTTTTACCTTTTCTTCTTATTTCATTTTCCAACATTTTTTCTTTAACCATTCTTGATATTTTTCTTTCGCCTTTTCTTGCAGATGTTCCTTCACCAGTTCCTCTACTGTGTTTTCTTCCATTTCTTTATTAATTTTTGTTCCCTTTTTCTTTTCTGTTTATTCTTTTTCTGAACCCATTCCTTGTACTTTTCTTTCGCAAATCCCTTTTTTTCTTCCTTTTTTTTTCATATTCTTCTATTTCTTTCCTATTTCCTAGTTGTTTTAATTCTTCCAGAGCTTTCTGTGGTAGACAGTCACATTCTTTTTCTTTGCCAACAAACCGCACTTCCCATGGGGTTAGGCAACTTTTTGGTAGGTGCACCTGTTTCTGTTCTTGGTTACCTTCTGATTCAACCACACTGGAGCAATTCTGTACCTCCACGCCTCTCAGACTCGCCACCTTAGCCTCTGAATCATGAACATCTTCATCCACATCTTCCTCACCCTCCCCTGGCCATTGCTGTAGTCAAACAAGATGCTCTCGTGGCTGAGGGGAGACGGTATCCACAGGTGGATTTGCTGTAGCTCAGCAGCAGTGACCACAAGCAGATTGTCACCATTGCCAGCCCCTGCCTCAGGGTGCCTGCCAGGAGGACCTGGACGTGCAGTCACCGAGGACAGACAACACAGAAGATGGAGGCAAATCAGCCTCCCATGGCTGGGCAGTCCACATTGGGCCCATCAAGTTCAAACCTATTGAGAGGCAGTGGCACAATGGTTTCTTAATTAGAGTGATAAGTAGATTTTTCACAATCATGGCTAAATGGAATTGTTACCACAATTGTCATTTAAATGAATACCTTTACCTTGAAGTTGTTATTTTGATGCCTACTTCCCCCTCAAGATTTTTCCAAAAACCTGTTATAAACTGGACAACATCTCATGGAGAAAGAATTAAAATTGGAAACTTTCTTTTGTCTCTATAAGTTATCAAATATACTACAAATGTCAAAAAAAACTCATTGAATCAAGTGCATTGTAATTAAAATCATCTATAATCTCTTCTGTATACTATGAATGAGGTCTCAAGACGTATGGGTAAGAAAGCCCAGTTTTACAAAGACTGCTTTAATATTGACTTGTGTCTTGTGTAACAATGGAAAGATATAATCATTGTACATCTTAGTTTTTTAAAATCTTAGTTTCTGATACTTTATTTATAAATTGTATGCATGTCTTTGTTCTTTTATTTTTCGATTGTTTTTTTCTGCATAATATAATTCTACCACTTCCTTTTTAAATTACTTTATTGTGTTTGAACATACACTTTATATTTTATTTTTGGCCCTTATCCTTCTCTTTTTCATTTGAATACCTAAAATTCATATTTTGTGAAAATTCTGAATTCCAATTTTTATTTTGTTGCCAAACAAAATGTGGTTTTATTTCCCTCTATTTTCCCATTGCTTAGTTCTCACTTTTGGTATAGATCATCAAGAATTTTAAGTCAAAATTAGAATTTATAATAATATTGCAATATCAACTTTTGATAGTAATTATTATTTACATTTAATAAGACTTGATTAAGATACATTTCAATATTGGTCTTACATTCTAACACCACCTTTATGGATTTGTTATCATTCTTGTTTTCCTGGTTGCTGCTTAATTTTTTTTTTTTTTTAATTTGTGTAAGTGTTAGTTATAACCTAACTTACTGTGTCATAAAAATTATTTTATTTAGTACAAATAAGCAGACAGTGGTAAAATCTCACTACCTAAGGGGAAGAAAGAAAACCTCAAATACATAAGGAAAAGACGATTACATAATACAGTTCACGGAGCATTCCATCAACAATAAAAGATATAGAAGACAGCATAGCAATTATTTCAGTGCTGAGGGAAGTAATTTTGAATGTAGTACTAGACATGCAATCAAATGTTCATTCATATCAGAAGAAAATAATGTAATTTTTATAACATAAGGCATTCCATCAAGGGAAAGAAATTTTGGCATTTGATTTGATGATGTTGAGAGAAGCCATGGCTAATTTTAAAGATATCTATATAAAGTTTATTTTGCATAAAAGAATAAGTCAATATTCTTATGCCATACTTATTCCCTTTGCTACTTTTCTATGTTCCCTGAAACCCCAGAGCAAAAATCATTGCATTAAGTAGTAAAACTAATAAAAATAACTAAAATATTGTGTCATGTATAAAAATTTTCCAAACAAAATTTCCAAGTAGAAAGACTAAATTAAGTCACCAAGCCCACAGATGAGCTAAAATCTCAAAAGAAATTATTTAAAAATTGCTAAATAAAAGATAAATACACTCCATAGCAGAAGCAATTTGGCTAATGATGCATAATAGTTTATCAATTATTATTATTACCAATTTATGGAAACTAAATCATAACCCACAAGTTACTTCTGGTTTTGATCTTTCATCATTATTATCTGGAGATAATAACAAGAATCAATACAAATTTCAAGAATTAATACAAATCAATACAAATGTAATATTTAAATCGAAAACTTTTTCTGTATGATAGGACTACATAGTTAATTAACATTATGTATATATATTCACTCATGATGTGATAGTGTTATATTTAGAAATCTGATACAAAAATACCTTATTCTCCAGTGACTATTCTAATTGCTGAGTAATATTACACACACACACACACACACACACACACAAATGCTTCTAACTTACTAAAGTTTTTTTATCTAGTTGGGAAGAACAAATTTTGGTTAGGAAAAACATGAGTAGTGTCAGTGAAGAAAGAATTGTTGCATATTTAGAAAAAATCTTATAAATTAATAAGTTAATGTTTAAGTAATTAAATAAGAAAATAGAATTGTTTTAAGAATTTTTTTTAAAGATTTTATTTATTTATTTGACAGACAGAGATCACAAGTAGGCAGAGAAGCAGGCAGAGAGAGAGAGAGAGGAGGAAGCAGGCTCCCTGCTGAGCAGAGAGCCTGATGCGGGGCTTGATCCCGGGACCCTGGGATCATGACCTGAGCTGAAGGCAGAGGCTTTAACCCACTGAGCCACCCAGGCGCCCCCCTTAAGAATTTTTTTAACATTGGAATTGAAGAAATGAGATCAGAAGCATTCTTTCTTGATGAAGTCCCCAAACTTCATTTTGCTTTTGGAGAAACAGCTTGAAAGAAGTTGCTGTGGCCAATATTGAAGAGGTTACTGCCTATGTTCTCCTCTAGGATTCTGAGGATTCCTGTCTCACTTTGAGGTCTTTCATCCATTTCAAGTTTATCTTTGTGTGTGGTGTAAGACAATGGTTTAGTTTCATTCTTCTGTGCATAGCTGTCCAATTTTCCCAGCACCATTTATTGAAGAAACTGTCTTTTTTCACTATATATATTTTTTCTGCTTTGTTGAAGATTATTTGACCATAGAGTTGAGGGTCCATATCTGGGCTCTCTACTCTGTTCCACTGGTCTATGTGTCTGTTTTTGTGACAGTACCATGCTGTCTTGGTGATCACAGCTTTGTACTAAAGCTTGAAATCAGGCAACGTGATGCCCCTAGTTTTGTTTTTCTTCTTCAACATTTCCTTAGCAACTTGGGGTCTCCTCTGGTTCCATACGAATTTTAGGATTGTTTGTTCTAGCTCTTTGAAAAATTCTGGTGGAATTTTGATGGTGATGACATTGAACGTATAGATGGTTCTAGGCAGGATAGGCATTATAACAATGTTTGTTCTTCAGATCCATGAGCATGGGATGGTCTTCCACCTTTTTGTATCTTTTTCAATTTCTTTCAGGAGTGCTCCGCAGTTCTTGGAGTACAGATCCTCTACCTCTTTGGTTAGGTTTACTCCCAGTTATCTGATGGTTCTTGGTGCTATAGTAAATGGAATCGATTGTCTAATTTCCCTTTCTATTTTTTCATTGTTAGTGTATAAGAAAGCAACTCATTTCTATACATTGATTTTGTATCCAGACACATTACTGAATTGCTGTATGGGTTCTAGTAGTTTTGGGGTGGAGTCTTTTGGGTTTTCCATAAAAAAGTATCATGTCATTTGCAAAGAGAGTTTTACTCCTTCTTTGTTAATTTGAGTACATTTTATTTCTTTTTGTTGTCTGATTGCTGTTTCTAGTACTATGTTGGGTAACAGTGGTGAAAGTGGACATCTTTGTCATGTTCCTGATCTCAAAGGGAAGGCTGTCAGCTTTTCCCCATTGAGGATGATATTTGCTGTGGGTTTTTCATAGATAGATTTTATGAAGTTAAGGAATGTTCCCTGTATCCTTATACTTTGAATCATTTTAATCTGGAATGGATGCTGTATCTTGTCAGTTGGTTTTTCTGCAGCAATTGAGAGGACCATGTGGTTCTTCTCTCTTCTCTTATTGATTTGCTTTATCTCATTGATTGATTTGTGAATGTTGAACCACCCTTGCATCCTATGGACAAATTCTACCTGGTCATGGTAGATAATCTTTTTTAATGTACTGTTGGATCCTACTAGCTAGGATCTTGTTGAGAATCTTGGCATCCATATTCATTGTGTGTATTGGTCTGAAATTCTCCTTTTTGGTGGGGTTTTTGCCTGGATTGGGGATCATAAAAAGAGTCTGGAAGTTTTTCCTCTGTTTCTATCTTTTGAAACAGCTTCATGAGAATAGGTATTATTTCTTCTTTGAAAGTTTGGTAGAATTCTCCTGGGAATCTGTCAGGTCCTGGGTTCTTGGTTTTTGGGAGATTTTTGATCACTGTTTCAATCTCGTTACTAGATACTGGTCTATTCAGGTTGTCAATTTCTTCCTGATTCAGTTTTGGAAGTTTATATATTTCCAGGAATGCATCCATTTCATCTAGGTTGCTTAACTTATTGGCATATAACAGTTGATAATAATTTCTGATGTTTGTTTCAATTTCCTTGGTGTTACTCATGATCTCTCCCTTTTCATTCATAATTTCATTAATTTGAGTCCTCTCTCTTTTCTCTAGGATTAGTTTGGCCAATGGTTTATTGGTCTTATTGATTCTTTCAAAAAAAAGTTTCTAATTTCATTGATGTGTTCTACTAGTTTCTATCTCATTGATCTCTCCTCTAATCTTGATAATTTCCCTTCTTGTGTGTGTGTTTCGTTGGCTTATTTTGTTGTTAATTCTTCAGTTCCTTAAGGTGTAAAGACAGCTGGTGTATTCTGGATTTTTGATTTATTTATTTATTTATTTATTTTTTTTTTTTTTTGAGGGAGGATTGGATGGCTATGGATTTTCCCCTTAGAACTGACTTTGTCGTATCCCATAGGTTTTGGAGCAAAGTGTCTTCACTCTCATTGGTTTTCGTGATTTGTTTAAGTTTTTCTTTGATTTCCTGGTTAATCCAAACATTCTTAAGCAGAGTGGTCTTTAGCTTCCAAGTGTTTGAATTCCTTCCAAACTTTTTCTTGTGGTTGAGTTCCAGTTTCAAAGCATCGTGGTCTGAGAATATGCAGGAAATAATCTCAATATTTTGGTATTGGTTGAGCCCTGATTTGTGACCCAGTATGTGGTCTGTTCTGGAGAAAGTTTCATGTGAACTTGAGAAAAATGAGTATTCTGTTGTTTTAGGGTGGAATGTTCTGTGTATATATCTACGAGGTTCTTCTGGTCCAATGTGTCATTCAATGCTCTTATTTCTTTATTCATTTTCTGCTTGGATGATCTATTACTGAAAATGGCATGTTAAGATCTCCTACTATTAATGTTTTCATATCAATATGGTCCTTTATCTTGGTTAACAGTTGTCTTATGTAGTTGGCTCCTCCTGTATTAAAGGCATAAATATTTACTACTTGTAGATCTTTTTGGTGGATAGACCCTTTAATAATGAGATGTAGTGTCCTTCTTTATCTCTGACTACAGTCTTTACTTTAAAATCTAATTTATCTGATATGAGAATTGCTACCCCAGCTTTCTTTTGAGGCCATTTGGCATGAAAGATTCTTCTCCATCTCTTCACTTTCAGTTTGGATGCATCCTTATGTTTCAAATGGGTTTCTTGCAGACAACATATGAACGGGTCCTGTAGTTTTATCCAATCTGCAACCCTGTGCTGTTTTATGGGAGCTTTTAGGCTGTTCATGAGTGATTATTGAAAGATACATTTCTTTTCTTTTCTTTCTTTCTTTATTATTTTTTTAAGATTTTATTTATTTATTTGACAGACAGAGATCACAAGTAGGCAGAGAGGCAGGCAGAGAGAGAGGAGAAAGCAGGCTTCCCGCTGAGCAGAGAGCCTGATGCAGGGCTCGATCCCAGGACCCAGGGATCATGACCTGAACTGAAGGCAGAGGCTTTAAACCTCTGAGCCACCCAGACACCCCTGAAAGATACATTTTTATTGGCATCATGTTGCCTGTGAAGTCCTTGTTTCTATAGATGGTCTCTGAAAATTTCTGTTCTATGACACTCTTGGGTTCTTTCTTCTTACCCCCCTTCCCCCCAAATATTTCTTGTAGTGCTGGCTTGGTGGTCAGATACTCTTCAAACCTTGCCCGTTTTGGAAGCTGGCAAATTTTGGAAGTTTATCTCTCCATCCATTTTGAATGTCAGGATGAATGTTGGATAAAGTATTCTTGGCTGCATGTTGTTCTCATGTAATGCCCTGGATATGTCTTGCCGGCTGTTTTTGGCTTGCCAGGTTTCTGTGGATAGGTCTGATGTTATTCTGATGGACCTTCCTCTGTACTAAGGAATTTCTTCCCCTTTACTGTTCTCAAAAGCTCTTGTCTAAAATTATGATTCATCAGTCTTGCAATCAAGAGCCTTGGGGTCTTTCTAGATTTGTTCATCTTAGAGGGTGTTCCTTCTACCTGTAGGACATGAATTCTTGTCCCATTCCCCATATTGGGAAAATTTTCATGTAGAATTTGTTCAACTATATCTTCTAGCCTTCTTTCTTTCTCCTCCCCCTCAGGGATCCCAATAATTCTGATGTTGGAACGTTTCATGACATCATTTATTTCCCCAATTCTGTTTTCACAGTTTTTAAGCCTTTTGTTCTAGGCCTCCTCCTAATCCTTTTTCTCTATCAGTTTGTCCTCTAGATCACTAATTCTATCTTCTGCCTTGGTTATCCTAGCTGTTAGTGTATTTAGATTAGATAGGATCTCAGTGATAGCATTTTTACCTTCTTCCCAGGCAGCTTTCATTTCCACCCTTAGAGATTCCAATTCCTGGATAATTGTTACCTGGAATTCCCTTTCTGACACACTGTTTATGTCCATATCTAATAGTTCTGATGGAGAGGCCACAATATCTGAATATTTCCTCTGTTGGGTGTTCCTCCCCTAGACATTTTGATGAGAGGTAGTTGAGGGGATGTTTAGCTGAATATATCAACCACAATCTGGACAAGGTGCACCCTGGAAAGCTTTAGACCAATCGGAAGTCACCACCAAAAGGAAAGAAAAAAGAAAAAAAAAAAAAGAGAGAGAGAGAGAGAGAGAAGAGGAGAGAGAAAAAAAGAGAAGACCCAGTCATAATGAACCCCAAAAGTAAGATTTATAAGGTACACAAACAAAAAATGAACAAAAGACTAACAAAAGTATATGACAAGAAAAAGAGAGAACCCAGCCAAAATGAACCCAAATGATGTGATTTATATGATACCAGAACAAAAACAAATACACAGAAACACTGACAAAAGAAAAAGATGGGAGGGTGGTTATAAGTCCTTGATGTGGGTGAGGAAAGTTATTTTGATTCTTCCTGGGTGTATCTTGATATCTTTCTTAATGGACTCAACTTTCCAGAGATAAAGGGAAATTAAAACTGGTTTATATATAGGTAGGGGTAGTATTAATTAGGGAAAGAGGTTTACCTTGAAGCTTGTATCTATATGTATATTAAAAGAAATAGAAAAGAAAAAGAAAAACACAGATATATGTATGAAAAAAATTCAAGTTAAAATGTTATTATGGGATATGTTGTATTAAACCTCTAGTTGTAATAGTAAGTAGGTTAAAAAAATTAAAAAGAACAATAATGAGATCAAATTAAAAACAGAAGTTGTATCTATGAAATATACAGGTTTTAGGACATTACTGGGAGCTTAATATCTTGTTTTCCCCTGATGTTGTGGTTTTACAGTTTTATGGGGACCCTGTGGTGGTTGTCCTCTCATTCTTTGGCTGGCTTGTGGGGGGAGGGGCCTGCTGCATTTTTGTTTTTCAGTCTGTCTTGCTTGGGTTGAGTCTTCCAGTCCCCTATCAAGGGGCCAGGCTCTGTGGAAACCATTTTTTTAGGCTTTTATTCTCTGGAGGTTTTTGTCCTTTGACAGCTTTTTGTGCCTTTTTGGAGGTCTAATGAAAAGCTAATTGCACCCAGTCCTCAGTCTCAGAGAGAAGCCTCAGTCTGCTCCCCTCTGGGTGGTCCAGAACACACAAACTCCCCCTCTGCAAACTCTGCTGAGCCGTGCAACCTCTCGCTGTCAGTGCATGTCCCCAGCAACCATCTCAGGGGTTGCCCAAAGCACCCGCTTATCTCTGCACTCCCGTGCTGCTAAAACCACAAGTGACATTGGTCCATGGAGCCCGCTTCTGGTGGCTGCCTTTGCCTGGACTGCTGTCTGGAGTAGTTCCTTCAAGTCGGGGCTGGGAGTGTCCAGACTCTTGGCCAGCCTTAGAGACTGCTGGCTAGAGCCCACAGGGAGCACTCTTAGGCTCAGGTGGGGAGCACGGTTCAGACTCTGGTTGCGCAGTGAGCAGAGTGTAAAAGGCTGTGGTTCTAGAGAGTGCCCACCAGACTCCCTCATGTGGGGGGTGGGAGTGCGCCCCAGCTGTGCTGTGGTGCAAGCAGCACAACCCTGGGGTCTTGGGGGCCAGGAACTGGAGGCTCCACTTCCATACTGTCTATGGCACAGGTGGTCACCAGAGTGGCTGTCCTGGGTCTGTGGGCTTAGCCCCCTGCCTGTGACCTCCCAATTCCACCAGTTGCCCTTTAAGATCTTTTGCTCTTTTTGAGTGCTTTTAACTAGACTCCAAATTAATGCTGGTCCCCAATCATAGGGCACTTTTGTATTAGGGTATTACTTTCCAATGCTTTGCTTTGGTAGCTCCCTCCCCTTTCTGTTCATCCTCTGATATCAGTCTGATCATTCCCAGTACACTTTACCTCTCCACTGGTGTCTTCTGCCCCTATAGAGAATCCAGAAGTGTATAATCCTATTATCTCAGGCTGGTTTCATGGGTGTTCAGAGTGTTCTGGTAGATAATCAGCTCACTTTAGGGGACTGGTTGAAACAGGGTCTCCTAGTTCTCTGCCATCTTGCCCCTCCTTCTCCTAAGATGTAATTTTAAATGGGTAGCTAATATGGAGAAAATGCATTGGACATGAAGATTAAAGAAACTGAAGATTCAGGTAATTGTTTATATTCAGAGGCATCAACACCTCCCATGGTTGATGAAACAGAGAATATAGAAATAAATACTGAGTTAAGCACCACTTAAATCAAGGGAAAATACAGGTGGGGGATCTTGAGCATCTGAATGCAGCAAACCTGACAGTGTAAACATAAGCATCATTGTTCTTTTGCGGATACACTTTATTTTGTATCATGTTGTGTTTACAATCTTTTTATATCTATTTTGTGCCAGTACCATGCTGTCTTGATGATCACAGCTTTGTACTAAAGCTTGAAATCAGGCAATGTGATGCCCCAAGCTTTGTTTTTCTTTTTCAACATTTTCTTAGCAATTTGGAGTCTTTTCTGGTTCCATACAAATTTTAAGATTGTTTGTTCCAGCACTTTAAAGAATGCCTGTGGGATAGAAGATATTCGCAAATGACACTACAGACAAAGGCTTTATATCCAAGATCTATAAGGTACTCCTCAAACTCAAAACTCAAAAAGCAGATTATCACATCAAAAAACGGGCAGAAGACATACAAATGGCTAACAGACACATGAAAGAAATGTTCATCATCATTACCCATCAGAGTTTCAAATTTAAAACACATTGAGATACCACCTTATACCAGTTAGAATGGCCAAAATTAACAAGATAGGAAACAACAGGTGTTGGAGCAGATGTGAAGAAAAGGGCACCCTCTTACACTGTTGGTGGGAATGCAAGTTGTTGCAGCCACTTTGGAAAATAGTTTGGAGATTCCTTAAGAAATTAAAAACAGAGCTACCCTATGACCCTGCAATTGCACTACCAGGTATTCACCCCAAAGATACAGATGTAGTGAAAATAAAGGCCATCTGTACCCCAATGTTCATGGCAGCAATGGCCACAATTGCCAAGCTGTGGAAAGAGCCAAATGCCCTTCAACAGACAAATGGATAAAGAAGGTATGGTCCATATATACAATGGAATATTACACCTCCATCAGAAAGGATGAATACCCAACTTTTGTATCAACATGGACAGGACTGGAGGAGATTATGCTGAGTGAAGAGTCAAGCAGAGAAAGTCAATTATCATATAGTTCACTTACTTGCAGAGCATAAGGAGTAACATGGAGGGCATTAGGAGAAGGAAAGGAAAAGTGAATTGGGGAAATCAGGGGAGAAATAACATGAGAGACTGTGGACTCTGAGAAACAAACTGAGGGCTTTGGAGAGGAGGGAGTGGGGAGATGGGTTAGCCTGGTGGTGGGTATTTTGGAGGGCACGTATTGCATGGAGCACTGGGTGTGGTGTATAAACAATAAATCTTGGAACTCTGAAAAATAAAATAAAGTTTAGAAAAAGGAAATGAGATCAAGGGGTATAGAATTGAAGTGAAGACTAGTTTAAGGATTCAGTGATAAAGCCTTTGTAAAATCTAAGTAAACTTTTGTTGGAAAGCTTTTTAAGAACAGCATAAACATTTCTATAAAAGAAGTTCATTCAAAATATTCTTATCATTTATGAAAGCTAAAAGACACTGTTGGAATTTGACTTAACTTACAAGTGAAACAATGAGTTTGGTAGAAGCCTATATACAAAGGAAGTCAAGCAATATTTAGCATGTTTAGCTCTCTCTCTCTTTTTTTTTTTTTTTTTAATCAAGGCCTTTTGGCAAATTAGTATGGAAGGACTTAAATTGAGTTTCTCATATTGCCTAATCTAAGGTATATTCTACAACAATTCATCATTTTTATATTCTTTCACTGTTGCATTTGGTTTGCTATGGACGTTGCCAATCACAAGTAACACTCTAGAAGAATTTACACATTTGGAATATGTAATTCTAAAATGACACATGAGTTTCAGTGAAAAAAAAGATGTTACATCGAGGACTATAATCACATATATAGTAAAAAAAAAAAAAAAAAAAAAAAAGCAAAAAACAAAAACAAAAAAAGCAAATTGACATTTGGGACCCGCTAGAATATTGAGTGATTTAATCTTACCATGAAAACTGTCAATAATTCACTTCTCACTGATGTAATAATTGAAAGTTATATATATATATATATACTTATTTATAAGAAAATTGGAAAAAATATTTAATGTATTCACTGGAGCCTAGGTTGGTTTATGACTGTTAGCAAGGGACCTCTGGTTTCAGATCCGACATTTGAAAACCCTGGAAACCCACAGATCTTCCAAGGGCTGTGAGAAAATCCTTACAAGTAAAAATAAAACAAACTGAATTCAACAACTTTATGTGGACCCATCAAAGAACTGAGGTCAAAGGGCAAACTCCCACCCCAAATTCTGGAGAGATGGACCGATCCAGAGATTCATCGCCAACAACGACATACCTGGATTAGAAGCCTCTAAAGTCGTAAGCAGGGAGGAATTGTTAAATGATAATTTTGATGAGGTGCTAGAAGTTGAAAATAGAATAGATTAAGATCGAGATTCACCAGGGAACTGAGACATCAGAGGGTCCCGCACAATTTTGTAGAATTTTACCTCCAGGAACCTTATTCAGATTCTCTTTATGAAGATTTGAGAATGATCCTTGCATGCTTCTGGCAAGAAGAGGGAAAGACAAATCCTTGTGAATATGTCCAGTGCTTTTTGATTATAAAAGTCTAATGCCCAGGGAGCAAACCATTATTGGTGCATTGTCCCAGAGACTTAGGCATTCCTTTCTTTCCAGGCCTCTCCAGTATTCCGTCACTAAAGAGAGGAAGAAGTTATACTAGAGACAACACTGGTAAATTTAGTCAAAACCAGAGATACAAGCCTACTAGAAGACCACAACTTAATTGGAAAATCACATAATGCACCCATCCTCACACATTACTCCAATATCAACAGGGCTATAATGTAATAATAGTGAATTATACCTGGAAAAGCTGCAGGACTGAGACTCTTGGAGAACCAAGAAGGAAAGCCAGAAGTCAAGAGGGGAGGCAAAAACGTGGCACCAGAGGAATCTGAAGCTCCCTATGGCTCGAACAAGTCCTAAACCGAAGCCAATATAAACCCTTACACCAGAAACTTATTTATTCAGTTCCTATTGCCAACAAATGAAGATTGTTTTCCTATTCTTTTCTTTTTTTCCAAAGATTTTTTATTTGTTTACTTGACACAGAGAGATCACAAGTAGGCAGAGAGAGAGGAGGAAGCAGGCTCTCTGCTCAGCCAAGAGCCTGATGCAGGGCTGGATCCCAGGACCCTGAGACCCTGACCTGAGCCGAAGGTAGAGGCTTAACCCACTGAGCCACGCAGGCACCCCTGAAGACTGGTTTTCAACAACAACAAAAACAACAACAGAAACAACAACAACAACAAAAATAGAAGGTAAGCCAAAGGCAAACAAACAAACAGACAAACAAAAAGACACCACATGAAGAGATAAAGCATTAGGGCCAAACTCAGACATGACATAGACATTTGCTTTGTCAGTAGAGAATTTAAAATAACTATGTATAATATATTAAGGTCTAATGGAAAAAATGCACAATATATAAATAGATTGATATTATAAGAAGATTGAAACTTTAAGAAAGATTTTTAAAAAAACATGCAAAAATAAAAAACACAGTGTATCAATTTGACTAGGTTATGGTACCCAGTTTTTTGTTCAAACACTAATATAGATGATGTTGTAAAGTTGTTTTGTAGATGTAATTAAAATCTGCAACCAATTGACAGTGTATAAAGGAGATCATTCTTGATAATGTTAAGGGCCTCATTTCAATTGAAAACCTTAGAAGCAGAAACTGAGTTTCTGAGAGAAGGAATTCTGATATAAAAATGTAACACTGGGGCACCTGGGTGGCTCAGTGGGTTAAAGCCTCTGCCTTCCGCTCAGGTCATGATCCCAGGGTCCTGGGATCGATCCCAGGGTCCTTGGATCGAGCCCCGCATCAGGCTCTCTGCTCAGCGGGGAGCCTGCTTCCTCCCCTCTCTCTCTCTGCCTGCCTCTGCCTACTTGTGATCTATGTCTGTCAAATAAAGAAATAAAATCTTAAAAAAAAAAAATGTAACACTGAGGGTTGCCTTGTTAGATCAGTAGGTTAAGTGTCTGCATTTGGCTCAAGTTATAATCACAGGACCCTGGGGTTGAGCTGTGTGGGGCTCCCTGCTCAGCGGGGAGTCTACTTCTGCCTCTCCCTCTGCCCCTCCCCACACCCCTGCTTATGCATAATTTCTTTCTCTCTCTCTCAAATAAATAAATAAATAAATAAGACTGTACCACTGAAATTCTGCTTGAGTTTCCCCCAACCAACCTGCCTTACATATTCTGCACTTAAGACTACACTATTAAATCCTGTAGGAGTTTCCAGCCAGTCCCTCTTCTATAGAGATTAGACCCACCAAATTCCCACAATCATGTAACCCAATTCTTGAAACTCCAATCTCTCTTTCCTTTCGCCTAGATAGAAAGATTGATCCCACTGGTTCTGATTCTCTGGAAAATCCTGACTGCCAAAGTCCCCATACTGAAATGGAAAGAGGAAAAATAATAGAAAAAAAATAGAAAAGAATTTCCTAGAACTTAAGGATTTTCAAAATGTGTAAAATACACATTAGAATACCAGAAAGAGACAAGAGGGAAAAAAAAGTGGAGCAGAATAAATATTTGGGGTGACAACAACTGAGAACTTTCCAAAAGTAATGGCAAACCACATATCCTGGAAGTGCAGAGAACGCCAAGCCAATTAAATACCAAAAAGAAAACAAAACAACAACAAAAAACAAAAACTGACACCTAGGCATACATATCATAAGTAGAGACCAAAGACAAAATTAAAATCCTGAAGCAAACCAGTATTAGATGGTGGTGGTTGGAGGAGGAGGGGCACCTTATGTTTTAAAGAACCAAAGGTTAAGGGTTATAGTAGACTTCTTGGCAGAAACCCCATCAACCTGGAATTCTATATCCAGAGAAACTGTCCTTCAAAAATGGAGAAATATATTCTCAGACAAATAAAATCTGAAGGAAGAGATTCTTGCACTTGCCCATTAAGACAAAGTGAACTTAAGAACAAGGAAAATTCTCAGGGGCAAAGGGCAGCATTACCTAATGACAAAAGAATCAATTCTTCAAGCCAGTCCTAAATGTGTAAACATTTCACAAAAGAACATCAAAATGACTAAGGGTGGACTGGGGAGTTGGGGATGGGAGGTGGGGTTGCCATAGAACTCCAAGGAGAAATATACAAATCCACTCCTACAGACTTTTCTTAAATATCACTATTTCAGTAATTGGTAGCTCAAGCAGACACATATTAGCAAATATATAGTTGACTTGAAGAACACTTCAACAAATTTGATATAATAGTAATTTGCAGAATAATAAATCATTGAAAAAGTAAATGAAGGAATACAAATAAAATGAACAATTCACCTATGAAGATTTCCAAATAATTTCAGTACATAATCTGTCTTAAAAGGAAATCGAATTTTATTCCTCAGTTTGGTGTGTGTGTGCATATGTGTGCATGTGTGTGTGTGTAGCATTGTTGTTTTGATTTGCTTTTTTCTTTAAGTAAGCTCTCCAGCATGGAGCACAATGGGGACTTGAACTATAACCCTGAGGTCAAGACCTGAGCTGAGAGTATAAGAGGTGAAAGATTAACTAACTGAGCCATCCAGGTGTTCCATTCCTTATTTCTTAATTGTGACCTGAAAATAGTGACTTTCTTTTAAAGAGTATAACGTAGAAAAGGCAGAAGGATATAAGTTGCTGGTAGAGACACTTATTTATTGTTGATATTATTATTATTATAATTAAATTTTAATATATATTTTTGTCTTTTCCTGTATTTTTTTCTAATCTATTCTTGTATGTTATATTTTAGGAGTATTATAGTTTTATACTTTAAAGTTAGGTCAGTGATTTATTTTGATTTAATTTTTGTGAACAACGTAAGGTCTGCACCTAATTTTATTTTCTTTTTTTGCATATGACTACCCAATTATGGAGTACCATTTGTTAAAGAGACTATCTCTGCCCCATTGTTTGCCCCCTGCTTTATCCCCCCCACCCCGTTTTTGATGTTGAAAATTAATGAAGTAGTTTCCTATGCTATTTATACCTATTTTTTATCAGGTTAGTATATATTATTTTCTAATTTAAAAAATATTTTCAATTACAAACATGTATTGCACTGCTTTGAGATCATATAATTTTGTCACAATTTTAGTTTGTTCATATACTAAATGCATAAGAATATATATATAAATGATAGAAAGATAGATGATAGATTTAGATCATGCTTTTAGTCTATGAACTAAACCTTACTTTGTGACAACTCAGTATTTTTAAAAAATTGTAGTATATATTTAACTAGTTCATAGAGGATGTTCTATCTACATCTCTGTAAAAATACAGATATTTTTGTACCAATTTCCTAATAATTATAGGAATTTAATCCTGTAGTTCCCAAAAAGGAATTCTAAAGCTTCATAGCAAACTCAGAGGGACACCAAATAATATTTTAAATTTTCAGTGAAATGCAGTGAGATCTTTGGATTCTGTGCATCCTAATATTTTTTATAACTACTTCACACATGAAGCTATCATCTGTTTTGGTCTGGGGTATTAAATAAAAAGAATTAATGAGAGACTAAGGCAGCTATTAACCATGAAATACTGGTACCTCTGGTTTAGTAATTTTAATGAATGGCATAACTTGATAACAACACATGGTTGAATTGGTTTGAATTTTTCATAGATCATCATGATTCTGTAGCATAACAACATTCTTTTAGACAGTAGATATATTTTATATGAAAAATTTTCTGCGTTGGACACCAGGGTGGTTTAGTTGTTAAGCGTCAGCCTTCTGCTATAGTCATGATCCCAGGATCCTGGGATCAAGTCCCACATCAGGCTCCTGGCTCAACAGGGAGTCTGCTTCTCCTTCTGCCTGCTGCTCCCCCTGCTTGTGCTCTCTCTCTCCTTCCCTCTTTCCCTCTCTGACAAATGAATAAATAAAATCTTTAATTTTTTTTCTACGGTGGAAAAGTCGTCACTTGTGTGTGTGTGTGTGTGTGTGTGTGTGTGTGAGAGAAAGAGAGATTGTTTTTTAGGATAAGATCATAGGAGAGAAAGAATGGCTCAACACAGTCAAATCAATGTTTTCATATTTCCTAAAAGCCTGTCCAGACTACTCTAATTGGAGCCACTGATATGGGTAATTGAGGGAAGAAGAATCTAACCGACCCATGGAGGAGTAAGTCATATGGAGACATGAAATATAACTTAAGGATGTTTACATAATAAGAAATAAATTGAGATTAAGGATGAGAGTGTGATACTTAGGTCCTATTAATAGATACAACTAGAAAGAATATTAAATTATAATCAGTGTACAACATATAACATAATACTGAAGTTGAATTATTTGGTCATCAATATATTTGACTATAAATTCAATTATTATTTTGGTGCTGTTAAGCAGCCTTTTCCTTAGTATGTAAGATGCATCCAAAATTAATCTAATATTACTTTAAAGTCACCTTAAAATGCTTTTCAGTTTAAGTTTACTTTTACTTTCATTAAGATTTTTAATGTTTTATAGTGGCTCAATGGCATTTTAGGCTGTTACATTGAGTGTAATAAATTGGTCATATATGGTTTCCTGTGGTCATCTAAAACTAGAGCATAGTGTAGAGTCAATTTTCTTAATTCAATTAAATAAAAAGTATGTTGATGGCAATAGCGAATCTGTAGGTTCAGTGAATATCCAGTATAGCAACTTTAGAAATAAATATCTCTTACATACCTTCCTAATATCACTTCTCTCACTTTTGTATGTTTTTAGACTTATTTCAAATTAGGGGTGCCTAGATATCAAAAACTAAAATTTTCCTTAAAACTATTTAAGTATATAAATTTATATTTACACTGTGTGTTGTACACTGCTGTCATGTGAAAAATAAATGAATATTAGATATTTCACATAAAGAACTTAGATGGAAAACAGGTTGAATGATCTCATTTACATAAATTCCTGTATAGAGTCCCAAGTGCATCATCAGGAAATGTTATTTCCTAAGGTGGAGCTTGGCCCCAATGCACAACCTTCTTTGACTGAATTTCCTTTTGGCAACACTTCTCTGCATGAATCTAAGAGATGGATAGATTAAATATGACTTTATAGAGGGTTCATTTTCTTCTATTTCCAACTAGGATGATTACATGTAGAGTTACTCTGGACTCACTTTTAAAGAAACCTGTACTTTAATAAATAACAAAATTTTAAAAAGCTTTTAGCTCTAGAGGGAAAGCAATCTATCTTCCAAAACGAAAAAATAGAGAATAATTTCATCATTTATGAAACACTCTTGTTAATATTAATATCCCACCTTTAATTGGTTCCTCTGGACATTCAATCAACTCAACATGTTCAATTTTACTGAGAATACAACTGTGAATATATTCAAAAGTTTCAAAGAGTATAACTGTTAAAAGTGTAGACAGGAAATTATGGTCATTAAGTCTCATACAGCTTCAACTACTTTTGAAAGTATTTTGACAGTCTGTAAATATATTAAAGAACCATTGACATAAAAATTGTATGTTAAGTTAAACTGTATTATTTATTTTTTTTAGAAAAACATTCATTTTTGACAGGGAATAGTTTCAAAGGAAACTTGCTGATGTGATTTAGGATACTTGTAAGTGTATGTGTACTGTACTATTTTTCTGGAGTTATAGGAAAAAAAATATTCTATCCCAAGGTTTTATTTTCAACCCTTTAAAAATCTGAAGCCCTTGAATATCTCAGACAATATTTATTGCCACCTTTATAATTTGACCAAATACATCCCAATATGTAATAAACAGGGCTATAACATTACTTAGATTTAAAGAACAAAATTGTCTCCATTTGGAATAAATATTTCTGTGAGATAGTCTACTTTAGAATAAATACTAGAAATTCTAGTCGTATGTCAACATAACTATGTTAATATAATCAAACTGCAAGGAAAAGTACAATATTCTCTAACTCCACCAAATCCATTCTTCTTTTACAAGTCTCAGCCCTATAACATTGACCACTGAGATCACCAACACAAGAATGGGTCTAGATTTGGGTACATTTGCCTCCCTGTTCATATCAAGTTACACTTGGAATTAAACAGTCATGTATACATATAGCCTTAAATTTTTCATCGTTTTATAATTTCCAAATCTATAATTCCTAACTTTGAAGTACTATGAATGTGATTTAAAATGTACTTGAAAACAAGTTCAAGTAACTAATTTTTTTTTAAATTTTGGAATAAGAGAATTAGAAATATAACAAAAGTTGCATGCTATTTATTTCCTGATTAGAAATCCATACATGAATTCCAGTGTAAAGAAAAGTACTTGAAATAATCCAGATTATTTAAAAAACCATCTAATACAATAACTAGAGCACAAAAGCAAAGTTTAGCAAGATAAGTTATTACTCCACAGGAATTTTGGGGATGTTTTCCTATTAACCCAAGTAATAACATGTAGTTTTGCTACTGCTGTACCAACTATGAATTTATTTTCCACACTTTTTAATTCTTTTCCAAGTAAAATTCTGATTATACACACAACCACACATATACAGTTACAATTTCAGTATGAAAGTAACTTGTTTCAAAATATCCCCATTTAAAAGTGATGGGCCTCTGTTGTTTTTAACATTGTATAAAAACAGTATTTACTCTTCTTAATAGTCTAGTCTACTAATTTTGACTAGGGTTCTGTGGTTTCAAATATATTACTAAATAAGCTTAAACAATGAAAAATCTTATGAAAATTTGGCTTGCTCTTCTTATTTTTGTTTTGTTTTACTATAAATTCCTATATAAAGAGTTTTTTGTCTGTTTGTTTTGCTATTCAGGAAAATGTTTATAACAGTCTTGATTGATATTTACAAACTTTATTCCAGAAAGAATTTTTAAATCAACCTATTTTAATAGCAGTATCATTTTACTTGTATTTTATTTGTTTTTGAATGATTGCTTTGTTTTAATTCATGTTATTTTGTAAAGCATCTTGTTGGATTTAGCTCTTTTGAAATGAGAATTTTTGTTGCCATATAAAACCAGATTACTGTGGTAAACATGATTTGTAAGGTGTGTATGTTGCATTATTTTTGTAATGCTTGAATATAAGATATTCAGTATCATTTTTATCTTATGTTACAAAGTAAAAGTTGAGTGTGGCAATAGCTACTTCCAGGGAGGATGTAGTAGACACAGCAGCCCAATGTTCTCACTGAAAGAATAAGAGAAAATAAATGTATTTTTTAAAATTACAATGTAGGGAACCTGGGTGGCTCAGTGGGTTAAAGCTTCTGCTTTTGGCTCAGGTCATGATCCCAGGGTCCTGGGATCGAGTCCCGCATCGGGCTCTCTGCTCAGCAGGGAGCCTGCTTCCCCCTCTCTCTCTGCCTGCCTCTCTGCCTACTTGTGATCTCTGTCTGTCAAATAAATAAATAAAATCTTTAAAAAAATAAATAAAATTACAATGTAAAGATATTTGAGAGATAGGTACACTGTTAATAAGAGTCTACCTTCAAATGATTTTAGATAGGTCTTCAATTGCCATGTAGGAACTTTAAATCATATGGTCCTAATTCCTCTCTTCCACTTTTTATGATATTTTACACTTACAATATATGTAATTCCAGAATGCATCAAAAAATTCTTTACATGAACTTTTAACTTTCACAGTGATACATAATAATAATAAATTCATTCACATTTAAATCTATTTCACCCATTTCCTAAACTATTTATTTTTAATAGATCCAAATTTCTATATGTATCATATTTTTTCCTGCTAGAACATCCTTTAATATTCCATAAATGTTGGTAATAAATCCTATGAGTTTTTGTTTATCTGAATGTTATTTATCGTCTTCATTTAAAGAAAAAAATACTTTTGTTGTGTATAGAATTCTCACAAAAAGGAAGAAACCATTTGGAACATATATGTAATATAAGTCTTGTATCTAGAATATATGTTTAAAAATTCTACAACTCAAATCATAACACAACATCTGAACAGGGAACATTTTTTTGAGTAGCAATTTCTCTAAAGAAGATGTATGTATGGCATATAATCAAGTGAAAAACTGTTCAAAGAAATCTGTTTTTAGGATTAGGTAAAATAAAAGCACAATAGTATACCACTACAATTCCTATAAAATTGTAAAAATGTAAAATGATTGCCTGTTTTAACTGTTGGGAAGAATGTGGAACAATTATAACACTCACATACTGTGGGGATAACTGTATTAACACTTTGGAAGATAATTTTATAGTTACTTAGAAATTTATATATTCATCTACCAAATCACTTAGTTATTACACTCTACATATTTACTCCAAAGAAATAAAGACATCCATTCAAATACTTGATTCATTATTGCTTTATATAAAAGCAAAACCCCAGAACCAACCTAACAGATTTTTGATTATCCATACAATGGAATACTACTCAGTAATGAAAAATAATAAAGTAATAATATACACAAAGGATAAATCCCAAAATGCTTATGTTGAGTTTTTCAAATGCTAAAAAAGCTTGAACTGTACAAAAAACATATAAAATTCTTGAAAATCTGATCTAAATCTATACTGACATAGAACAGATCAGTAGTTGCCTATAGTCTGAGAGAGATGGAATATAAAGAGATATAAATAACAAGAAAGCTTCTTGTAATTATGTACCTGTTCACTATCTAGTTATGTCAAAATTCATTGCATGGTCCATAAGTATTCCTGTACATTGTGACTTCCATATAAGGAGTATTGTATGGAAAGAGAATTGGGTAACTTAAATAGGGTGGAACTAGACAAACACTACCTCAGCCAAGAGATCAAAGTCACCATAAAAAGTGAAAGCAATATTAAGTATGTACTGGATATGATAAAAATTATACTTTACTTCCATGATCTGTCTCTTTTTTTTTCTTTTATTTTAAAGACTTATTTATTAATTTTAGAGAGAGAGAAAACATGAGCAGTGGGAGGGCCAGAAAGAAAGGGAGAGTAGTAAACTCCCTGCTGACCCAGGAACCCCAGGCAGGGCTCAATCTCAAGACCCTAAGATCATGACCTGAGCTAAAATCAGGAGTCAGATGTTTTCCCAACTGAGCCACCTAGGTGCCCCTCCATGGTCTTTCTGTCAAGGATAAAAAATTGCTGCTGTTTAATCATATGAGTAAAACATCAGACAAATCCCAGTTGAGAGGCATTGTGCAAAATATCTGACCAGGACTCTTCAAAAGTGTCAATGTCATAAAAAAGAAGGAATGTCTTAGAAATTGTCCCAACCAAGAGGAAATTAAGGAGACCTAACAGCTAAATGTAACATGGTATCCTGGATGGGCTCCTAGAACAAAAATAGTACATTAAGGAAAAGTACAGAAATATCAATGAAGTATCATTTTTAATTGAAAATAAAATATACAGCCACTTTGGAAAACTGTGGAGATTCCTTTAGAAATTAAAAATAGAGCTTCCTTATGATCCTGCAATTGCAGTAATGGGTATTTACCCCAAAGATACTGATGTAGTGAAAAGAAAGGCCATTTGTACCCCAATGTTCATAGTATCAATGGCCACAGTTGCCAAACTGTGGAAAGAACCAAAATGTCCTTCAACAGACAAATGGATAAAGAAGATATGGTCCATATATGCAATGGAGTATTATGCCTCCATTAGAAAGGATGAGTACCCAACTTTTGTATCAACATGGATGGGACTGGAAGAGTGAAATAAGTCAAGCAGAGAGAGTCAATTATCATATGATTCCACTTACTTGTGGAGCATAAGGAATAACATGGAGGACACTGGGAGATGGAGAGAAGTGAGTTGGGGGAGATTAGATGGGGAGACAAACCATGAGAGACTGTGGACTCTGAAAAACAATTTGAGGGTTTTGAAGGGGCGGGATGTGGGGGGTTGGGTGAGCCTGGTGGTGGGTATTATGGAGGGCACATATGGCATGGAGCACTGGGTGTGGTGCATAAACAATGAATGCGGGGACACTGAAAAGGAATAAAATAAAATGAAAAAATATAATACATCAATATTATTTTGTTAATTATGACAAATATGCCATGGTAATGCAAGATATTAAAATAGAAGAAACAAAATAAGTAAAATAGGGGCTACTGGGTGGATCAGTTGGTTAAGCATCTATCTTCAGCTCCGGCCATGATCCCAGGGTGCTGGGATCAAGCCCTGCATGGGTCTCCCTACTCAGCAGAACCCTGCTTCTTCCTTTCCCTCTGCTGCTCCCCCTGCTTGGGTTCCCTGTCTCTCTGTCAAATAAATAATAAGTAAGTAAGTAAATAAATAAATAAATAAATAAAATCTTCAGAAAATAATATAGAAGAATGAAGTTTAGGGTATAGAGGAGCTCTGTCTATATTCTCAGTATTTCTGTAAATCCAAAATTTTTCTAAAATGTATTTCTTACTAATACATAATTTGACTATTTTTATTAGTAAAATTATTTGAATCATCAGTGCATGTAAAAAATATGACCTTATTTTGTCAGTAACCTGTCATTTCAGCATTTAATGTCACTTGAATATTGTCTTCTCATAGTATCCCCTAACCTTGAATTTTTGTTTTTTTTCTTTGTTTCTATTTCTTACTAAACAGTCTTGACCTCTCTTTGCTATAGCTAATATATCCACAGAAATGCTATTTTTCAGTTGTTAATCATCCCCATCAATTTCTCCAAGATATAGAAAAAACACTAAGTGAAAATAAATTTAATAAGGAGAGACAATGATTCACAGTGTTCCAAAGATGCCATTAAGATAACAAATAATGCATGTCTTTCTGAATAGATGAAAAGGAAATTACTAAAAAATAAATAAAAGTCTATATATTTGGCTCTGAACATAGTTTAAACTACAGAATTTGTTTGATTTTTTCTAAAATCTTCATATTTATCACATCTTCCTTCCAAGTGATTAGTGCAATTGTTACTTCCATACCATGTGATTACATACATTTTAATTAATGAAAAGTAATTAAACTTTCATACTGAAGGTGAGGCATTTTACATTGGTATGCTTGTAGAGATATATTTACTAATTATATAGATACATAAGGAAGTTGACAGAATGGTTCGGATAGTGTGTACATGAAAACTAAATGAATAGAAATAATTTATGAAACATTGTATTGTAAGTCCCTAATGCAGAAGGGTACTTAAAATATTTAAAATTATTTTTGAGTAATTGTTCTGAGGTTTTAGGCCTATTGCATGTATAATCATTAATTTAGAAATTCTATCACTAACCCTCTTAAAGATATGAAAAATCAAAAGGAAACTGAAAAGCATAAATTTTAAATAGATGAAAGTAGAAACAAATGGACAGAAGTTCCTGAACAGTCCAGTTTTATGGAGAGAGAAAGAATACAGAGAGGAGGTACTAGTAAGCTATAAGGCAAAGTGTGCATGCATGCACACACAGATATACACACACACAGACACACACCACTTATGCTCCTTATTTGTAGGTCACATTTTCCATTCAATTTCCCTCTATTGTACAGAGTTTTATAAATGCTGGAGATACGATTGTCCTTACTCATTTGTTGACCCACACACGTTTATTTAACAAATGTTATCTAGGTGTCCTCCATTTACCAACTATGGTTCTTTGCACATGTATTCCTTTCCATCATGAAATTTCTGGGCCAGCTACTTAGAAGGATCATTTTTACCTCTTCTGTAAGAATTTTGAGTGGGAACTTGGTGTTGTTACTGAACCCCTTTGGATTTGGGCTAGAATGTACTTTCTGGTTTGAGTGAACACTAGACAAATATCCTCCATGATCTCTATTCTTTGATCACCTACCTTTTCACAGGTCATTGCCCACCTTAGCAGACATAGTAGCAACCCCAATAAAGACTGGGATTTTTTACAACTTACGTTTATGTGCATTAGATATTATAGATCATATTTCTACCATTTAATCACAAACAGTAATATATTAATGGTAAAAAATAAAACTGATAAAAACATAAATATCAAAGGACTGAGGCATTAAAATGTTGACAATGAAGAATGGAAAGTGAGAAGATTATTATGAATGGAAAAAACTTAAAATTTTATGCTTTATTAACCCAAATTGGATGGGCTATTATGTCCAGGCATTTAAAATAAACAGTTATAGTAAGGTAATTTATATAGATGACCCTATTTGCTTCTTTCTGCTGTAGAAATATGAAATGAGATACTTCTTTCCTTCTCTGGTACCTAAAAAAAAGTGGATAAGCATAGATGTTTGGTTACTAAGACATAAATTTAGAAGTTGCTAATTGCTTTTGTGTTGCATAAATGAAAATTGAAAATACACAAATTAGGAAAATCTTCCAACCTCCTAGTTTTGTTTTTGAATCTGCACTTCATTGAGAAGACTCTTGTGATAGACAACTCCTATATTAGGAAAGCTTTCATTGTCCAATATTTCTCAGGAAACTGACATGAAAAAACAAAATTGATCACTGAAAGTCCCAGGAAATTTTCAAATTCTCTAGTTTCTCTTGTCCACATCTCTAGGAAAGTTTTCAAAATAAAATGACTAGGATTGAGTTTCTCACTATCAGGTGAGTGAAACTTGAGATTAATTGTACTTTAAACACAAAAAACTGAAATGGAGTATCACTTGAATATGGATGCTATGAAGAAAATTTATACCAGATGGAGAATGGTTTATTTGATTTTGTGTACTGATAGTTGCTCATAGCTGCACAAACTTGCATTTTTCATCTGTGAGCTCAGTGTAGACACAAATAGAATAATAGTATATGTAGCTTGAATACTGAGCATGTCCTATTTATTCATTCAGTTAATATCTGCAGTGTAATAAGTGTGTACGGTGTCTGTGTCTTTTCAAAGTATTTGGAGATACAACTATGTACAAAATATGAAAAATTACTCTTCTCTTGGATATTGTCTAGTTAGAAGAGACAGTCAATATGCAAATTAAATAATTGGGTAAGCAAGAAAACATCAGTTTTTATAATTGCTATGATAAATGGAATCAAATAGATGTAAACAGAAAGGAGCACCAGTCTGTGCTGATGTCACCAATTGGAGAAGGAGACATTTAGTTGTCAGAAGGTGCTAGTTATTTAAACAGAATAACTTCTTGGGCAGGAGAAATGGGATGAAGACCTTAAAGCGATGACAAATTCAATACAGTTATGGACCATAAAGAAAGCCAGTGTGGTTGAATAGTTTATTAAACTATGATTTTAGTGAGTAATGAAGTGAAGCTCAGAGAGATTTTCAGAGATGAAGCTGTGGGCCAGACATATTGGATCCAATAGACTAAAATAAAGAGTTTGAATTTTATTATCAACTAATTTAAATCTATGGTAATGGATAGTTTTGATTTGGTAAATAAAATAATATGACTCATGGTTTTGAACATTCCTCTAACTTCTCGGTGAATAATGTGAAAAGCAGGAGGATGGTTAGGAGGCTACTGCATAGCCCAGATAGTTGTTGTAGCTTGTCTGAGAGCAGGCTAAGAGAAGAGAAAACATGAACATGTTTATGATGTATTTTAGTAGAGAGAGTTGTAGGTGTTGCTGATATAGTAGATGGAGGGAATATGAGACAGAAAACTAACCCCTATCTCCATGATTTAACGCTGAGAAAAATTCTGCCAAATTCCAAAATAAGGAATTTTGCAATGAGGATGTTTATTAGTAGTCATAATTTTATTATGGGCTTGCTTATGTGAAGCCATGCAAACTATGGATGGAATGTTGAGTGGAGGATCTATGACTCTCATGCTCAACAAACTTTAGAAATATTAGGTACGGACACACTGACATAGAGTTTGTATGCAAAATCAAATCTACATGTCTGATTAAATAGAAGAGTAAATATAGGAAACTTGAAGGCTCATGACCAAATCTTTAGGCTTTTCACAATCAAGATTTCATAATGGAGTAGAAGGTAGTAAAGATGATTAAGAATATGTGGCTATGGGGCGCCTGGGTGGCTCAGTGGGTTAAAGCCTCTGCCTTCGGCTCAGGTCATGATTCCAGGGTCCTGGGATCGAGCCCCGCATCGGGCTCTCTGCTCAGCAGGGAGCCTGCTTCCTCCTCTCTCTCTGCCTGCCTCTCTGCCTACTTGTGATCTCTGTCTCTGTCAAATAAATAAATAAAAAATCTTTAAAAAAAAAAAAAAAAAAAAAGAATATGTGGCTAGTGATATGCATGGGAAAAAAACCCCACAAGATATGAGTTATTATTGTTATCTTAGAGAATAAAGTTGTTTAAAAAGGAGGGGGTATCTCATACTATTTTTTAAGTCAGGTAAGTAGAACACAGAGAAGTAGCACTGTCATATGGAGTCATCAGTGACAATGACCAGGAAATGCGTTGGAATAAAGCAAGAATGATTTATTTTGGCTTCATTGTATAAAATAGTGAGAGAGGCGAGAAAATAAAAACATTGATTTTAGACACCTTCCTCAAGAAATTTTGCTGTGAAAAGAAGGAAAGCAATAGAGATACTAGTTGGAGGGAATGTGGTGTCTATTTCTATGTCTGTGAAAAAGGCAAGAGACAAACTTGTGGAGTAAGATGGTATCCAAGAAGAAACAGGTGGGTGGAGTCCCCAGAACATGGGAAGAGCGTGGACTTAAATAGCAACAGGGAAGTTTCATTCACAGTAACAAAACAAAACCAAAACAAACAAAAAAACAAAAGAGGCACACAAGTGTGGTTTCAGATTAAGATGTTTGGGTAAATTGGGTGATATGGAGATGAGGGTAATTGAGGCATGTTTTACAGACTGAGGGTCATGTGTTATAGCTTCAAGGGCTTGCCCATCTATTCTTAGTGTCCCAGGACTGGTATGGGTTCTTAGTCCAGATATTTCCACCCAACCCCAAGATTTTCTCCACAGGTCATTAGCTCTGTGAAATTAATACAGTTAAATGTTGTTTGTAATAATTACTCATTTTCTTTTCAAACCCTATTAATTGAAAAAGAAATGAAATGAAGAACTTTTTTGAGAATTTATTTGAAAGCTTTTATGGAAAAATACTTAAATAGATGAACAACTGTGCTTAAGTTTATTGCTTAAAGTAGAGTTGAAATTGATAAACTCAAAGTAGAGGAAGAAAGCACCTGTGATACAAGTTAGTGACCATTTTATCATTAAAAAATACTTTTTCTGGGGCACCTAGGTGGCTCAGTGGGTTAAGCCTCTGCCTTCAGCTCAGGTCATGATCTCAGGGTCCTGGGATCGAGCCCCGCATCGGGCTCTCTGCTCAGCGGGGATCCTGCTTCTTCCTCTCTCTCTGCCTGCCTCTCTGCCTACTTGTGATCTCTCTCTGTGACAAATACATAAATAAAATCTTTAAAAAAAAAAACTTTATCTGAACATAGAACTGTGTACTTTCTGAAATGTATTCAATAGAAAATTATTACAAAAGAAAAATAAAGTTTATGTTTTAAACTTCACTCTCTTCACAATGTCAAAGCAGCTCCTATATTTCTACCAGTGTTCAGATGGAGAGATTGTACCTAGATGAATTATACTCTGTGGGAAAGGAATGGATCACCGATCTCCCCTAACGTTTCATCTGTGAGGATTTACTTTTCTATTGAGGGTGGGGGAGGAGAGAAAGGGACTTAGTATTTTGTCTATTTACATTCCAGTCACTGAAATAATAACAGCTATATGGTATCTAGAGTAGAAGAGGTGTTTTAAAATAAGGACATTCTCTCAAATCTTAATAGTTTCCACTGTAAAGACTGAGGGTAGTTCTTCCTAGATTCACTGTCTCAGAGAACTGTTATTAGTTGAGTCAAAACTTTAAATGGCTTTTGTTGTAAAATAAACAATTGGTATATGGCACTCGATGACAGGGATGGTCTGAGAATGGTTTATTGTGACAATGCAATCACTTTCAGGTATTAAATTTCAAGATGAAAACTATAAATCATTCACCTTGCCAGAGTGAAGCTTGACTTATTCCTGTGGTCAACATGGGTATGGACATCAAGGGCAAATGAGTCGAAGTAACTTGACGAAAAAAACCCTAAAGCAAGAACCACATATTTTCACCTCTTACATGAGCAAATATGTTAAATTTCTCTACTGTGAATTCTTTAATTATATACTGGTCATGCTTATTTTTCTGTTATATGACACATATTATATTATATTATACTATGTTATTATTTGTATATGAATAAATCAGGGCCAGGGAAACACACCAAGACCATAATATGTTATAAAAAGTATATGTTTAATTTTCATCATTAAAATAATTTTAATTTTAAATTGATAACTATCTCTAATAGCATGGCACTGATATAATTTATTTTGGTTTTACAGGTTTAAAGTATAGTTTAACCTACATTACAAAAGTGATGATATAAATAACCACTGAGTTAATTTTAGAGTTAAATTTTACATTTATTCAATTACAATAACTTCATGACTGCCCAGAACGTGTGTCTCAAGTTTTCATGTGTTTATGAACCACATGGGATCCTGTTAAAAAGCAAGTTCTGATTCAGCATATTTAGGGAGGAGGCTAAGATTTTTCATTTCAAACTCCATGGTGCTACCAATGATTCCATTCTGGTGATCACAGTTTAAATTGCAAATAACAAAATTATACATGCTTTTGTACATCAATATATAAATGAAATAAAGTAAAAGTACTTTTGGCACTAAAAGCAGTTAAATCCCAGCACGATTTTTGCTTGAATGACAAGGAGGTTATTACAAGTACATGGTTCCCTTTTATCTATTCCTTTTTTCTCCCACATTTCTTATATCCATTTAAAATAAATATCCCAACTACAAATACTTTCATTAAGGACTCATGCTAATTTCAAAGTCAACAGCATGGCTTAAAAATAAGAGGACCTTTTACAAAAATGCGTTTCTGAAAAATGGTAATTTTTAATTGCCATATTTTCCGTCTTTCTCTTCTCCCTCCCTTCCTACAGGGAATCTGACTGCATCCTTAACACCCTTTGTTCGAAAACAGGAGTGGTAGCAAAGGTGAGGGCTGAACACCAGAAGACATAGACAATATATCATCTCTTTCTTATTTCATTTATTTTTTTGGAAAATATTAGACTATCAATATTCACCATCATTCCAAACTTTCAATCATGTTAAGGCATTTAAAAGATTTATTCAAAACTAACAGCTAAAAAGCTGAAGAGCTTCCATTTGAGGGCTCTCAACAGACAATTTGGGAATGCTAATTATGCTTTTGTTACTTAGTTTATTGCTATACAGGGAGGTAAAGAGTTCCTTAAAAATTATATATATATGTATAAATATTTATAAAATATATTTATATAAAATGTGTAAATATAAATATATTTTATATTTCAGATAAGTATATTCCATATATGATATAAAGTATATTTGATGTTATACAATTATATCTGTACAAATGTATATAAATATTTTGTACAAATATATTTATACAAAATATTTTATTTACATTTTATATGTTTACAATGTTTATATAAAATTACATGCATGTTTGTATTTGTATAATTTTTTTAAAAATGTAAATGTTACATATGATCAAGTATATTTTTCTATAATTCTTTTTTTTCCTTGAATTAATGTTTGCAAAATAACGACTACCAGCAATGCACTTCCAGGTCGGCGGTTGCAAAGGCAAAAGCAGCTGTAACTTGGTTTTCAGAGAAACTGCAATTATCTCGCATTGGTACATTTCAAGTTGGTATAAATACAAAAATTGGTATAAATATAAAAATTGCCCTAGCCTGGTTTCAACTTTTGTAGAGGAGTTATAAAGTTAATAATATTACAAAGACTTATACTTATTAAATTTGAGAGCTCAGTCTCTTTTGCTCCATCATTATCTTTGAATATATTATGTAGTTTTGATTAAATTTCTTAAAACAACTGTAGCTTTTGGAAAACTGTTAAGGTTTGAGATCTAGGGAAGTGTACACTTACATCAAGCTTACATTAATAAAGTGTATTTTTAAACTGAATAATTTTAATATATTTGGATGGATTATAGATAATTAGATTGGTTTATACAGTGATTTATTGTAAGTGACAAAGTTAATCATAGTGTGTCATCCTTTGCTTTTGTAGTGATACCTGAAGATGCACCTGCTGGGTGGCTACTTTGACTTTAAGCTTTCCATTCTTCTTGTAATATATTCACAACTAACTTTCACATGCAGAGAAACCTGTTCTCAGAAGTCTACAGACAAGCAATCCTTGATACAATTCTTTGCAACTATGATAAGTGGACTTTTCAAGACAATAAAAAAAATAGACTCAGAAAACACTGTTTTCATGACAATAGCACAGCAGCAAAATAATGTAAGAACAATAGATTACACAATCTACCATAATTACTGCAAATAACAACAAAGCTTACAAATGCAAGCAAGTCTCTTAATAAATTCGTGAAGTCTACTTAGCTATTGTCTCTCTTGTCTCATTCTAAGTCCAAGCACTATTAAAACTTTATTCTACCTGTTTTTGATTTTAATAACTGTTTTTGATTTGACTCTTAAGTGTGATTACTGGATAAAATGTATTAAAATGAATTTCAACATATGAAATTGTGTTTGACCTATACACAACTTGTAATAACATATTGTTTTCATTAGTAGCTGAGTGTAGAACGTTTTGAAATGTTTGAACTGACGTTTTGAATTGAGTCACTATCTTTCTCTATCATGTTCGTTGGTTCACAGGTAACTTACATGTATTTCACATGTATTTGTTGAGCCTAAGAGTAGATGAGTGAATGACTACCTATTAATAAGCGAAGCTGGTCAGGGGCACCTGGGTGGTGCATTTGGTTAGAACTCTTGGATTCAGCTCAGGTCCTGATCTCAGGATGGTGAGATTAAGCTCTGCATGTGGTTCTGTGCTGGACAGGGAGCCTGCTTAAAACTCTCACCCTCCCCTTCTGCCACTACCTGCTCTCCAAAATAAATAAATAAATCTTAAAAAAAAAATAAGTGAATCTGGTTGTACACTTCTTTGGTCTAGCAACATCTCAGGTTAATATTTATCATGTGATGAACATAATTTTCTCTTATCTCACTCTTAATATTCATGGTTTGTTTCTTTTAGAATATCTTCAGAGTTATGGCATTTTCATCTTTCTCAGATGTAATGTGCTTTTTTAGGCTAAAGATTAAAGAATGCTAACTGATTGGATATATAAGGTTCTAGTGCTAGCAGGTTAATAAACTATAAATTATTTATGAAAACTTTTAATATTTTAAACAATTTTTCTTCCATTCATCATTTCAAATTTAATCACAAATATACTTGTCATAATATTGGATTAGACATAATCACTTATGGTAATATTCTAAAAAAATGTCACTTTCAAATTAGTTAATATCTTCAGAACTTCTCAGTGAGAATTTTACTTTTGGTGTATTTTATGAGTCAACACTTACTCATAAGAAAACGTCTACATTACAAATTAATGCAGAAGCTAAAAGCCCCACTTCAGCCATGAAATTTAGCATTTTTATGACAAATCCTGAAATTTTAGAGCAATAAAAAAACTAGTTAGTGGCCATAAGAAGTTAGGTACTTTTCTGAATATGGAGAGAATGCATCATAGTGTTTAAAGAGGAAAGGACTTAAAGTTAGTCTTGTCTTTGAAAAATTATCTACGATTCACTGATTTTGTGATATTGAAGTTTTTGTAAAACATATCAATTTCATTACCTCATGCATTTATTATATAGCACTTAGCAGTTTACTGTTTCAGCACTGAAGAGGGAATACTGGTAACAAACTAAGGGTGAGAAAACTGATATCCACAGGGCAAGATTTAAAACACATTAATTAATTAGCATTTATTTTTGTTTTATAAATTTTCCAGCTTTATTGAGACATGATTGCCCTATAAGGTTATGTTAGTTTCAGGTGAGCAACATGTTGATTAGATACATATATATTACAAAGCAAATACCACAGAGTTAAATTGCACCTGCACTACTACTAATTTTTATGGTGAAAATATTAAAGGTAAAAGATTTAAACTTTCAAGCATATGACATTGTGTTATCAATTACAATGTCATCGTGTTCTATACTAGATGCTCAGAACTTACTCATCTAATTCTCCTTCTAATGATTCCCCACATGACTTCAGGAGCAAGGATAATTTGGTAGGTTTCTGTTATAGTCTAGGAATTTCTAAATAGAGATTTTGCAAGGTGGTAATCAAATTGTAAAATAAGGAAAATATAAGAACTATCAGAGCAATGTTTTTATTTTTCCAGAAAAACATGTTGGATTTAAAGATAGTTTTCTTTCAGTTAAATTTAAAAAAAGAAGATTTTTAAATTTGGAAAATCATTAAAATAAAAAACCTAGACTTTTGCTCATGATTTTAATTTTTCTAACTGAACAATTGCCTTACTAATTTTTTCCCTATGATCTAAAATTCATTTTTAAGCTACTATAGTTTTTGCAGTTGTTTCCCAGAGAGAAGCCCACATTTTCTAGTATTCACAAAGTAATTAGCTTGTGGGTTCTTACTTTAAGTGTTATAGCCTATAATGAAGAAAAACAGGAAAACATTTGCATGAGGTGTCACAATTTCCAAAGAAAACATTCAAATAGTAAATGATTACTATAAAGTGTTTATTTCATGAAAATATGGATATATGAGTATCAAAGTTTTAATATAAGTAGTTAAATGTGTGTTAAATATTTCCATGAATTAATGGCATTTTGATGAAATTGAAAAGTAAAACTGGAAGTTTTTAAATTCTTTCCTGCAAATAGGTTTTATAGATATAATGGAGATTTTAGTTTTCTTAACTATATAGTCTAACATTATTTCTTATATATTGGTTTTGCAATTTCAGTATATTTTGGCTTCAAGTTTATTTCACTTGCTACTTGTTATGTGAGTAACAGTAATTCTTTTCATGACAAATGAAACCAATATATATGTCAAATAAAGCACGACTTGAATGTCTTTTTATAAATCTTAATTGCATTTCAGAAAAAGTTAACTTTTTTCCTTTTGTAATTTGAATCTATAAAAATTGGTACTACAGGATAATCACAGAGTTCTATGTTCTCAACCATACTAAACAGAAGCAAATATACAGGGCATGTAACACAGGTGTAAATTAAATCTATTTTTATGTTTTGGAGCCTAGCAATTTTCTTAATGCTATTTAACCATGGCATAACGTGCAAACTGTACTATAAATTAGAGGGCAAAGAAATGTACTTCAGGTGTTAGTCTAGAATTTATGCTGGGGATAGACATTATTTTCTGCATTATTGAGCAGCAATTATCTTGCTTCACATATCACCACAATATTTTAAAGTTTTACTTTCATCTGAAATGGCTTATAGTCATCACAAGAGGTGCAAGTATGCCAAATTGTATGGCATATTGCCTTTGTTAAGAAAACAGAAGCTGATCACTCCATTAATCCAGAATTAGATGAGTTTACACAGATAGTTTCTGTGCTGGAAATGCAAGGTACAGATGTATTTGTATATTTATGCAACCATGTTGAAACCATGCCATATTATTTTTATTCCTCTTCTAAAAATACAATAACCACTGAAATTACATTTTGACTTGGTTGATTATAGTTAATGCTGGCATGGAACCTTATATTTCAATTTAATGTTTAAAATGTTATCACATTTACTTACCTTTAAATTGGAGTTTCTTGGCAATAAAACAATAACTATGTAATGTTATTAAAATGGTATTTTAGTGTCTTTGGTAGAATATATCTTTACTACCTATAAATAATGCTTGGTATCAACTGTGATCTATGTTTTACTTGATATAAATATACAGATATTTCTAACTTTTCTTTCTATTGTCTACATAGCTATCTATCTACCAATTATTTATGATAAGAGAACTTGATAAACTGAACATGAGGGAAAAAATGGAGAAACCAAGGACAACTTTTGGTTGTCTGATTTGAGTAACTATATAGACGAGCTTTGAGAGAAATATTGTAACTTGGGATAAGGTCCATTCAAGGGAGATTCAAATGTTCATTTTTAGATATGTTCAAATATTGGGATAACAGTCAGACATCTAAACATGCCAACTGACCAGTAGGATCTGTGACTCTAAATATCAGGCAAGGAATAGAAGTCAATAGTCATCTTCAAAGACATTATTTTTAAAGCCATAAAAATAAATGAGATAATCTAGAATGTAGAGCTTAAAGGAAGTACAGTAAACAATAAGGGCACATTTTGAAAGAAAAGGAAAAGTAGAAAGTAATCAGAAAAGGAAAAGAGGGATAGAATTCTATCAGACCACCCAAAGTAGAAGGACCTGAAGAAAACTAAGGTGTCAAGTGAAATGAAGACTTGACAATATGAAATTATTGGTTGTGACTTCTGGTAAAATGTCAATGGATGGGGTGAGAGCAGATCCTTGTTTCCTGCTTAAATGTATGAGAAAGTTTGAAGGTTCATTCTAAAGTATAGTAATGGCTACATTGTTTTTTAGACATCTCTTGTTCATACTGAGAATGATCTCCTCTGTTCCTAGTTTGCTAAGAGTACTTAATATAAATGGATCCCATATTTGTCTCTTTTCCCTTCTGCTTCTCAGGATAATTATAGCACCTCACTACAAATTTTGCTTGATGTATTTTTTATTATTTTATTTACTTTTTACTAAACCAAACTTGAATGAATGAAATAAAATTAACATAGTCCTGGCGTATTAATCTCTTTCTATGTTGAATGGTCAGAAATCGGGTTTATCCAGAAAATTTCAGTTTCTTAGGAAATTCTACAGAGAAGGTAAAAGATATACATATTCTTTTGGAAGATGAAGGTTTTCCAGGCTGCTATGAAGGAGTTGCAATAATATGAAACATAGCCTCAGTGGCTAAGGTAATCTGAAAGCAAATGTCACTATGTTTTAGGAAGTAAAAAGAAAGGCAGGGGAAGCTTGGGTAGCTCAATTGATTGAGGGTCCAATTCCTGATTTTGGCTCAGGTCATGATCTCAAGGCTGTGAAACTGAGCCCGTTCTCTGGCTCTGTCCTCTCTGCTTGAGATTCTCTTCCTGTCCCACTGTCCTTTCCCCCACTCACACTCTAAGATAAAATTAAAATCTTAAAAAATAAAATTGAGATGTCAAGTTGCTTGGTGGTGGTGGTGGTGGTGGTGGTGGTGGTGTTTTTTCAGACAATGTGAATTTAAATTCTTTGAGAAAAAAAAATAACTAGAATTATTAAGACACCAAAGAACCACAAAAACAAAACAAAAAACACCAGTTTCCTCACCTTATTAAAAACAAACAAAAAACAAAACAACAACAACAAAAACCAAAAACAACAACAAAAAACAACCAGTTTCTGGAGTGTTCTTGCCAAGATGAATATATTGAACACAGAGTCCATAATACTGTAAGTTTTTAACATGTATTATTTTTTAATTATTTTTATCATTTTGTGTTTTGTTTTGTTTTGTTGTAATTTTATTTTTTTTTTCGGTGTTCCAAGATTCATTGTTTATGCACCACATCCGGTGCTCCATGCAACACATGCCCTCCACAATACCCACCACCAGGATCACCCAACCTACCACCCCTCCAAAACCCTCAGTTTGTTTCTCAGAGTCCACAGTCTCTCATTGTTTGTCTCCCCATCCAACTTCCACCAATTCACTTCTCTTCTCCATCTCCCAATGTACTATGTGTTCTTCTTTATGCTCCATAAGTAAGTGAAACCATATGATACTTGACTCTCTCTGCTTGAATTATTTCACTCAGTATAATCTGATGTTGCATTGATCATAAACCAGCAATACGATTATGAGCCCCTAAATAAGACTTTAGCTCAAAATTTGAATTACCACCTACAAGACTGGGAAAATAATTTTATTTTTTTAACCTTAGCTCAAAAAAACTGGGGACAATAATAGTGTCAACCGCTTAGGTATTTTATTAAAATGAAATGAGTTCATGCAGGGGCGCCTGGGTGGCTCAGTGGGTTAAAGCCTCTGCCTTCGGCTCAGGTCATGATCTCAGGGTCCTGGGATCGAGCCCCACATCAGGCTCTCTGCTTAGCAGGGATCCTGCTTTCCCCCTCTCTCTCTGTCTCTCTGCCTACTTGTGATCTCTCTGTCGAATAAATAAAATCTTAAAAAAAAAAAAAAAAAAATGAGTTCATGCAAATATAGCACTGAGAACACTGTTTAGTCCTCAGTAAGAGAATATAAATATTGACCATGGCCATTAATTAATAATAATAATTATTATTTATGGTACTTGGATTATCAGAGAACTATTTTTTTTTAAACATTCTATCCATTTATTTGACAGACAGAGTTCACAAGTAGGCAGAGAGGCAGGCAGAGAGAGGAGGAAGCAGGCTCCAGGCCAAGCAGAGAGCCCAACGTGGGGCTTGATCCCAGAACCCTGGGATCATGACCTGAGCCGAAGGCAGAGGCTTTAACCCACTGAGCCACCCAGGCACCCCAGAGAACTATTTTTGAGGTTGTGGGGATTGTGCTGAGATATGGAGGATATAATTTAACTAGAATAAAAAAACGAAATGGAGAACTGTTCAAAGACAAGAGAAACGCAGGTTGTAAAGCACCCAAGGAAAACTAAAGGGTGCCTGGATGGCTCAGTCAGTTGGGTGACCAACTCTTGATCTCAGGTCAGGTCTTGATCTCAGAGTGGCGAGTTCAACCCTGGGTTGGGTTCCACACCTGGCATGGAGCCTACTTAAAACAAAAAACAAAAAAACAAAACAAAACAAAACAAAAATAAACAAAACAAAACAGAGAGGGGGTGCCTTAGTAACTCAGTCCATTAAGAATCATGCTCTTGATTTCAGCTCAGGCCATGATCTCATGAGTCATGTGATAGTGCCCTGTATGCAGCTATGCACTCAGTGGGGAGTCTGCTTGAGATTCTCTCTCCCTCTTCCTCTGTTCCTCTATCCGCAACCCCCTCAATAAAAATAAATCTTTAAAAAAAAAAAAAAAAAGAACAACAACAACAAAAAAGCTAATTCTAGGTGGCAGGAACACAGAAAGTGGACAGAAACCTAAGACAGTTTGAAATGGAGGAAAGCAGATGAGGAGGAAACAAACTGGTTGTGTGGTTTTACCCAGAGAAAAATAGGAAGACATTGATTTTTTTCAGGCAAAGAATTACGGCCCATTTTTATCAAAGATTGCAAAGGCAAATGCCTACTTTGAACAGGTAGCTAGCAGAAATACATGAAGCACTGGGAATAAGACACTAGGGGGTAGTAAGAGTAGATATGTCATCTAAATAATTTACACTCAAAGAGATACTTCTAAAGTTGCTACTTTTTGGATTCTAATTTAAAGCAAAATATATAACTTTAAATGAATAATTTATTTAATAGACTTATTCTGTAAAATAAATACTTGAAGACAAACATTAATCCTAAATTTAAGTAGATAATGATGATATAGATACATGTATATAAAAATACATACGTATTATTTTGTAAAATAGAAATAATTTGTGATAATAAGGGGGCTATCAATCTTCCTTTATTGCTTACAACTGAGTTAACCAGAGATGAAGATGAAGGGTATGTTTTTTTAACACAGGTCAGCAAACTATAGATTGCAAGGCAAATTCATTTTGTGGCTAGTTTTGTATGGCACAAGAGCTAAGAATGGATTTACATTAGCAAAGAATTACAAATTATAAAACAAAGCAAAAACAAAGAATATCATATGACAGAGAACATATCGTGTCCAAGTCTCTTTGACTCATTGAACAAAAAGCTTGCCAACTCCTTTTCTAGTTCATAATAAACATGATACTATTTAAACTCAAAGAGAGAAAACAATTAAAAGATTTGATGAATATAAATTTTAATTTTGTAGTAGACATGATATTGGAATTTTGACAATGAAGATACAGTAAGTTATCCAGCAATTTTGGTCCTTAATGTGATAAGTTTGTCATATACATGTATTTGTTACAGTGTAATTTAAAATCCAGGTGGGTACATGTAGATGTATGCTCCAGGCAGTGGGGGGTTAGACAAATGTGAAACTTTGTCTCAGCATGGAGTTTTTAGCCTGCCAATATACCTATTGTATTGTAACTATTGTAGGGATAATGGTTAAACTCTTTATTGAAAGATTGCCTGAAAGACATTATATTGATTCCACTGAAACATATAGCTCTATAATAATCAATGACACATACTTTTAACTTTCGGTTTTCTAAGGTAGTTTAAACCAATTCTGAATTGTATGATTTTCCAAATTGAGAATATTTTCCACTAATAGGCCTTTATGATCAATTAATTGCTGAAAGGCATGAAACAATTTAATCAAAATAGTACTGTCTTTTAGATTCGAGTAATAGTTATTAACAGAAGTATATATACATGTACAGGGCCACATATACTGTAAATATTTGTACTGTGTACAATATGTTTAATGAATGTTATGAGGCTATCCAAATTGTTATAAATGCAATTTCTCAGCATGACTGTTGTTGCATGGAAATAATTCAGTGATTAAGATGGTTGGCATTTTAAAATGGGTAGTGAATAATGTGCACTATCATAATTATTTTAATTATTTTAAGTATTCTGATTGCAGCTGTCTTTAAACTTAGAAAGGAATATAGCTTGACCAAAAACAAATTAATTGAGATTCTTGCCACAAAATAAGTTTCCTTGTTTGTGTTAAAATATGTCATTAAAACAAATAGGCTTTACATGCCTACTGAGCTGATAAACCCCATCAACGACTTGTTTTATCCATTGTGGCATATTTTTTTTATGGATGCTATGTTGACACTGTTAATACCTTACATGATAATAATCATATGCATTTTTTCACATCTCTATTGTGCTAAACTTTCTCTCCTTTGCAAGACAGTCCACAAAAAAACAAAAACAAAAAACAAAAAAACCCTGAAGGGGTCTAATTTTAATAGCAACTAGAATCTTGTTTTTCAGAATTTGCACTCGACAAAAAAGCATAATGTTAGCATGGCTCTTGATTAAAATGTAGCTTTAAAGTTCTGAATACTGTTATTTTAAACTCAAGAGTAAGTCTTGGCACACCACTGGAAAAAAAAAGCATGCTTAGGATAATGTTTGTGACATGAAAATAAATGAAAGCATAGAACATCTTATTGAGCTGCCCATCACAAAATCGTACACTTGTAAAAGTGAAAGCCCATAAAATTGCTCAGTTAATTTTTAAAAATAGTTCTGGTTCTTTATTGCATCATCTGGAATAGATATAAGAACTGAATGTCTATGACACAGCAATTCCACTACTGGGTGTTTTCCCCAAAGATATGGATGTAGTGAAAAGAAGGGCCATATGCACCCCAATGTTCATGCAGCAATGTCCACAATAGCCAAACTGTGGAAAGAGCCGAGATGTCCTTCAGTGGATGGATGGATAAAGAAGATGTGGTCCAGCCAACTAAGGTTCGCTTTTATTTTTTGATTGTGATTCTAAAAGGTACTTGGAAAATGTTTCAGGATGTTCTGTACAAGAAGGCAAACAAAAAATAAATAAATGGGGAAAATTGGGTATTGTACATGAATGGACTTCTGAAGGAAAAAAAAAATGTGGTCCATATGTACAATGGAATATATGCAATGGAATATTACTCAGCAATTAGAAAGGATGAATACCCAAATTTTGCATCAATATGGATGGGATTGGAGGAGATTATGCTAAGTGAAATAAGTCAAGCAGAGAAAGTCAATTATCGTATGATTTCACTTATTTCTGGAACACAAGGAATAACATGGAGGACATAATGAGAAAGAAGGGAAAATGAAGGGGAGGAAGTGGGAGGGAGAGATGAATGAGAGATTGTGGACTCTGAGAAACAAACTGAGGGTTTCAGAGGGGAGAGGGTAAGGAGACGGTTTGGCCCATTGGTGGGTATTAAGGAGGGCTTGTATTGCATGGAGTACTGGGTGTTATATGCAAACAATGAATCTTGCAGCACTACATCAAAAGCTAATTACATACTGTATGGTGATTAACATAACACAATTTAAAAAAAAGAACAAATGAATGAACTTGTTAGAACTAACCATTTCTAAAAAAGGAAACTACAAATCTACAATTAAAAAAGTGAACTTTGATCATATCTCCATATTTATTAGATGACCATTTTGTCTCAGTATATGCCTGTGTATTATAGTGTTGGCAAAAATTAAGCAAAACCTTACTCTTGTGGCAGGAATTACATTAAATAATATAAGAGCATTAGTTAGTATAATACTACATTATCTGATGTAGTTATTATTAATCTTCATTTTACATTTTGTAGAAACTGAAGTTCAAATAATAAGTGATTTATTTGCTAATGATGCAAATTTATTAATTAGCAGGGCTAGTTTTTGATAGGGTCTCGATATATAATGTCCTTCATTGCCTGTTTGACCTAAATTAGTTGAACTTTGAACAATAATTATGGTTTTCTCGCCCAACATGTCTTTAGAGTGTATTCAGTACTAGTTTCTTAGGCCCTCCAACCACACTAAAGAACAAAGTGTATTAAACCTTTGTTCTCATATACTTGATATTGGATTGGAGCTAATAACTGGTAAAGAAATAAACCAGATAACATTTTAGGAAGACTAAGAGAAAGGACTAATAGAAATAAAAGTATGTGAACTATTTCAAAAGGTGATATTTGAGCTGATTCTTGAATGGTAAATCAGACCTGAGGAGTCAGGATTACAGAGGCTTAATATACATGCAATTGGATTCCCGGTCAGAAACAAAATAGAGAATGTGGTGGAAGTAATTTAGTAAGAGATAACAGCTTAAAGTTTTCAAAAATTGTAGAAAGACATCAACAAAATTAGGCACCCAAGGGACCCCATATGTAGAAGAATAAGTAACTTTTAAAGAGATTTTTAGTCCAAACACATAGAAATAACACCTTAGAGAAATTGTCACTGGAATACAGATATATGTAAAATATATATAATTTATATATTTGTATAGAAATTGTGTAAATATATATGTAAATCATTATGATAGTATAAATAATTAGAAGATGACTACTAAGTAGGACTTAAATTATATATGTAATTAAAATACAGGGCAGTGATAGAATATTCACAATGATGAGGATAGTAAAATAAGGTATCCAAAGTTTAAAGCAGTGCTTGAGACTGCAGTAGATGTATTGATTAACATGCAGATCCATTAAATCTAATATATTTAGGTATGATGTAATTTCTAACAAAACCATACTGATAACAGTACAATAAGATACAACATTCTAATTTTGAACATGTATATTCATATGGTTTTAAAATTTTGAAGAAAAACTACATGGAGGTTCATGGAGATGTAGATTCAATATCATCAGACTTATATTCTTTTAAAAAATATACAGAACGTTTACAGAAAAGAGTGACCATATACTGTCCAGAAAACAAATTGCAACATATACAGTATATCTTTTGGTATACAAAATAATTAGTTTGAAATTAGCATCCAATATTTAACTAGAAAATCCAATATACAAAGTAGAAATAATTTGGTGAATTAACATGATATCTTATTAAATCTATCAAGATTTAATTAATCAAAAATCAAATTAATTAATCAAGGAAACTTAATAGAAAATATAAAATATTTAACTGAATGATAAGAAAAATAATACACATGAATACTTATGCAATGTTGCTAAAAGAAATCATATAACCTTGGAGGCAAATATTAGTAAGAAAAAATAGTTTTAAGTTCATGAGCTAATATCCATATTAAAATGTTAGGAAAACTTTTAGAAGGAGGAAAATAAAACGAAAAAATAAAAAATAGCAAGTACTACAGTAGAGCAAATAAAATCAAATGCTTTTTTTTTAAGGCCTAAAATGATAGATGTCAAGATAAAAAAAATAAATAAAACAGAGATACCAATTGCAATCACTTTGATTCAATATTGACTATTCTATGCAGTGTAGTAATGCAAGAAAAATAAATTATGTTATAAAAATAGGAAAGGAAGATATAAAACCCCCACTTTTCATGATGATATAGAAAATGAATATGTGAAACACTTAAAAATTGAAAGATAAATTTAAGGATATAAGACTGAGTTTAGAAATCTTATAGGATACAAGATCAAAATAGAAATTTCTTTTAAGTTTCTATAAAACTACACAAACATGGAACTATAAATTCATACAAATTCTGATTTCAAGAAAATATGTAAAACACCCAGAAAAATCTTCAACAAAATTTATAAGATGTGATGTTGTACCAAATTAACCTAAGATTCAACTTAATTACAACAAAATTTCTAACAAGTAGATTCTAAAGAATAAATTGGGAGAAAAAGGAACAGGGACCACTAAGATATTCTTAAAGAATGGAACATAGAAAAGAATTCCTTTTCCAAGTATCAGGAATTATTATTAGCCTAAAATAGTTAAGATAGAGTAGACTGGGACATGAATAAATGAAAAAAAAAATAGTTGAATAGAGTGGCAAACAGGATATTTTTTAATCAATGGTAATTGGGTCACTGAATATTCATACGTAAAAACTGGCTTACAAAATTCTAAGTGAACTCTTTATCTATATTCAAATGTAAATTGCACATTTAAGTAGAATATCATAATATATGAAAATATCTTCTTGACCTATAGATGTTTTAAACTAATACACCAAAATAATCACATCACAAATGAAAGGACTAATGAGCTAAATATTGAAAACATCATAAAAGACCAAGAAGTGAATATAAATTTGCAACTACTTAACTAAAACATTATCAACATGTGGCACCTGGGTGGCCCAGTTGTTTAAGCATCTGCCTTTGGCTCAGGTCATGATCTCAGGATCCTGCGATTGAGCCCCATGTCAGGCTCCCCACTCAGTAGGGAGTCTGCTTCTCCCTCTCTCTCTGTGCTCCCCTCATGCTCTCTCTCTCGCTCATTCTCTCTCTATCTCAAAGAAATAAAATATTTTAAAAATTATCAACACAAGACACATATACATAACAGTATGAGAGAAACATCAAGCTATAAAATTGGCAAGAAAACTTATCAGCCACTGTGAAAAAGAAAATATTGTAAAGTATATATTATGAAAAGGTTTTCAACATCATTATTTATAAAGAAATTTAAAAATTTTTAAAATGCTATGCACCTACTCTGATGACTTAAATTCCACAGTCTGAAAAATAAAGAATTTGTGAGGATGTGCAATGGATCTTTTGGTGGAAAAATAAATTGGTACAACTACTTTGTAATAATATCTACTCAAGTTTAGGAATATTCCATATTCGCTGAACATCTTTATGCACATTGTACCAAGAAATATGTAGAAGAAAGTTTTGCAAAACAAAAATGCAATAGCTGAAACTTGGAATCAATACAAATGTCAATCAATAGTATAATGAAAAATTAATTGGGATATATTCATATAATTGAATTCTATTTAGCAATAAAATAATAAATCAAGCTGTTTACAAAGATAAGTCTCACAGATACAATATAATCAATGAAACCAGGCACCAGAAAATACACTACATGCTTTCTTTGCTGTGTACATTTTGTCAACAAGAAAAGCTAAACTAATTTTAAATGTAAACACATAAGTGAAAATGCTCTCAAGAAAACCAATAGAGTAATTACATGGAAGTCAGAATAGATCAAAGGAGGAGTAACATTGGGAAGAGATTTGAGGAATGCTTTGGGCTCCTCAGAATGTTTTATTTATTTTTTATGTGGTAATTAAATAGGTGGTTAATTAATAATAAATACAGTATGTTGTACTTTAATATTTTAAGTTCTTTAACCACTAAAAGAGAAAAACCATATATACTTAAGGCAAAGAGAAAGAATGGAAGTGAAAAACTAGAGATAGTGAGTAAGCCCAATACATTGGAGAAATATACTGTTCACAAAAAGAGAAATAGCTGATGGTAGGGAATATGATTTAAGTTTTTATTTCTTTTTGAAATTATAGGAGGCACAACAATATGAATATATAATAGTCAACATATTAATATAGGTAAATTTTTAAAAATTAATAAACTAAGGCTAATTATTTATAATTATATACAATAGAAGCAGAAAGCTTAAAAATTTACATAACAGAATAGAAAGCCATAGAAAGCATGTAATATCATTGTAGTGAAAAAGATCAACAACAGTAATGAAATGTCGAAGATATGATTGATCTATTAGATTTATAAAAAGAAAAAAATGTATATATCATATGTATACTGGGGGCAAAGTGAATATTTTGAGAGGAAATAAGCATTACAATATACCATTTAGTAAAATATTAATCTGTATTCCAGCGGAGTACTGATAAAAGTCACCAAAATTTTTAAAATATGTCTTCTCACAAAAATTCTAGTTCTGAATTTTTAATTAAAAAAAAAAAACTTCTTTGTCCATAATAATTATTTGAAAAAAAAATTTTAAGATCTTTTTATTTGAGAGAAAAAATGAGAGCAAAAATATAAGGGTGGCAGGGAAGGAGCAGTAGCAAAGTGAGAGAGAATCTCCAGCAGACTCCCCGCGGAGCCAGAAGCTCTATGTGGGCCTGGATGTCAGGGCGCTGAAATGATGACCTGAGCAGAAATCAAGAGTCAGGAACTTAACTGAGTCACCCAGACACCCTAACTAAAAAAAAAAAAAATATATATATATATATATACACACACACACACACACACACACACATAGACACACACACACCACATAGACACACACACACACACATATATACACACTTAACAATTGCTGAAATAGAAAATAATCACAATTATTATCTGGGGGAAGGGACAAAAAATTATTATTTTTATGAATATATGAAAAGACATGAAGAATGTAGTATTCTTAATTATGGAAGCAGTTTTCAAAGAAGCGTGTTCAGAATTCTTATTTTTTGGGTGGGGTACCTAATCTAATACACTTTCTGGTTACCCATCAACTTTCATGAAGAATTAAAAATAATAATCATAAAGGACAACCTTTATGTACTGCTGAATTCAGGCCAAACAGTTTTGAATTCTTAATATTTATAATCTTATTTAACCTCTACACATGTCCTGTGATAAAGATAGTATTCCAATATCATCTGTATCTTTTCAGATTCAAAAATGTAAGACACAAAAGGTTAATTAACCTGCCCCCAACAATCCTGAGGTGATTGAGTTTGAATTTTAATTCAAGCATATGCTTCATGCACTTACACTCTTTAACACTACAATGAAACTTTATCACTACAGAGTGTTGTATTAAAGAATAAGGAAACAAACCATTATCTCAACAGCTTATTTTGTCTCATCCTGTCAGTTGCTGGCATCTCACAGATGCACCTTCTCTGGAGAATCCTCCTCTACTGAAGGAAGGAGCTGCCTCACCAGGAAAGTTCCTTCCCAACAACAGCCGTCAGTCAATGGCTGCCTGATGTGTCCTTATAAAGCCGAACCCAGCCCTCAGTGGGGATGGGTTCTTGGGGCAGGTTCTGCTTTTGTGGAACTAGACCTAAAACACTGACCATTCTAACACCACATTTTTAAAATACAGATTCACAGAAAGTTGAGACATTCATGAAAAGAAGTGAAGCTGATTACAGAGAACGGATGAGAGAACTGAGGCCCTCTTAGAGAAACTGTCCTTCTAGAAGAATGTGGCCAGGTGTGAATTTGGCAACCAGTCTTGATTTTCCCAGATTTCTATTTTTTTGAGAGATTTAGAAAATACTTAATTTTTGTGAAAAATAGGATTAAATTTGACAAATCCTGTGACTATAAATAGTATAGTATTATTTGAGATAAAGTATGTCTATAAGCTCATAAGGCATGCAGGCTCCACTGTTAATTTCGGTATTTTTAAGTTTCTGTTGTTCCTTTTTATAAACAGAAAATAAACTGTTAAATCCAGACATTTTATATTTAAAGTCTTATCTGCTCAGGTTGGGTTGTTATCTAACAACTAATGTTTATTAAACCCGCTAAGCACTTTTTATCTACTCATAGAATCATTATAACAATGTATTTCAATAATACTTATAATTAGTGAAATCATTGTCTTTTAGACAAGAGAGCTGAAATAGATACATTAACTTTACTCTCTGTGTGACAAGAGTTAAGTGGTGGATCAGTGCCAATTTTATATTTGAAACATCATACTATATTGTCTCCAATCAATGAAGCTGATCAGTTTGTTTTGTTCCACCTTGAAATGAAATAAACTCTATTAAAGAAAATATCAATAGAAAAGCTCCTTAGACGATGTTGAAATGCCACAGGACAAATTATACATTCAGAGAATTGATCAGTTCTTCATAGGACCACCTAATCAACTTTATTTTATTTTTTTTAAAGATTTTTAAAATTTATTTATTTGACAGACAGAGATCACAAGTAGGCAGAGAGGTAGGCAGAGAGAGGAAGGGAAGCAGGCTCCCTGCCGAGCAGAGAGCCGGATGCAGGGCTCAATCCCAGGAGCCTGGGATCATGACCGGATCCGAAGGCAGAGGCCTTAACCCACTGAGCCACCCAGGCTCCCCTCAACTTTATTGACTGTTAAATTGAATTAACCAATTTACATAGTTGATTTGACTTCAAGGAAATACACCTTTGAAGAACAATCACAAAGCCCAGAATTAAGGAGAGGGGTGTCAAAGAGTATTAGGGCAGGTTTGAGAAGTGACACACACACAGAGAAGGGCACATAAACATGATTTCTAAACTTTTACTGTTTTTGTTCACTAGTCTTGATTTTTCCATCATCGATTTTTTTTTAACAGATTCATAGTTTTGAATGCCCACAAAGGTGTTCTATTAAAATAACTAGCTGATAATGAAAAGTTTTAAATCAGAGACTGTTAGGGTTGGGCAAATGAGCTAGTAGAGGAGACCTTAAGGAATTGGTAATAGCCTGAATTAGAAGAGAAAAAGAAAATATAAAGTCTACTAAAAAAAAAAGTAAAATAATCCATTAAATATTTATTTGAAAAGGAGGAGAAACCAGTGGAGTATTAAAATATAAAACCAACAATGTTTCTCACACACTGTCCATGAATCAGCAGCATTGACGTTACCTAGGAATTTGTTAGAAATCCAAATTCTTGCACCCGACCCTGAACCTACAGAAGCTGAATTTGAGAGTGAAGCCCAGAAATCTGTTCTAATGAGTCTTAACAGGTGATTCTGATTAAATTAAGAGCTTGAAAATCACTGACATTAAGAGTAAAATAGAGATTTTCGTGCATGGGGTTCAACATGTCACTCAGTAAAATTTCCAAATTAGACTCATTAGCTGGCTTTTTGTTTATTTTTATTTAGATAACTATCTTAACCTACATCAATTTTATGGATACTAGTCCCTGATAAGCAACATTAAAAAAAAAGATATGTATATCAAAACTGCTGATTTCCTAATACAGATGTAACTGATACACAAATAAAGGTTTGTTATGAAAACAGAAAACACTCCAGGTATTTTATTAAAATGTGATTTACAGAGGAAATTCATTTTCTTCAAAACTACAAAGAGACAATGAAAAGATATTATAGGGAAGGAGGAGAAATTCTAGAAATGTAGAGGTCATGTGAAACAACTTCCAGTGGTCCAGCTGCTGGGTGAGTCAGTGAGGATGTCCGGGAAGCCACTGTAAACATGTGTTTTTCCATGTGCCCAAACACTTAACCATCTCTCCTTCTTCTTTTCTTCCAATTTCCAAACCTCACACACATGCTTTTAAGTTAGAATCTTTCAGTCAAGGAGGTGTAGGAAATGTAGTTCCTAGGTTTCCAGCCCTTGTTACACAGCAAGATATTAGATGGGCAATGGTGGATTTTATTACCCAAAAAAAGCATCCCACACAGGCAACACGTCCCTTTGGAGGCTCTGCTTTCAAACATCCTTCTAGACATATTAAAGTACAGAAACAACAATAATCAAAAGCATGTTTCTATTTTATATGATATGAGTATCACTGTACAAATGAATAGAAAGTCACCTCTGTCCACAGAAGGAAAGGCACAAAATTCACCAATCACTAGAGCCATGTCTGGATGCCCCAGAGAATCTTGTTTTCCAAACATGTTTCCTTTGCCTATAGCATTTTTCTTGTTTCAGGATAATCAGGATGCATCACCAAAGTCATTGGTTATGTTTCAGTGACATCAGGAACTCCAAATGGCCAGATGACAGGAAGAAATCAAAATAAGAAGGAGATATTAGCACCCTCTACTCCAGTGGAACAATTGTTGTTTCATGATGGAAGCACCACTGTCTTGAAGGAAGCGATACCTCCTCACCATAAAAGAGTGAAACTGGGGGAATAAGAAGAAGGATAATTGAGATTGTAATTACAAGAAGGAGGGAAAGAGCATTCTGCTTAATCTCTTGGTTTTTTCATCTCTTGGTTCTTACATCTGTGTTCTGGCATCACAACAAGTACTGCATTTAAAAGACAAGCTCCAGATGCACAGTCTTCTTTTATAAATAAGTACCTAAACTTGTAAATATTATTACTTGGTTGGCAGTATAACTGATGTTTCAACATTCTATTATAGCTCTTTCTAGATGACATGTATATACCAAGATCACTGACTGTCATAAGATGTTCATTGCCTCTTTTGCTATAAAAATGATTGACTTGTCAAAAGTGGTGTTGTGTGAGGTAGCAGGGCAATGAATAAGATATTCACTAAATCCAGTTACAACAATGTGGAAAGAGGGATCAGAACCAAGAAAAGTGAGATTAATTCACTTATTATGGAGATTAATTCACTTTTCCAAGAAAAAAGTACTGTTCTGTCAATTTTGGGAGAGGCTCAATGTAATCAACTTGCCACTAGTTAGCCAGCTTATTTGTTTATGGAAAAGTGGCATATAAATGGATCGGCATTGGCCTCAACCATTAACAGATGGGGTACTCAGAAATGGCGATAGATATTACAGCTAGTTATGACTTAGTGAACGAGTACAGTGTGGCTGAGAAAACAAAGTGGCAATCATGTAACTGGGTATTTGGTATTCCTGATTATCAAGAGTCTCCTCTACAGTGGGTTAACTTGGTATACATTCAAATAGGACATAAAATAAATTCTTAAAATCTATGTTACTATTGACAGAAAACAGTCACAGAGTTCCATGTCAACAAGTCCGTGACCATACATTAAACAATTACTGTCAATGCATATTTTAACCTCTGGACATATTCTATACCAAAGAAGGTGAGCAGCAAAATCCACTATAAACTTCTAACTTTGGTGAGAGTCCCCCCCCCCAGTTTTCTTACACAACCTCATAAGCTCTAAGGAGATCCAAATCCTCATTATATCTTAGCTGAATTCCTCTAATAGATTAACTCTTTTCTCTTCTTTAGCCCTGAACCTTTTAACTTATATCACTGACCAGCTGACCGAATCATCTTCACAAAATGTATCACTCTTCTGATTTCAATACATTTTTATAACTGTAGCATCACATGCAAAGATTTACTCTTTTTCTTTCCAGTTATAATAAATCTCCTAAATATATATTACTATTTAACGAACTCTCTGGATATTGTTTTTTAAATACCTTTACCATTGATCATCACACACACACACACACACACACACACACACATACACACTCAACCACCAGTCCCTAAGCTCCCTCCACACAAACTGAATCAGAATCTCTAGGGGTAAGACTGGGCATCACTGCCCTAGAGGAAACAAAGCCCATAGGAGATAAAAATTTTGTCAGCCATTATTATGGGAGGCAATTTTCCCACTTGCTTTAGTTGTCTGAAGGAACAATTAAATAGCAATATGAACTATTTTGTAAGTAAATCTTAAAATCACTGCTACCATATATCATAATGAGCAAAGTCAGAAATGATTTCTATCAACAAAATATTAGAAGTATAATAAATTTTAAAAACCCATAATACTATAATTAGGTTTAAAACTCAGTTCCATCACTGACTAGCTGTCAATCCTTGAAAAAGAGTTTTAATTAAAAACTCTATTCCACATATAAACAAGAAAAAATAAAAAACGGCCTCATAAGAATATTCTGTGGATTGCTACACAATGAGCATAAGCCATTCAGAAAAGCACTTGGCATCTAGGCACTGTTTGATGCATTAGTTATACTAATATTAATACCCATTATGAGTATAAGTAGTACTATTTCTTTCAAAAACTATTTATTTATTTGAGATACAGAGAAAGAGAGCACAGAAGAATAGGGAGAAGCAGACCCTCTGCTGAGTGGAGAGCTCAGTGCAGGGCTGAATCCCAGACCCCTGAGATCATGACCTAAGCCGAAGGAACAGGTTTAACCGATGGACCCAGTCAGGTGCCCCTCAGTAGCACTATTTCTATTGTTTTTATTTTCATTTTCCTCCTACTATCAGGACAGAATGTGATATAATGGATCTGCCGTCCTGGGGTCTATTTTGTTTTTAGTTCTGTTTCTTCTAGCAGATATATTTCCCAAGAGGATTCAATGGCTGTTTTATTAATTTTATTTTTTAAATTGAGATGACTAGATAGCCTGATAAAGCAATCAGATCCTTTAGTTAGTTGAGAGAATTGAGTAGAAACTAACTGGTAAGTGAAGATACTAATTATTAACACATATTAAGAAAGAAAAGTTTACCAAGTTGTGTCATGATTTTACAAAATGAGGATATTAGTTTCAGGTTTCCCCATGACTATACTTTGTACTTAGAGCATCTGTTTTTCAGACTTGTTTTCACCTATATGTCAGAATTGTATTTCTCCTCAGTGATTTCTCAGTGTAAGGCTAAATGCTTTTTGAAATGTAAGCCTCTGCATGTGTGTTTGTGCACACACCCCAAATTAGTTATTAGGGGTAATTATACCTAGCAATGGTGCTTAACTAAAGATAGAAAGGTATTATATTTTTAATTTAAAAGCTATAGGCAAAACAACTATCTAACTGTTAATAGATCCAATAACGTGGATCTGATAACATTTCTCTTGATACTGTATTTTTCTTTTTTTGTGTCTGTTATGTTAAGCTTTCCACTCATGTGGTCAGAACAATAAGAAAAATTAGTCTTAACAGGTAAAATGTTTTTTAGACCATACATAATACCAACTTCCATTGACCTTTGCTGAAATTTAGATTATGAGCAGCAATTAAATTTCCAAGTTGATGTTTGTAACCTAAGTTAGAATGATCCTTGAAAATACATATAAGAAAATGTTTTCTACCTCTTACAGACTACACATCAGATAATAGTTACACAAGTCACCAAATTTCCAAAAGCCAGTATTATTTCTTACTGTAGCCCCTTCTTTTTGTCCAATGTCTCATCTTCCACCAAATCATAAAACTCTGATTTTCTTTCTTCATTAATTGTTTTCAGATCAATCACTTCCTCTATGACAACATTGCTCTAAGGAGATTCAAATCTTCATTATATCTTAGCTGAATTCCTCTAATAGATTGTTAACTCTTTTCCCTTCATTAGCCCTGAATTTTTTAACTTATATCACTGACCAGCTGACCAAATCATCTTCACAAAATGTATCACTCTTCTGATTTCAATACATTTTTTGTAACTGTAGCATCACATGCAAAGATTTACTCTTTTACTTTGCAGTTATTAATCTCCTAAATGTCCTTGCTTCATAATGATAACTGATACTTTTGCAGTCTCTGCAGTAATTAACTTGGCCTTGGATATCATGGACAATACATAGAATGTCACAAACTTGTTAAAAATAGGGTTGAGACCTTGCACTAGTATCTTCAGTATTACTTATTACATACGTGTAGGAAATGTCTATTCAGAAGCAAGGTGAAACTCTCGTCCTCCAGAATCTTTAAGAGTGAAAAGTCCATGCTCCTTGCTTCTACCCATCCCTACTAAGCCAACATTTATCACCTAATACAGAGCAGGCAGCCAATTCTTATGTCCCTAAAATCTTTTCCCGTGAATCCTATAAATGTTTCCTTAGGAAATCAGGGCTAATTTCAGGTATAGACTTTTAGGCTATGGTATGGATGCTCGTTTAAAAGAGATGAAAACTCACTAGAGAGATTTGGTCAGAAGTATCCTGTATTCAAAACAAATAGATCAGTTAAAATTCCATTGCGATGTTCTAGGTAAGAGGTAATATGATTAGGGTAATGACAACAGGAAGGAAAATTATTTGGATAGAGATTATAAATATTTTAAGTATTACTAGGTTTAACCAAAATAATTAGATTATACTAAATATAGGATGAGAGCATAAGAAGCATCAAAGCTGAGGTAAGGTTTTTGGCCTAAACTGTATACCAAAAAAATGAGGGAACACTGTTGGAACAACCTAATTTTTTTGAACAGAACAAAAATCAAGAAATAAATTTTGTTTATTTCAATTTACAGATACTAATTAGAATTCCAAGAACAGAATTTCAGATGGTAGTTAGATATGTGAGTGACAACATAGAGAGGCAGGTATGAGACTTGACATATATTTGGCAACTAAATTAACTGCCAAATGTGTGTCTTAACAACAAAATATTTATTTCTTAAATCACAGTTCAGTGTATGTTGTATGACTCTCCAAGAAATGGCTCTGTGTTATTTTCTCCTCTCATTTTTGTTGCCATTTTTAATTTTTTTAAATTTGAGTATCGTTGACATACAACATTATGTTCATTGCATATGTACAATGTAGTGATTCCATTATATATCTGTATCTATATCTATATCTATATCTATATCTATCTATATCTATATCACATCTTCTTTATCTATCAGTGGGCACTTGGGCTGCTTCCATATCCTGGCTACCGTAAATAACCCAATTAAAAATTAGGCAGAGGACCAGAAGAGACATTTTTCCAAAGACATACAGATAGCCAATAGATAAATGAAAGCATGCTCAACATCCCAAACCATCAGGGAAATAAAAATATAACCACAATGAGATATCATATCTTTCAGGATGTTAGCATCAAAAGGTAAGAAATAACAAGTGTTAGCAAGGGTGTGGAGAAAAAGGAACTCTCCCTAACTGTTAGTGGAAATGTAAATTGTTGCAATCACTGTGGAAAACAGTATTAGACGTTCTTCAACTAAAATTAAAATGGGAATACCATATGATCCAGTAATTCCACTCCTGGGTATTTACCTAAAGAAAATGAAAACACTAATATGGAAAAAAAATGTGCCCCCATTTGTTTATTGCAGCGCTATTTACAACATAGCCAACATATGAAAGAAGCCCAAGCGTCCATCAATAGATGAATGGATAGGGGGGATGTGTGATGTTATTATCTTAAACACATGGCCTGTGTTGCCACCACAGCAGACAATAAAGAATATAGAAAAACATGTAGGGATCCTTATGCCTAGGCCTGAAGGATTAAATATACTTCTTTCTGCATAATATTGATCAGAACACAGTCATCAGGCACAAAACTAATTGCAGAAGAAAGCAGAGAAATGTTTTCATCGTTATCTGTTCATGGATAGCTAATGATCAATAAATACTTGGCAATCTTTGACACACAATTATGTGGAATTAATGAAGGCTCACTTTACAAGATTACACTATATTGTGGTTAAATGGTTCTTATTTATTCTGTGGGGAGGAGTTTCTTTTGACACAGGCACACTTGTGGCACAGTATCTTGTACCATAGAAAATAACTACACAGGGCTATCTCATGCTATAAGAAGACTTAGAAAGGGAATTTAGGAAAGGTATATTGTGCTGTAGTAAAGAGATAAATGGACAGGAATATTGTGTGCCACAAGGGAGCTTTAGACAAGCAGTTTGTTATAAATGGTTATGTTCTCTTAACTGGGAGAATCAATTGTGTTAAATGAACAGCTAACATGACTTCTGAGAAATGACAATTGGATTCAACATTTAGAGGTAAAGTCCTGTTTGAGAGAAATGATGAAGACAAAGGCCTTTTCACAATAGATCAAAATAATAAAAATATATATTATATTATGTTATGTTATGTTGTGTTATGTTATATTATATTATCTGTTAGAGTAAATGTATAGTTGTAAGAGAGATTTACTTTTTTTTTTCTTTTGTATATGTGTATACTTTTCATCCCTATGATTTATTTTAAAACTGAAAATGTGTGCCTCTTCATCTCCTTTACTTATTTCTCCTATCCCTTCATCCCCTCCCTGTGGCAATCACTAGTTTATTTTTTATGAGTCTTTTTCTCTTTTTTGGTTGTCCCTTGTTTGTTCATTTGTTTTGCTTTTTAGATTCAACATATAAATGAAATCATAGTACTTGTCTCTCTTGGACATTTTTCACTTAGCATGATATCCTCTAGGTCTGTCTATGCTGTCACAAATGGCAAGATCTCATTATTTTTTTCATGGATGAGTAATATTCAATTGTGTATATACCCCATATCTTTATCCATTCATCATCAATGGGTGGGGATTTGCTTTTCCTTATTCTCTTGTTTTTTTCATGTGCTGGCTTGTACAATGACAGGACTGATTCACTAAAGATAAAACCATCATGAAGCTTTGAATAGGACAGGAATAACTGCATATGTAATGTGATCAAATAATCAAACATGCATTGGATTCAGTACACAAGAACACCTGGCATTACTCAGGACAACAAATGATTCATCATTCAGTCAAGAGGCAAGGAAGCTGAGAATTCTGGTAGTTTTGCGTGTTTGAGTTTGGCTTCATTTTTATCCAAAGCCCTCTGGGATTGAAATACTAGACTGGAAGGTAAGTACTTAAAATTCATGCATGCAGGCTAGACGGTGGGTTGCTTGGTCACCATAGACGTGTTACAACTGATATTGACAAGATCTAGGATTTCACCATGGAATACTGGGTAAGAAGACAAGAAGAAAAGATATTTGGGGATGAATCCAAGGATTTGAGGATGCATAATTTGTAAATAAAAGTTTATTTACTTTTATTTTTCTCAGAGTAAATTTCCTCCCAGAAAGTTCCTGAATCTCTCATCAAAATAGAACAAAGTGATCATCTGAAAGCGTAACCATCACTTGAGATATTGCAAAATCTTGCTTAATGACCCTAAATAAAATATGCCTGCTGTTCTGTATCATAATAAAGATAGAAAATCTGAACTTAGCTAAATTGAACCTAAAATTCAGCTTAATAAGCTTGACATCTTAATTCTTTCTGTCAATTTATCCTTGGTAATTATATCAGAATTAAACATAAAAATTAATTCATTACTCTTGTTCTGAATGCACGAATATCAATCAATCAGAAAGGCAAAAAGTGGAAGCAATAAGAATTTTCTAAGATGAAATTTTTAAATTGAATAGAATTAAAGAATAATGGCATACACATAAGCCATTCTAAGACGAGTTTAATTTAAAGGAAATTTTCTTTTTTAAGGAATATTAATTGACCCCAAGCCTCACTTTTCATCAAGTTATTAAATTCCTTTTTTTCTTAAGTTTGTGCAAATATATAGATGTTTTAGTTTATAACAGAAGACTCAGTATCACTTTTAAAACACATTTGATCAAGAAATAAATGTAACTATAATACCAATTTATAAACCAATATGTATATTAAAATATTGCTCAAGAAATATTAAGATATGAGCAAACAGACTGAGTCCAAAATTATATAAATTGGGTCTTTTTTGCACAGCACTTCCAAATATATCAGGAGGAGGAGGAGGAAGAGAGGGTGGAGGGAGGGTAGAAATTAAAAGGAAAGTATCTAAGAATAATTTTCTTTGTCACAGGAGAAATTATGTACATTGCAACATACATTTAAAATTGAAGGAAAAAGGCTCAATTCACTACTTTCCTGCTATTCTTCTTTCCAGAGTCCTGCCAAATGTCATTATTAAGGGTGGCTATTTACATACAGTGCCATAACATGATAAGCTTAAAGGTCAAAGTCTGTAGTAGAAAGAACTTCATTAAAAAGGCCACATTTTAGAAATAAGAAGGCCTTTTTACAAGTAATGTTAAATGGGGAATTAAGGCAATGACCCACATAATTAAAGTAAAACAAACCCTATGAATCTGAGAGTAAAATAGAAGTTCGAGGCTTAAATCATCACAAATTACTGTCTACATTCATCAAATTAATGGGGTAATTGCTCAGCATGCACTTAAAATAGGCTACGTATCTTCCAACTGAAGTCATATCTGTATGCAGACACTGATTTATTGACTTTTGTTTTATTCTTTCCAAATGTCTTAGTGATTGATTTCTTTTAATAAAATGAACTAATTCTGATATTAAGACACTGAAAACTTTGTAATTGGTCTATCTTAAGTGATTGTATTTATTTTCATTTTTGGAAATCCGTACATTATAAGGGTCATACAAATATTAATATAGCATAGTAACAAAGGGTGAAACTCAATAAAATTGTATTCATTTACTATCTAAACTGTGAAAATTAGAAGCACATGACTCCTACAGGTCTGCATACTTATTATTTCCTAAAATCCTTTTAAAACAAATGCTGTCAGATTCCATGATTTCATATGTGTCACAGTCATCAAGGATCCCTATCAACTGATGTCAAATGATGGACATTTCTCTGTTCCAGGTCTTTCTTTTTCTTCCTTTAATCTCTTCCTTTATCCTTTTCCCCTACCCTCTACCCCTTCTTCTAGTTCGTTCTTTCTTTGTCACAAGAGAACAATGGAAAACAGGACATAGTAAAGAATATAGGAAACACTTCCTAAAAATAGGATACCATCTTGGAGTTTTGACTGTTTAAGTCCAAACTATGTTATATACAACTATTTTAAAAAAACAAAGTTCAAATTTTAAATTAGGTGGTAACTTTAAAACAAAAAATAAAATAAAATAAGAGGAAATCTACAAAAAAATTAAACTACTGTAAAAGAAACGAAAAATATTTTTAGTTATGAGAATGAGTCTGGCTGCTGCCTGGGTATGAGGCAGGGGCAAGCACAGATAAGAACCGGCATGGCGTACCTAGAAAATGTTGTCAAAACATTCTGCAGTAGAGGTTGTTACACTTGTGAAACTAACTGAACATGTCTGGGTAATAAAATCCTTCCCGTCCCCCAAACTCTCCAAGGAAGGTTGAGCAATTGACAGTCTCATTCCTCTTAAGGCATACAAGGTAATACTGAGGGAAAGACATAAATTTTAGGCCAGAGAGAGCTAAAATGTATCTCCTCTACCAAACAGGTTGAATCAGAGATAATTAGAGTCGTAGAAATACAAGCTACCTTAATCGTGGATTTAGCAACATGCTAAATATAAGCATAATGTAAGGAGTATTGGTGACCTGTAGTGAAGTGAGATGATTAAGTTGGAAATCTAAGAGATAGGGGAAGTCAATTCCTGTTAAATGTGTAATTTGACAATCCTCAAATACTTGCCAAATGACACTGGAAGGGTTTTATTTAAATTCCACTGCACAAGCATGTAGTATACCTATCATTCTATATAAAAGATGTTATCTGGACACTGCAGGTAAGGATACCTCAAAGAAAGGTAACAAAGATTAAAAAATTAAAAAGTTTCAGGGTCAGTACCCTTTAAGCATGAAATTTAAACATAGGGAAAAAACATTCAAGTAAAAATTAAAATAGCACTCCTGTGAGAACAGGTCAGAGACAAATTTACCAATGAAAGAGAAGTGCAAAAGCACAAGTTTTTGAGATAGAAATGAATTACTGGAAATCACATGAGATTTGACAAATTTGTTAAATAATATTGCATCCAGTCCTGAAATGTTATTGGGGAAGATTAAATCCTTATGATTTTTCAAGGAACAGTAGCATTTGACAACTCAAAGGGAAGATTACTGATTGATGTTTTTTTCTAATTATCAGGTGCAATTTAACCCCACCCCCCAAAAAGAGTCCTGTGTTCCTATTAATATAGTCTTTCTGTAGCTTGTTGTTGAAAGAAGTAACAATGGAATGGTCACACTGGTAGTCATTTCAGAGTTCACACTGAAGGACAATGTTCCTATAGTTCAGGGGGAGCTTAAGGAGTATAAAAAAAGACAACCTTGGACTTATCTGCAGTCATTGTTATAGATCAATGGAGTATGGTCTTGAGCTCCTGCTTTATGGGGGACTGGTAGGTTGAGGAAGTTTGGGGAATTCCTTCCTTCTTCATCTTTCATACCCCAGACCTTAAATATTGTGAACCTTAAATTTGATGCAAATTATATACTTCATAAGAACAAAGTTGACAATAATAGATGTTCAAAATTCACACAAACACATTCAATTTTACTACACAGAAAATTTACACCAACTTGCAAAAAGATACTAATTTTGATACTGAAAGATAGTTTACCAAATGGGTAGGTAATATGAAAGTTACTTAACCAGAATTAAGGTAACTTCTTGGATTTTTGATTGTTCTCAAATTCACAGACTTAATAAATGGATACATTTTAACTCTTGAAACAATGATCTTTAAATAACTCCAAAATTATTCACTTCCAAAAGACTGAGTCCTGAAAACATTCATTTTATAATACCTGTTATGTCTTACTACTAAATCACTGGAATACATCAAGGAACAAAGCAAACAAACCTTTTACTTCCCCTGGGATTCTGGCTTTAGTGGCTTGTATGCATGTAATGAAAGCAGAAATAAACTACTGTAGCTACAATTTAATTCAAATAATGATCATAGTCTGATTTATCCAAGAGAAGTATAAGATTTTCAAGATTTTTTTGTTTGTTTCTCATATGTGGCATTTACACAGAGAGTATTCAAATCTTAAGTGTATGGATTGATGTTGGAGATATAGATAGATAGATAGATAAATCTATCTATCTATCTATCTATCTAATCTCCATGTAACCTCACACACACACTTCCATCAAATAATGGAACATCTTGAGTAGTTCAGAATCCTATCTGATGCCCTCTCATTGGTACTATCAATTCCCCTAGTGAGGATAATGATTATTTTTATTTCTATCAACAGAGATTAGTTTTGCCTGATCTGGAATTTCTTACATTTTCCATTCCACACTGTATCTGTGTTTTGCATATAGCTATTTTTCTACTTATTGCTACATCGTATTCAATTGTATAAATATATAAACATTTATTTCTCTATTCAACTGATGAAGTTATTTGGGATCAGGTTTAGTTTTGTAGTACTGCATATAAAGCTTCAAAGAAGTAGGTGTATGGGGCACCTAGGTGTTTCAGTCCATTAAGCTGATACCCATTAAGGGTCTTTGGCTCAGGTTATGATTTCAGGGTCCTGGGATCCAGCCATGCATCAGGCTCCCTGCTCAAGACGGAACCTGTTTCTCCCTCTCCCTCTTCTGCTCCCCCTGCTGTGCTCCTTCTCTCAAATAAATAGATACAATCTTAAAAAAAAAAAAAAAAGGAAAGAAAAGAAAAAAGAGAAAAGAAGTAGGTGCATATGTCTTTCAGCAGGCACATGTGGTATACTCATATCTGTTCGATGTTCCATTATGAAAAATTCAGAGACATAGGTCATGAATATACTTAACACTAAAATGTTTTCTGACATGATTGAACTAATTTACAATCTTACCAGTATTCTCCAAAAGCTCAGTTATCAAGTTTTTCCACACTCTCATCAAAAGTTAGAATTTCCTGGGATGCCTGGGTGGCTCAGTGGGTTAAGCCTCTGCCTCTGGCTCACGTCAAGATCCCAGGGTCCTGGTCCTGGGATCAAGCCCCGCATTGGGCTCTCTGCTCAGCGGGGAGCCTGCTTCCTCCTCTCTTTCTGCCTGCTGCTCTGCCTACTTGTGATATCTCTCTCTGTCAAATAAATAAATAAAATCTTTAAAAAAATTTTAAAAATTAGAATTTCCTGTCTTTTAATTTTTTATTAATCTGGTATTTGCGTATCACTATCTCATGTTGGTTTTAATTTGCATTTACTAAAGAAAAGTTACACAGAAACAAGGTTCTACTGAAAGAAAAAGTCATACTGAAAACAAGTTTATATGTTTATTGACCATTGAAATAGTATTTTTCTGAATGTCTTTTTCTCCCTCATTTTATTATCTTGGCTTTTTTCTCATGTACATTAGGGTTTTTAAAATACGTTTTACACAGCAACAGATATATGTATTATATATGTGTGTTAGAAAATATGTATTAGAAAATAATTATCCCTTCAGAAAGGGATAATAATACTCATGGCTTGTTTTTATTCTCTTAATTGGCTTTTTTCATGAAGGGAAGTTCTTGACTGTAACCCATTTGGTAATTTTTATTTTGTTTCATAGATAATGCTTTTGACATTTTTTTTTTTGCTTTTGACATTCTATTTAAGAAGACCTTACCTGAAATTACTACAAGTTTATAAAGATATTCTTTATATTTGTTTCTGTAAGCTTTATTATTATACATTTCTCTTTTAAGTTTATCAAACATCTGAAATTAATTTTTGTGTGCAGTATGAGTTAAAAATAAAGGTTCATAGTCTTCAAACAAGGATAGCCAATATATCCAGTGCAAACTACTGAAACTGAAATGAAATGGTAACTGTTGTAAATAGGTTACCATATTTTCAGTCTTTCTCTTTCTGTATTCTCTTATTCTGTTCCACTGGTTTGTCTGTCCCTTAATCCATAATGACATTGTTTTAGCTATTATAACTTCATTATTCATTAGCTATTATAACTTCAGCAAACCTGGTCCTATAAATTCTCCAATTTTTTTTTTCATATTTAAGATTACCCTTTACATTTTATTTTATTTTATTTTATTTTTAAAGATTTTATTTATTTATTTGACAGAGGGAGAGAGATCACAAGTAGGCAGAGAGGCAGGCGGGGGCAGGGGGGAAAGCAGGCCTACTGCTGAGCAGAGAGCCGGATGTGGGGCTCAATCCCAGGACCCTGAGATCATGACCAGAACCGAAGGCAGAGGCTTAACCCACTGAGCCATCCAGGCACCCCAAGATTACCCTTAACACTTTAGAATTGGTTTCTCAAATCTCAGATTTTTAAGAAAATGTTTATTGGGATTAGTTTCCCTCAATAGACAGACAATACAGATTAAACTATGTTCAGAGTGTGTTTTAAGCATTGTTAAGGCTTGCATGTCTGTATTTCCCCTTAGAGCTAAGAAATAGTCCATACAAGATGTACCCACTTTGTGTCTCTATTGAATATCTGAGATATTTCCCAGGTTCCCTATAGCTTTCATGTGCTCTAGATGTCATCCTCTGTCTTACAAGTAGCTCATGACTGCTGAATATTTTGTTTCATCCTTAGCCTCCTTATTACTACTTGCTGTTGGAATTCTTGGCTCTCTTATAGCAGAGCCTCACCTATTACTCTACCTTGCCTTGCCTTGGCTATCACTGTTGTCTCAGGTTGGAGCTGATAAAAAATAGTTGGAAAGAACACCTGTTAGCCCAATGATGAAAACCTGATACACATTTTAATAAGTGACTTGTCTGTGAACTTTGCTTTCCTACACCATCTGCTGAAAACCAAACTTATGCCCTATTTCTATGTGTCTATCAGTTTCTGGGCAGTAGGAATAGCAGGAAACGATGCAATCATGGCTCCCATATCCCCTAAAACCAGAAGTGTGAAAGAAGCTATAAAAAAATGAAAGTACTGAATTTTTGTTTTTAATAAAAGAAAAAGGCATAGGAAGCATACAGCATCCAGAACAAGCTTGGGATAAGGAGGAGCAAGCAATCAGAGATGAGGATGAAGAAAGATTTACCTGACTGGAAGACATAAATGTTCAAGAGAAAATAAAAAAAACACAGACATACTCTCCACCAAGCTCTATAAAGAGAAACATGAAATGCAAATGAATTACACACCTGGGTCTGTTGTGTTATGAAAGGAATCAACACCTTTACATTGCTAATTTTTTTTTTTTTTTTTTGACATGCACGAAGAGTTCCCTTGCTACCTCTGGTTCGCAGGCAGGGCTTCTGCCATCAGTCTCATCCCCTGGAGCTTCCTGAGGTATCACAGTGTGAATGTCTAGAGCATGACATATGCATGTTTAGATCCAAGGCTTTCTGGACATGAACCAATTCAGTTCGGAGGTAACAAACCCTATCATGCCTCATTCCCTGCATTCTGTGACCCTGCTACTCAAATCTTCACAGCGTGCATTATTTTCTGCAAGACTAGACACATGAGCCAACTGCTGTATTTAGTATCTGCCCACCAATGAATAAAGTACTTCTAAGGAGACTGCTCAGGAGGAGCTTACTAACTGCACATTGCACCTGAAGACTGCGAACCAACTTAGTCAAAGACCATTGCTGGAGAAATCATCTGGACAGCATGTGGAAATGAGTGACTACATTTAAAAGTGGAGATCCTGGGGCCCCTGGGTGGTGCTGGATCTGACTCTTGGTTTTGGCTCAGGTCACGATCTTGCAGTGGTGAGATGAACCCCATGTGGGGCTCTGCACCCAGAGTGGAGTTGGCTTCAAATTCTTTCTCCCCCTGCTTCTCTCCTCTCTCTCTCTAAAAAAAAAAAAAAAAAAAAAAAAAAAAAGAAAGAAAAAGCAAATGAAATCTAAAATCAGAGATCTTAAACAGCAAAGAAAGACTAAAAGGAAAAGGAATCTTTGAGGAAAAAACCCTTCTAGCAAGGAAATTCAAGATTCTTATACCCTTGGCTTTAAAGTTCATTTTGGAAGTTAAATGAAATATAATTTTAAAATATTCAAATGTTATTAATAAATATTAACTTTTCACATTAACTTTTATTGCACGCACTAAGCAGGCAGATTAAGATTTTAAATCAACATTTTCTGTTTTTATTATTTTCAGATTAGATATTCAGATATGAAGATTAACTCAAACTCTTTTTTAAGGCACCTCAAATAACTTGAATGAGAATTTTAGATCCCTACAACCTAATTAAAAACTGAGAATAAAACTGAATTAATGTCAGTCTTTCCTTCCAAATGGGAAATTAGGGTTAACTTAGTAGTAATTATCTCCTGATATTGTGACCAATGGCATCAGGCAAAACTATATTACTTTAATGATTTAAGATTACTAGCAGGCCGTAGTTTTATAAAGGTACAAAACACATGTAGACAATATCTCCTGAGCTGATTGGTGTTGCTTCTAAGCTAGTTTCTATTCCTCTTTTACCCAACAAATTAGATTTGTTTTTTAATGCATATTAATTCAAATAAAGGTTATTTGTATTCTATACAGAATAATGTTAAGGGCTGTATTCTATACAGAATAATAATGATGTTCATCTGTCTTAGCAAAGTAATATTAATGTGCTTGTAGGTATTGTGTGTGTGTATGTGTGTGTGTGTATACCTATACATTTCAAATTTTCTTAAAATAAATATTGAGAAGGATGGCAAGGGACAGTACAATTCTGGTACCTCAGAAGCAGATAAAATATTTCAAGAACATATGAATTATTTTCTGCATCAATAGTGGTGGGAGATTGACTAATACTGTATCAGAAAGAAGGTCACTGTGATTTGTCAACATGGAAGCTTTTGGTGATCAAAAAACAGTAATCTTGGCGACAAGGGTAATATGAAACTCAAAGTGCAGTGGTTTGAGAAGGGAATGAGAGGAGAAAAAAAAAATGAAAGTAATTAACTCTTTAGAGAAGAGAAAATTGTGTTCCCTTTATTCTCTGATGTCTTAAAAACCTAAGACACAAGGAGAAACAGTTTGGAGTAGTACAACTTTGGAAATGAAGTAGATTTATTAATGAAGCAGAATTTTAAGAGAGACTGAGGAATTGGAGACCTTCAATGTTTATCTACTAGTACTAGGTAAGGAGAAACATTTTGTAAGACTCGTTTCTTTGTGGGGCAAGAAATTGACTTAATAAAGGCCTTCTTTGGTTTTTTTACCTGACCTGCACTATGTAACTTTTAAAGTAGCTGCTTGTCTTTGCTAAAAATAATCTTTAGGATTAATTTGTTCACAGTTTTCCTCTAACTCATTTCCCAGGCTTTTTTTTTTTTTTTTTTTTTTTTTTTTTTTAATTTGACAGAGATCACAGGTAGGCAGAGAGGCAGGCAGAGAGAGAGAGAGGAGGAAGCAGGCTCCCAGCTGAGCAGAGAGCCCGATGTGGGGCTTGATCCAAGTACCCTGGGATCATGACCTGAGCCGAAGGCAGAGGCTTTAACCCACTGAGCCACCCAGGTGCCCCTCCCAGGCTTTTCTCGGGTTGTCTGGAGAGAGAGGCTAAAGCAAAATGGTTTCTGAATCAAAAAGAAACAGTGATTCTGACAAAGAAATATATTAAAAGAGTATGATTTCTCTGACATTCCATGTTTCTTACTCTCCTAAGGCAGATAGATAGAAATTAGCCACACTCCTAGAAGACAATGAGCTCAACTCTTAGTCCTATTGGGGTTACTTAGAAAGAAAAAAAAAAATCTTTATTAGCCATTTTGTTAGTCACTCAGTCAGGATAAGCTTTGGCTTACACTTAAAGGTTCCTATTGCATTTCTCACCTATTGTATCACTCAACATTAACAATGGGTCAAGATCTGTGCATTTTTCTCTGCTTTAATTTAGGTATTTTCTTTCTGGAGTGATTTTTTTTTTTTTTTTTTAAATGAGATTGACTTGAAGGTACGTGGTAGTCACTCACCTTATCCTAAGGCCTTTTGGATGTTACATGTACTTAGGATTTGTTTCCTTTTCAGTGATGGAATTTGATCCACATTTTAAGTTTGTAGATTTGGTATAGATGATGGCAAAGCTGCCTACCTGAGGTTAATATTGCCTGCAAAACACGAGGCCACTCATGCACCATCACAGCCCAGTCACACTCTATATTGAATTCAGGAGTGAAATACTGAGGCAGAATTAAGGCGTCATCCTGTTGTGCTTCAGCATCTCTTCATAAATGTTCCACTTAGATTTTGCGGGGAAGGGTGGCCGTTTAAGAGTGGAATCCAGTTTAGAGAATTTGATATCACAGATGTCTGTCTTCATCTGCATCCGTTACTGATATGACTAAGGATTTCTGCCCACTTCATTGTAAACAATGACAAAATCTCATTTCATTTCTAGTTTTTCATACTTCAAAGTGATGTCTCAGGAGTCTAATTTTATTCTTTTAAATTTGAAAAATCTTCCTATTTAAGAGAAAAATCAATGTTCCCTAGTGCTCAGGAATGAGCTGATTATTTGTCATAATTCTAAACAAAAAGATAAGATCATTTAAATGGGATTTCAAACACCTGAGAGGAATATTAACATTCAAACTATAAGCACAGCCTTTTACTATTATTAAAGCTGATTAGTTAACAGAAGTGAGTCATGAGACCCATAACTAAACCTTTCATTAATGCACAAATAAACTAAAATAATATTCATATTTCAACACTTGCCTAATATGTACATAGAAAATAGTATTCAAACACTGAATTATTTTTTCTATATTACTAAATTTTCCTAATCACATGTTCTGTTTTCATTTATTAATATCAACACACAAGGGAAAGAAAACATAGGAGACAAAAACTGAATTCACAGTCGGCCACTGAGTGGAATCAGGGACATAGCTCTTACATAGTCAGATGGATATTTTCCAGGTCTTCTCTAATTTCACTTTGCAGCACACTTCTTACCCCTTCTCAGTGGGTGACACAGTCCCTATATTCTCTCATTATCCTCCTGTCTCTTTGGCTGTTCCCTTTTTCCACCATCTCTTCCTTTATCGGTGCTCAACTAGAAACTGAGAGCCAATCTTGATGACACACCCAAACAGACCCGTTTTCTCATAATCTAGAGTTTCATCTATTCTTTATTTAAGTGTTTTGGCCCAAATCACCAAAATCTGTTGTCTGACCACGATAAGTGCTGTTTTTTATTGGCTTTCCCCAAAGAATTTACACTTTTCATAGTCACACACTGTCAATGTTGTTCATTGTTTTCTTGTTTTACTATGAATATTATTGAGTAATATTTTTATCATTCCTGTGCTTAGTATGGTGAAAGAGTGTCATAGTTTAAAAAACCTGTTATTAATATGATAATCTATTTTATGGTTAACATTCCATATCATAAATCACAATTTCCATTGCATACCTTCCCAGCATATTTTCACCCTTGTTATACATTTATATTCATGATCTAGTCTTACAGGCATTCCTTGGGGGAAAATACGGTATGTTCTTTCTGGACTCAAGGATTGCTTTACTTACTATCTTAAATAGCATTTCCGTACTTTTAATTGACTAACTCTGATTTGACATTTAAGTATCTGCTTAAATGTTACTTTGTAATTAAGAATTTATTGATCTCTAAAATCGAGTGGCAGGGGGACACGGACTCACGGCGTGCTGCATTTTACATGTTCTAAAACTTATTACACACTTCAGAATTTGTTTGTCTAGCACACTACAGTGTAAACCCTACAGAGGAAGGCATTACAGTCTGGGGCACAAGTGTGTTTCCAGACACAAGTGTGTTTCCAGCCCTGCTTTAGTGCATGCTGCACGAGAGAGGATTAACCGATAAATTAATACACCTTGTCTTAGAATTCACTTGACTTTTGGAAGACATGAAAATGCAATTGAAGTTAATTCTTCCAGTAAATTAATAACTGTTCTTTGTGGTAAGAAGCATCTTTTATCTCATACAAATTTCCATTTGTGTATGCCAATATTACCTCAGAATAAGGTAGTTCATTAGTTTTTAAAAAATCAAGAAAATGTGTAAGAGTATGTGTAAGGGCCTGAGACATTCTGGAATGAGCACACCATTCTATATCTGCTTTTTAAAATGAGCTTACACAAAAATAGTGAGTTTAAACAATAAAAATAAGCTCAAATGACCAAGATAGTGAGAAATGAAAACAGAAATTGGAAACAAGAAAGCAAAGGGATGAAAGAAAGAAAATAAATAAATACACTGACACTATGGGAAAGTTTGAATAAGGCTGAGATTCTCAGAATGTCTCAGGAATTAGATGAGCCAATTTCCTCTGAAATTGTGGGGTGCCTATGAAGCTAACAATAGGAGAAATCATATATCTGTAAAAACAGAAAGTAGATTCATGAGAGTTTTCATTATACCTTCACACTGGTAAATTGCCCCCTCTCCCTTTGACAGCAGACTGAATTTTCTCTGTGGAGAAATGAACTCAATCAGACAGACTCAAAAGAGGTCTGAGATTAAAGCTGAGATTAAACTAAGATTAAAGCTACCATACTTTAAATATGGAAATAATTATAAAGTCTATCTTCAGAATAAAAGTAAGAATTCTTCCCAAGACACCATCTGCCACTAGCTATAAGAACCTGTAAGAACATGGTAGCCAGGCTTAAAAATGTCACACAGGAGACTAAAGACTCACTCAGGAACACTTACCAGCCTAAGGAAACAAAACAAAACAAAACAAATCCTTAAAGCCACTCCCTTTTATTTTATTTTTTTAAAAGATTGATTTATTTCTTCTAGAGAGAGGTAGAGGGTGCAAGAGTGGGAAGAAGGGCAGAGGGAGAGGCAGAATCCCAAACACTCCCCACTGAGGATTTGCCAGCTGCCCTGGGGCTTGATCCTAGGACAATCATGACCTGACTCTGCCACTAAACCAATGGAGCCACTCAGGTGCCCTGCCACTCCCTTTTTTAGATATCCTTTCTGTAATGGACTAGAAAGATCATTCCACAAGACCAAAACCAAACCAAACCAAAACAAACAAACAAAAAATATCAGCAAATCCCATCAACCTATAAGAACTTCCAATGAACTTAGATACAGTCTTACTCTTAAATACAAGGAGAGAGCCAAGATTACCAACATTTGCAAGAAACCTCTAACATGAAACATAGATACCAAAGCAAGTTGACCTGTAAAAGGAACCCAGAGAAAGAGAGAATTCAGGAAACAGAAAAAAGCAAAATAATTGGTAGTTAAATACTATTAACATCCTGAAGAAAAGAATATTTATTAGATAGGAAATCCATGCAAAACACTAGTACACTACAAAGGGACAGTAAGAAAAAACTTGCTAAGACTTTCTTCAAGTAATAAACAAAATTGATAAGCTAGCTGAAAGTCCTGAGAGCAGAGTTATACTTCTTGTGGAAAGTTAAGGTATATTTTTACTGCAGACACACGAAAAATTAGGTAAACTGGAAACAAGCCTCTTATTAATTCTAAAACACAAACCATATATGTAAAGGAATACAATCATAACATGGTAGATTTGCATCTATAAGTATAATTACCAGATGTCTGTAATGTTAAAATGTAATACTGAACTAGCATAAAATTATGATGTGATTATAATATAAAATATATGGGGAGTATACATGTGAGGACAGATACAAGGAGTTAGTTGTATTTTTCCTTAGTAGGAATCCTTAGTTACCCTTAGTAAAACTATTTCAAAAGAGGTAAGCCAGGGTGCCTGGGTGGCTCAGTGGGTTAAGCCTCTGCCTTCAGCTCAGGTCATGATCTCAGGGTCCTGGGATTGAGTCCTGCATCAGGCTCCGCAAGGAGCCTGCTTCCTCCTCTCTCTCTCTGCCTGCCTCTCTGCCTACTTGTGATCTCTCTGTCAAATAAATAAATAAAAATCTGTTTAAAAAAAAAAGAGGTAAGCCAAAAAATGTAAACATATAATTTTTGAGAAATGGAGACAAATTCAAAAGGAGTAACTAGAGATAGTCAAACCTTTGCATCTCAATAACAGAAATCAGAATGGTGAGAGATATGACAGCACTGGTTTTCATTACGTGTTGGGTAGAACTCTCTTTTTACTATGAAAATTTGTACCCCTGATACAAATGTTTATAAACAAAGGAAAACACTTCATTCCTAGCTATTCTAAAAAGCCTTGCATACAGAAGCATATCGTGAAAAGCTTTACTCTAATCCTAAGTAAATACGTGATTACTCAGGACCCAGGTAAGAAAATTAATGAAATTTCTCTTTGAATATATGGGTTGGAAATTCTGTATCTTTATTTCCCTAAAATTATTTTCAATAATTAATAAGTGACAATTATAATTTTAAAACAGCTGTTTTCATTAAAATATACTTATACCCATATACATATAAAAAGGTAATGAAGTGAATCAAAATGAGGTATGATTTTCCTAATACAATGAATGCAATTCTTTTTAATTGTGGTGCTAGTGCTCTGGAATTATGCATAACCTGGTGCTTTAAGTATAAATGAAGTTTCTAAACAAGACAACTTATTTCCTTTGCTCTAGAAGAACTGGCAGATATACCAATAAGGATGAAGGAGCAAGTTTGGTTTTCTTTTCTTTTTTTTTTTAAAGATTTATTTATTTATTTTGAGGGAGAGAGAGAGCATGCTCAATCTGGGATAGGGGCAGAGGGAGAGAATTTCAAGTAGACTCTAATTCTTTCAAGAAATATGAAGTATTTGAAATATTCTGATTTGCTAACCAGTTCCACTGGATGAAAAACAATTTTCTGAAGAGTTATTCTTTTAGATATTGCATCTTTTGTCTTTCAGATGACTTGTTCAAGACTCAAACTCAATAAAGTATATGGCGATCATTTTGTGATTTTTAATGCCTATTGCTCTTATTCACTTTATTATACAACTTTCTTTTGCCCATCAGAATTGTATTTTCTATTTTTTTCAGAGTAATGTTTAGTTACATAAAGTTATTGACTGACCACATGACCACATCAATTCTCAAGACACCACCAAAGTGACACTAAAGGAATTCTAATAGTAAAAATGAATAAAATGTCAATGGCCATAAATCATGTAAAGATTCAGATTATCAGGTGAGAACTATGTCTCCATGTGAAATGAAACACCAAATGAAAGAAAGATAAGATTTAGGGAACTGGGAAATCCAGTATCTATTATAATATCCACAAAGAAAACAAAGAAAATAAAGGGCATTGTCATAAAATGGTAGGCATTAAGTGAGAAGAACTGAAATTTAAAAACATATACTTTAAAAACATATATACTTTAAAAACATATATGTATATACTTCTTCATTTTTTAATTTTATATACACACACACACAAACACACACCAATGTTCAGATACAAATGATTTTTTAAAAATTTAAAGCAAGACATCATCTGAAGGAAAAAATCTGGCACCAAGCAATGTATAAAGAGTGGGGAGAAAGATTGAATGGTTTAATGCAATGTTACAAAGTAAAGTCTAGTTCTTGATCACAGAAGCCAAAATTGAATTAAACCATAAAGTTATCCCATAAACCATAAAGATATGTCAGGACTGAACAGATGCAGAAGACATTTATCAAGAAGACCAAACTCTTTCCCTTCTCCTTATTATAAGGATCCATTAATAAAAGAACATGGATATACAAGGCTAATATGGTCCAGACATAAGTAGCATGCATCCCCCCGAACAACAGTAAAAGGAGAAATCCTAGCTATAGTCAGAGAAAGGACAGAAAAAGTCTTTATAAGATTTGTATAAATATATAAATACAGGCCAGTTTTTCAGATCTGCCATAATATCCCAGACTTGAACCTTAGGTCATTGAATTTAGGCAAGTTATTTTTTCTAACAAGTCATATAATTATACAATTTTGTTGTTTTGATCCACTTAATAATCCATGTACAATAATATATAGCAATGTGTGGTGGAAATCATTAACTAAGAGAAAGCAGACCTGTGGAAGAACTATAATGATCAAGGTGAGTACTGTTTTGTCTTAGGTGTCTGATCCCAGACTAGATGGAATATACTCAGCTCTTCCTGCATCCAATCATTACTACAACTAAATACCCTGGAAATAATTCGAAAGGTAACCATAAAGGATACTGAGATGTGAAAAGAGAAGGGCAAATGGCTAGCAAGCTCTGGGCTTGAAGTCTGATATTGTGGTGATCTTCTTGTTTTGTTTTTGTTTTGTTTTTTAATCTCCCATTTTATCATCCATGTTCACAGAATTAAGACTGAGAGTACTCCAATCCAGAAAAGGCATCAAAAATAGCAAAATTCCAAAAAAAAAAAGATAATAATAAGACTTGGTGCCATAAAACTTCCTAAGAGAAAACAGTCTGGCAGTATTCTGGGCAATGCTTTCTTGGATTTGACATAAAAAAACCCCACAAACAACAAAAGCAAAAATCAATGAGTTGAGACTACATCAAGTTAAAAAGCTTCTGCACAGCAAAAGAAACAATCAACAAAATGAAACGAGAACTTATAGAATGAGAGAAAGTTTTTGAAGTCCATATACCCAACAAAGGGTTAATATGCAAAACATATACAAAATATATAATATACAAAATATATAATACACAAAATATATAATGAACTTATACAACTTAGTAATACACACACACACACACACACACAATCTGATAAAAAAATGAGCAGAGGACCTAAACAGACTTTTTTTTTCCCCTAAGAAGACATCCAACATCCAAACATCAATCAGAGACATGAAAAGATGCTCAACATACTAATCATCAGGGAAATGGAAATCAAAGCCATAATGATATATTGTCTCACACCTTTTAGAATGGTTATCATTAACAAGAGATAAGTTTATTCAGATAAGGGAACACTATGTCCTATTGGTGGAATTGTAAATTTGTACAGCCATTATAGAAAACAGTATGGAATTTCCTGAAAACATTAAAACAGAATAGTGAATTGATATATGCATTCCCATGTTCATTGTAGTATTATTCACAAAAGCCAAGATATAGAAACTTAAGTGTCCATCAGTGGATGAATGGATAAAGGGGTGTGTGTGTGTGTGTGTGTGTGTGTGTGTGTGTACATATGATGGAATGATATTCAGCCATGAGAAAGAAGGAAAGCTTGCCATGTCTAAAACATGGATGAACCTTGAAGACCCTATGCTGAGTGAGTCAAGTAAGACAGAGAAAGAAAATACTGCATGATATCACACATATGTGGAAGCTAAAATACTGAGCTCATAAAAACAAAGTAGAACAGTAGTTACCAGAGCCTGGGGTGGGGAAAATGGGGATATGTTGTTTAAAGGTACAAACCAGAAACTAATAGATAAATAAGCAATAGAGATCTAATGTACAGCACAGTAATTATAGTCAATAATAGTGTATTATAAAAGTCAAGTTGTTAAGACTCTAGATCTTATTTGTTCCCAACACACACCAAAATAATAATAATTACTATGTGATGTGATAGAGAGATTAGCTAATGCTATGGTTATAATCTTGCTACAATATATAAAAATGTATTAAATCAATATGTTGTACACTTTAAACTTATACAATACTATATCTCAATTGTATTGAAATAAACATAAATTTAAAAACAAATAAAAACAAACATAAAACTAAGAAAAAACAAGTCTCTTTGGTCTAAGCACTAGAATAAAAAAAGACCAGTGGAGATCTAGAAAACAAATGCATCTTATAACCATATGCAGTAATAACTGGGAGCCTAAACTTCCCATAGATATTGGGGCCACCAGAGTCTGGCTAGGCTGATCTACCCCATGTGCCACAGCCACCAGCAGAGGTGACTAATCCACTGTTAAATACAACATCAGATTCATCAAGTTAGATCAAAACTTACTTATACCACACTCACTAGCATCTTTAGACTCCATCAGTCTGAACTATGGGATCAGTATAGTCCAAGTGGGCCAACCCATCCACTGCTCCACATAAAATGGCCATGGCAATGTCCTAAGGACAAGAAGCAACCTGTTCTCTGCCCAATATTTAGTGAATGTGGTAGGCCTGATCCCTGCCCACCACAGAGTCACTAAACCCAGCTGGGAGAACCATACTTCATCTTACAACAGGCAGAAAGAGGTAGGAATCTTAAACTCAACATAAATTACCATAGGTTTCATTTTCTCTGACCCACCACCCCATGGCACAGAGGCAAGTAAGATTTAGCATCTCTCACACCTCTACCCAGCAGTAAAATTTGAACCTGGCCCAATGCCCCATGCTATCCACCTAATGATATACATATCTCCGTCTAGCTACTCATGGCCATCCACCCAACAGCAGAAGATCATCCAAGCCAGTCATTTCTTTTTTTTTTTTTTTTAAGATTTTATTTATTTATTTGACAGACAGATCACAAGTAGGCAGAGAGGCAGGCAGAGAGAGAAGGGAGGAAGCAGGCTCCCTGCTGAGCAGAAAGCCCAATGCGGGGCTCGATCCCAGGAAGCCGGGATCATGACCTGAGCCGAAGGCAGCGGCTTTAACCCACTGAGCCACCCAGATGCCCCCTTTTTTTTTTTTTTTAAGATTTTATTTGTTTATTTGACAGAGGTCACAAGTAGGCAGAGAGGCAGGCAGAGAGAGAGAGGAAGGGAAGCAGGCTCCCCGCCGAGGAGAGAGCCAGATGCAGGTCTTGATCCCAGGACCCTGGGATCATGACCTGAGCTGAAGGCAGAGGCTTTAACCCACTGAGCCACCCAGGTGCCCCAAGCCAGTCATTTCTATACCCCCTCCCCCACCCATGTCAGGAGGTAACCGGAGTAGTTGTTTCCTTCTTCTGAGGGCACTGACAGAGCTATAATGAGAAGCTATAGGAACCCAGCAGCTGGAGAACAGGCCAGGAAACATGCTTTCTGTTCTGCAAGTCCATCTCCTTCCCCACCTACCGGTACCTGGTGGCCAAGGAAGGAACCTTGCTACCAACATAGATGGAACTAGCATGGACCCAGTAGGTGCTCCAGTAAAGCCCTAATAGCAGAGTGACATTGTCCATGTTCAGAATACTGAATTAGAATTATAGCCTATAAAATCATTACAAAACCTACGCATGAAACCTAATCAAGAAGACTGTCCACTAAGACTGAAGGAGGATCTAGTCGCCTAACATATTTTTTTTAAAGATTTTATCCATTTATTTGACAGACAGAGATCACAAGTAGGCAGAGAGGTAGGCAGAGAGAGAGGGGGAAGCAGGCTCCCCGCTGAGCAGAGAGCCCAATGCGGGGCCCAATCCCAGGACCCTGGGCTCATGACCTAAGCTGAAGGCAAAGGTTTTAAACCACTGAGCCACCCAGGTGCCCTCCTAACATAATTTTTAAAATGTCAATGATCATAAATACCCAATTGCAATACCAAGAACCATTAAATTACAAATAGAATGAGGAATAACAGTCAACTGATACCTATACTGAAATGAATCACATGAGTCAGGTCATGGAACAATGTGACAAATATTTCGAAAGAAGCCACAATAAAGATACTTCAACAATTACACATTCTATTAAAAGGAATTTAACATAATTAAAAAAGAAGAAAAAAAAATAAAGACAAGTAGAGAATATCCACAAAGAAATTAAAATTTTATACATATATATATATAATATTTATATGTATTATAAAACTACAAATAAAGTAATTTTTAAAAAAGTCTTATTAGAGGGGCTCCATAGCAGAATGGAAACAACAGGACAGAATCAGTGAGCTTTTGAGTAAAGACCAAAAGAATGTACTCAATTTAAGCAACAGAGAGAAAATAGATGAAAGAAGAAGGAAGGAAGAAATGAACAAATCTTCATGAGTCTGTGGTACTGAGATAGTAAATCTAACATTTGATTTTTTTGTATTATTGGCCTATGATGATAAGAAAAAAAGAATGAGACTGAAAAGTTATTGAAAGAAAAGCTGAAAACCTGCCATATTCAGCAAATGACATAAACCTAAAGTTTCATGAACATGAGAAAATCCACATAAAATAAGCCCAAATAAATTCATGCCATGCCATGTTATCATTAAACTTATGAAAAATAAAGACAAAAATAAAATCTTGGAAATGGCAAGAGACTAATGACCTTCCTATAAGAGAGAGAAATAAAAAGTAGCACAATGTTTTTCAAGGACTGGAAGCAAAGGAAACATCAACCCAAAATTCTATACCCAGAAAAAATACTGCTCAGGAATAAAACAGAAATTAGGCATCCTCAGGGTTGAGGAGGGAGGGAGAGAAATTTTGCAAAGAGATCATTTATCATTATTAATGGCAAAAGGAATCTCTTAAAATAGAAAGGAAATAACAGGAGAGACTCAGAATATTTAAAAAATGGAATAAGTAGAGATAAAGAGAATAAATTTTTCTTCTCCTTAAATTTTCTTAAAATTCATTAGATTTTTGAGACAAAATTCTAAAATTTAATGTAGTACCCAGTGAAAATAAAGGAAATATTTAGAACAATTATGTATTTTTCAATAAGGAAGGTAAAGAGACCTAAATGAAAGGGATTTAATATTTCATTTGGAGAAGTAAAGCGGTATGCTGTACAGTATACTATAGGGTGTGATAGTGTACATGTATGTTGTAATACCTAGAGCAACAAATAAAAATACTTGAACACATTATAAAAAAATGAAGACAGAATCTTCAAAATGTCTAAGTAACTTAAAGGAAGGCCAAAATGAGAGACAGAGAGAGAGAGAGAGAGAAAATAACCGAGAAACAAAAACAGATAACAAAATTCAAAGTTGAGAGTAAAGAACTCTTGATACTCAATGTTTCTTTTTAAACCCAGTTAGAAAATGGGCTAAAGACATGAGATGTTTCACTGAAGAGAATCTATAGATGGCAAATAAGCACAGGAAAACCACTCAACAGCGTTCATCGTTAAATAAATCAGGTGTCAGCACACACCTACCAAAATGGTTTATAACTGTGATAATATCAAACGAGGACCACTTATACATTTCTGGTGGGACTGGAAAATGGCACAGCCACTCTAGAAAACTATTTGGCAGTTTTTTTCTAAAATAAAAATTCATCTACCATATTATCCAGCAATTGCAAACTTGGGCACTTATCCCAGAAAAATAAAAATGTCTGTCCACACAAGAACTATATGCAAGTGTTCATAGAGTTTCGTTTGTAATAGGCAAACATTGGAAGCAATCCATATATGTTTCAATGGGTGAATTAAACTGTGGTGCTTCCATGCCATGCAGTACTACTCAGCACAAAAAATGGATAAATGATCCATATACAAAAGCTGGATGGTTATCAACAACATTATGCTGAATGGGGCAAGATCCAACATTAAAATATTACATCTAGTAGGATTCCACTCATATAATATTCTTGAAATGACAATATTTCTTGAAATGGAAATAAAGGACAGATTAGTGGCATACAGGAGTTCTGGATGGGGGTGGGGGTGGGGACAGGAAAGAGATAGTAGTAACTGTGACTATCAAAGGATAGCATGAGGGAGCCTCAAAGTGTGGGAAAAGTTCTGTATCTTGATATCTAGATGGTTCCACGAAGCTCCACATGTGATAAGAAAGCACAGAATCGCACACACACACACACACGAATATAAATGTGTGTGGACTCAAATGGTGAAATCTAAGTAAGATTATTGGTTTCTATAACTTAAATTTCCTGGCTTTGTCAATGTGCTATAGCCATGCAAGTCTTCAACAGGAGAAGAGTGGAAGGTACGCAGAACCTCCCGGTACATTTATTTGCTACCTCCTGTGAATCTATATCAAAATTTGAAAATAATTAAAACAATATAAGGATGGACTACATAATTTTTAATAATTAGGTAAATACGTTAGGATGAGGAAGGTATAAAACTGAAGCATATGGGTAGGTTAGCACAGGACAGACTGAGCACTATGACAATTATCAAAATTTCTCAAAGGACAGGATTTTTTCAGAAAAACAAACAGAATTTGTTATAAGCAGATCTATGCTATGTCAAATTAAACAGAATCCAACAGACCAAAGGAAAGTAGTAGTGCACTGGAGACATCAAGTCTACAAAAGGCAAAAATCACCAACTTGGTAAATATGAAACTTAATTAAAACAAGTTTTTCCATTGGTAAATTTCCTTAATAGATGATTAAAACAAATTGATTGCTTAGAGAAAAAAAATAATTATAATAATTGCGTTGTGAAAATTATAATTTAGGTAGAAATAAAATATGTGATTGTTATTGTACAAAGAGCCACAGGAGAGGTAGAATATAAAATTATAAGGCATTTATATTACACATGAAATAATATAATATTGCAGCAAGTTAAAGTGCATAAGTTAAAGATATGTTGTAAACCTTAAGCAAGATTCTTTTAAATGCAAATTAAAATTAAACAAAGAAGATATGTTCCATATATACAATGGATTATTATGACTCCATCAGAAAGGATGAATACCCAAATTTTGTATCAACATGGACAGCACTGGAGGAGTTTATGCTGAGTGAAATAAGTCAAGAAGAGACAGTCAATTATCATATGGTTTCACTTACTTGTGGAGCATAAGGAAAAACATGGAGGACACTGGGAGATGGAGAGGAGAAGAGAGTTGGGGGAAATCAGAGGGGGAGACAAACCATGAGAGACTGTGGACTCTGAGAAACAAACTGAGGGTTTTGGAGGGGAGGGGAATGGAGGGTTGGGTGAGCCTGGTGTTGGGTATTATGGAGGGCATGTATTGCATGGAACACTGGGTGTGGTGCATAAACAGTGAATTTTGGAACACTGAAAAAAAATTAAATTAAATTAAATTTTAAAAAATAGGTACAATTCATAAGCTTATAGTGGGGATTAAATGGATTATTAAAACTATGCAGTTTGTCTACAGAGGCAAAGAGAATAAAATAAAAACAAACAGGCAACATGAAAACCCATCACATAACAATATTATAGACCTAAAGTCAACCATATTCATGATTACAGTAAGTTTAAATTATTTACATAAAATCAGAAGTCAGAGATTTTTAGACTAGATAAAACAGCAAGCCCCAAATGTATCTTGAATTAAAGAGATATTTTTTAAACATATAGATACAGTTAGGGTGAAAGGAAAATAGTAGAATTTGTTATTCTATGCAGGCACTCTTCACAGGAGAGGCATAAAAATTGATAAACAGATTCCAAACACTAAATGACATTCATAGATAAATATCTATATGAGAACATAGAAAAGAATATTAGTTCACGAAGAAAACTAAAAAGTCATTACTACCAACTGTTAAATAAAAGTCTGTTTATTTCTAAAATAATTGTGAGAATGAAATCACTATAAAATTTAATTAAGTGTATTTAAAAATCATATGATATTCAATGTAAAAATGTCAATTTTTACAATACAATATTACTCACCAATATTTAAATTAAAATGAAAAAGTTTAGGTGTCAAAATTGTGAAAGTCATAAAACATGAATTACTTATGGAAAGTACCAAATATCACAGACCTGGGCTATAAAGTAAGTCTCAGCAAATGCTGAAGATTTGCGCTCACAAAGAAAATAGTCTTTGAAAATAGTGTATTTGTTTGAAAAACAAGTTAACAATGTTTCAACAAGGACACTTAAGAAATAAATTTGTTGAATGATAATGTTAGGGAAAAAATGGGCAAATATGATCAAGGAAAAAAAAGAATAGGATTAAATATACATTATTAGAACTTAAAAAATGAAACAAAACCACTGCAGATATAATTATAAATCAACATGCTAATACGTTGGAAAATATAGACAAAATGATCATATTTATAAAGAAAGTTACTAAAAGTGATTAAATATTAATACTCTGAATAATATTTTAATCATGATATATGGCAGTTAAATATATTTCAACACACTTTTCTGGATATTTAAATGATATGTTATTTTGCTTCTTTATTCTACCAAGATGATGCATTTTAGCAATTTGTTTTCTAAACCCAAAGCAATCCTATGGATGGAATAATCTCCTTGCAGTGCTTTATATTATTGTATTAAAGTTTTAATATTATATTGGGTTTCTTATGGTTAAATTTATATGTTATAAATCTGTAATTTTCATTTCTTGTAATATTTTTGTCAGGTATATTATCTTGCTAACCCATTTAAATGAGTTGGAAAATGTTCCCTATTTCATAAAATATTGTTTAAAAGAAAATATTGTTTAAAATATTATTTAAAACATAAAAAATTGTTTAAAACAATTTAAAATATTGTTTAAAATTGCTAAAACATTAAATATTGTTTAAAAATATTGTTTAAAATATTGTTTAAAACACTTTCACATTTGTTTGATAAAATTCACAAGTTAAGTCATTTGGATTTGGCTGTGAATTTGCAAAAAAAATTTAATATATGAACTTAATTATTTTGATAATTAGAGTGCTATTCATACTTTAAAATCCTTCTTTTATTAGATTAATAAAATTTTGTTTTCCTATAATCATTTTCTATTTCATTTAAGATGTCCATTTTATTAGGTATGAAATTGTCCTTAATATTCATTAATTGCCATTTTAATACTGGTATAATATTATGACTTAGCCTCTGTCTTGCCTGATAATAATTGATATTTAGTGTGTTTCTTAATTTAAATATTTAACCTATTAATAACTAATAAAACATATTTTTCTCTATTTTTTATTGTTTCTCTACTTTAGAATTCACTAATTTCCACTCTAGTCTTTGCTATTGCCTTTTTTTTACATGCTCTGGGTTTAATATCCACTTTTCATTTTAATTTCTTAATGTGGAAGTTTACATACACATCCAAAGATATTGAAACTTTCTTTTGTCATGTATGTAATATTACAGACATAAAAATTTTTAAAACAATGTTTTAATTTTATCCCAAGAATTCGATTATATGGTATTTTCACTGTTGTTTGGTGAATAATATTTTCTAATTTCTTTCATGATTTCCTGTTTGTTTCATAAGTTATCTAGAAAGATCATGTTTAATTTGTAAACACTTGGAATTTTCTAGATACCTTATTGTTGCTCAATGCTAATTGATGTCAGAAAACAGAATACTTTATTACTTTGATCCTTTAAGATTTATAAACATTTTTCATGCCCCAATTTATAATTTGTTTGCTGTTTGTTAAACTATGTACCTGAAAAAGATATAATCTAAAGTTGTTTCATACAGTATTATATAAATAACTTTTTTTTTTTTTTTAACGAGAGGGAGAAAGACAGTGGTGGGGGACAGTAGGGAGGGGCAGAGGGAGAGGGAGAGAAAGAATCTTAAGCAAGCTCCACACCCAATATGGAGCCCCACACAGGGCTAGATCTCATGACTCTGAGATCATGACCTGAGACAAAATCAAGAGCAGAATGCTTAACTGAGCCACCCAGAGACCCCCATAAATAACAAATTTGCCAAGTGGATCATCAGACTTATTCAAATAGCCAGTACCCCCACTTTTTGCCAACTTCTTTCACAAATTGTAGAGAAAATACAACTAAATCTATAATTACACTTGTAGAGTTTTCTATTTTTAAAAATCAATTACTTTTATATTTAGGAGTCTGCTACTGCATATTTTCCATCCTGACAGCCTCTGCATGTTATATCCTTTATTGGGAGAGTAAGATAGGTACCTGAATCTAGATTAAAATTGGATTATAGGAAAAATGCTAATAAAAGGCATACTTTCCTTTCAAATCCTATTTTGTTTTAATCTAGATAAGGCATAACCAAAATATCTAAAAAAGTAAAATAAAACTTGTCTTTATTTTAAAAACAAATTTGTTGTTTATTTGTATTTTCTGTAATTATTGAAATTATTAAGATGAAGTTTACTATCTTGTTATTTCCTTTCTACTTTCCCCCTTCGTGCTATTTTCTGTTTTCACCATTTGTTCACTATTATTTGTCTTTTCCTTCCTTGGTATCAATCATTAGTGTTTTTAACATTCCATACCAACCCTTTTATTGGTACTTGCCTATATGCATTTATTTGTGGTATGTGTGGTAGATTTTTCAGGAAATTAAAATATCTTTTTAAATCATATTCTACATAGTATCAAAATTGTACAAATCCACAGAAAATGGGGAACTCCACAACAGTATAATTCTACATGTCTGTGTATGGAAGACTGTATGTCCAATCTGTTACTGAAAACAATTTGTTCTATATCGTTAATACAATTTGTTCAATTTTTTTTTCAATTTTATTTTATTTTTTCTGTGTTCCAAGATTCATTATTTATGCACCACACCTAGTGCTCCATGCAATATGTGTCCTCCTTAATATCCACCACCAGATTCACCCTTCCCCTCACCCCAATTACCTCCAAAACTTTTTTCGCAGTCTTTAATAGATATATCTAATATCCATATCAAATGGATATTAAAGATACAGAATAAAGATATAGATGACTTTATTTTTGTCACATCTGCTGCTGTCTTTTCACTGACACTCTTTATCTTTTGTAGCTGCCATTCCAAAATCTACCTTAATAGTTTCTCCATCCCCTACCTCATAGTTCTCTTATAAAATTTTAGAGTGATGTTTCTAAAATATGCATCCCATGTCACATTTCTGCTAGTGTTCACAGTGCTTTCCCATTCTCTAAATTCTGAATGACCCCTTGGGATGACATATAAGAAGTACCATATTTTGTATTTGTTTCTCAGAACTTACCCTCTAGAAACATAGATTATCTTCCAGCAATACATAACAACTGTTTCCAAACATGACACATTTTGTCACACATTCACGTTTTTGTACATGGTGTTATTATTTTCTGACCAAAATAACTCAAGGACCAGTTTCAGAATTTTTTTTTTTAGAAAAAACTTCTGTATGCTATCCTGTGGGTTTTTTTTTTATATTTCTCTGTTTTAAAGTCACCAAATTATATAATTCTCTTCTACTTAAATTACTATTTTTAAAATAAACCTCAAAAATCCTAGAAAAGTTTTCATACTGTTCAGGGAATTTTCAATAAATATTTGTGACATAAGAAATAAATACTTCTCAGCAAGATCACTAACATAATTCAGTGGGAAAAGAATAACAAATAATGGGGAGAGAACTGAATATACACATTCAGAAAAAATAAGGTGAAGCCTCTTCCTTGCACCATAGACAAAAATTAAGTCATAATGGACTATAGGTCTAAACGTGAAAGCTAGAAGTATGGAACTCCTAGAAAAAAAAGTAGTAAGTATTCATGATTATGGATCATGTATAGCAAAGCATTCTTAGACCACCAAAATCACGAGTTAGAAAAGAAAAATATAAATAAAAATAATATTTTAATTAAAATAAAAAAAATATTGTGCCTCAAATATCTTCAGCAAAAAGAAATGAGAATTTTCCTTTCAGCAACAGGGGTCCAATATGGTGCATAGGAAGACCCTGAGTTCACCTTTTCACATGGACACACTCAATTTACACTTACATATAGAACAAGTCTTCCTGAGGAAGTACTGAGGGCTGATTGAAAAGCTTCAGCACAAGAAGGGATAGAGGAACTACATGGAGAACATCAGGAGAGAGGAGACAGAGTAATGATGGGACCCTTATCCCCAATGTTGTGAATTTCAGTGGGAAAGGACAGTACTGAGGGAATTGCTTGTAAATTTATGCACTTTGGGGAACAGTGAAAGAGTTATGATTGAAAAGGAAACTAAACTAGACATGAAGGAAATCTAATCACTAACTCTAGAGGATCTGCCAAATGTTGGGAAATTGCTGGAAACTTCTCTCTGGTGGGTGTTGCTAGTGAGGACCATCACTTACGATCACTTCCAGCTCAATAGCACAGATAGAAGCAAAGTCTGGGCACATTACCCAACCTGTTGCTTCAATGAGCCCTAGGCCATTAGTTCACACCTCCTCCAGCTATCATCCTGAGACAGTCCTGGTACCCATGCACACCTGAACTTTAGTGGTTCCACCAAGGCAGTGCCAACACAGCACACAAGACAACACTGGCCTGTGTTCTTTACACCTCCAGCTTCACATCAAGCCAACATGGATGCAAAGCACCCCAAGGACGCCCTTATTTGACACTAACTTTAGCTACAGTGATCTCAGCCATAAACCCCCTATGCAAAGCAACATGGGACTCTCCAGCCCAAGCAGGATTCAGATCCAGCTAAATTTTTCAGGCACATGCATCTCCACAGAGGATATTCCTATATAAAGACACTCCTTCAAGGTCAAGGAGAGGTAGCTACTTCGCCTCATTCGTAGAAATAATCACAAAAAAAAAAAATGGCAGAGCAGATGAATATGCTTGAAATGAAAGAATAATACAAACATTCAGAAAAATAACTAAGCAAAATTGATGAACAGTCTACCTCAGAAAGAGTTTAAAATAATGGTCATAAAGATGCTTACCAGACTTGAGAGAAAACTGGATGAACTCAGTGAGAACTAAACAAACAAACAAACAAACAAAAACAAATATAAAAAGGACCAGTAAAAGTTGAAGAATATAAAATAACTGAAATGAAAAATACACTAGAGGAACTCAACAGATTAGCAGAAGAATAGCTCAATGATCTAGAAGACATGATAATGAAAAGCACCCAAACTCACAGCAAAAAGAAAAATTTAAAAATAATAAGAATAAAGATAAGTTAAGAGACCCTTAGGATAACATCAAACATTCTAACATGCACATTATAGAGATCCCAGAAGGAGAAGATTGAAAAGGGCATAAAACTTACTTGAAATAATAGAAAAAAAATTCATTACCTGGGGGAAAACAAACAAACAAAAAAACAAAACAAAACAAAACAAAACAAAAAAAAAAACAGAAATTCAGGTCTGGGATGCACAGAGATCCCCAAACAAGATAAACCCTAGGAGATCCACACCAAAAAAAAGACAACGTGAACAATTAAAGATAACGAATCTAAAAAGCAGCAAGAAAAAAGTAACTAATTAAGTAGAAAGAAAACCCCATAAGGCTATTAGCTGATTTTTCAGCAGAAATTTTGCAGACCAGGAGAAAATGGCGTGATATATTCAAAATGCTGAAAGAAAAAAAGCAAAACAAAACAAATTAAAAAACCTACAACAAATAATACTCTATTTGGCAAAGCTATCATTCACAATTGATGGAAAGATAAAGTTTCCCAGACAAACAAGTTAAAGAAGTAAACTTAAGAACTTAAAATAAATGTTAATTTTATTTAAGCAGAAAAGAAAGGCCATAATTAGAAGAATATTATCAAAAGAAAGCACTTAATAAAAGTTGTAAATCAATCACTTATAAAGCAGGGATGATAATTAAAAAATAAAATTCGTAAAATTGATTATATCTAAAAAATAGTTAATAGACTCCCAAAAAGATGTAAACAATGATATCATGTACATAAAATATGGATGTGGGATTAAATGTAGTGCTTATATGGCAATCCATTTTATAGAAAGCTGTATACTTAAAATGTTATATATGAACCTCATGATAACCACAAACTGAAAACCTATCATAGATACACAAAAAGTAAAGATGAAGAAATCTAAGCATAACAATAAAGAAAGTCATAGATTCCAAGGAAAGAGAGCAAGAGAAACAAACAAAAACAAACAGAAAACAATGAACAAAATGACAGTAAATAGATATCTAGCAATAATGACTTTAAATGTGAATAGTCTAAATGTTCTAAACAAAAGACAAGGAGGGAGTAAATGAATAAAAAACAAAAACAAAAACAAAACAAACAAACAAAAACAAGACTCATCTATATGCTGCTTACAGGACAGTCACTTCAGATATAAAGGTATGTGGGGACTGAAAATGAAGAAATGGAAAAAATTATTCTATGTAAATGGAAGCAAAAATATAAAAACAAAGATGGAGGAGCACAACTTAAGTCAGACAAAATCTTTAAAACTTTAAAAACAAGGACTAGCTAAAGACAGGATATTAAATAATGATGAATCAATCCAACAAGAGCATATAACAATTCCAAGTATCTCTGCACCCAACATAGGAGCTCCTAAATATATAAAGCAAATATTAACAAACATAAAGGGAAAATTTGATAGTATTACAATAATAGTAAGGATTTTAACACACCACATACATTGATGGATGGATCATACAGACAGAAAATCAATAACAAAACAGTGGCTTTGACAAATACATTAGACCTGATGGATTTAAGAGATAAAACATTCCATCCAAAAACAGAAGAATACACATTCTTTTTAAGTGCACATAGGACATTTTCCCAGAAAGTCACACATTAGGCCACAAAATAAGTCTCAATAAATTTAAGAAGATTGACATACCCAACTTTTTTTCTGACCAAAATGATATGAAACTAGAAATCAATTATAAGAAAAAAAATAGAAAGAACAAACCAATAGAGTCTAAACAACGTGCTACTGAACAAATAATGGGTCAATGAAGACATAAAATTGAAATTAATAAATACATGGAGACAATGGAAAATAGAAACACAACAACTCAGAATATTTGGGACACAGCAAAAATAGTTCTAAAAGGAAATTTTACAATGATACAGGATTACCTTAAGAAACAAAAATCTCAAACAATCTAACCCTACACCAAAAGGACCTAGAAGGAAAAAAGAAGTCCAAAATTAGTAGAAGAAAGGCAATAATTCAGATAATAAATGGAGACAAAATATAGAAAAGATTAATGAAAGTATGTGCTTCTTTGAAAGAACAAACAAATTGATAGCTACTAGCCAGACTTATCAAGAAAAATAAAGACTTAAATAAATCAGAAATAAGAGAGATGTGACATCCAACACACAAAAATGGATTATAAGAAGTCTGGTCAAAAAATTTTATGCCAACAAACTCTATAACCTAGAATAAATGAATAAATTCCCAGAAACATACAGTCTTCAAAGACTGGACCAGGAAGAAATAGAAAATCTGAACAGATCAATTGCTAGTAACAAAAATGAATTAGTAATAATAATAATAATTTAAAAAAAAATAAAAACAAAACCTCCCAACAAACAGAAACCCAACACCAGATGGCTTCACAGACAATCTTGTGCAAGCATTTAAAGACAAGTTAATACTTAGCTTTTTCAAACTATGCAAAAACAAACAAAAAAATAGAAGACTAAAGAAAGCTCCTCAATTCATTCTGTGGCTAGCATTACCCCAATATCAAAACAAGATAGAGATACTATAAAAATAGAAAATAATAGGTCAATATCCCTGATCAACATAGATACAAAAATCTTCAACAAAATATTAGTGAAATGAATTTAGTGATTACATTAAAAGGATCATTCATCGCAATCAAATGTGATTTATTCCAGGAAAATAAGGATGGTTTAATATGTACAATATAACCATGATATATCTGTTTAACAAAATAAAAGGTTAAAATCATATAATGATATAAATAGATGCAGAAAGGGCGTTTAACAAAATTCAACATCTGTTATTGCTAAAAACTCTCAGCAAAGTGAGTTTAGAAGTAGCTAACCTAATATAGTAGAGGCCATATATGACAAAACCACAGGTAATATCATAGCCAAGGGTGAAAAACTGAGAGATTTTCCTCTAATATCAAAACAGGCCAAGGTTGTTCACTCTTGCCACTTTTATTTGGCTTAGTACTGGAAGTCTTAGCCACTGCAATAAGATAAGAAAAAGCAATAAAATTCATCCAAATTTGTAAGGAAAAATTAAAACTGTCACTAATTATAGATGACCTAATATGACTCCACCAAAAAACTATCAGAATAAATGAATTCAGTAAAGTTGCAAGACACAACATCAATAGACAGAAATTGACTGCATTTCTAAATACCAACAATAAATAGCCAAAGAGAAATTTTTAAAAATCCCATTAATAAATGCATCAAAAAGGATAAAATACCTAGGTATAAATTTAACCAAGGTGGTGAAAGACCTATACACTGAAAATTATAAGATATTGGTGGAAAAAAGACAGTTGAACACAAACAGAAAGATACATTGTGCTGATGGATTGGACGAAGTAATATTGTCAAAATGTCCATACTACCCAAAGCAATCTACAAATTCAATTCATTTTCCATTAACTAGCAATTGCATTTTTCACAGAGGTAGAATAATCTTAAAATTTGTATGAAATTACAAAAGACTCTCAAAGCCAAAACAACGTTTACAAGAGAATGAAGATGAAGATGTCATAATCCCAGATTTTAAACTATACACAGAGCTACAGTAATCATAACAGTATGGTACTGGCACAAAACAGACACAGAGATCAATAGCACAGAGTAGAAATCTCAGGAATAAACTCATACTTACACCATCAATTAATATTCAACAAACAAGGCAAGACTATATAATAGGGAAAAGACCATCTCTGATAAATGTTGGAAAAACTAGAAAGCTACATGTAAAAGAATGAATGAAACTACATCACTTTCTTACATAATACACAAAAATAAATTCATAATGGATTAAAGACCCATATACAAGACCTAAAACCATAAAACTCCTCAAAAAAATGGCAGTAATCTCATAGAGATTTATTTTAACAAAATTTTTTCTGGATAGGTCTCTCTTGGGGTTAGGAAAACAAGAGCAAAAATGAACCATTGAAACTACATCAAATTAAAAAAGCTTTTGTATACCAAAGGAAACCATTAACAAAAGAAGATAACAATTATTGAATGAAAGAAAAGATTTGAAAATGAGATATCCAATAAGGGGTTAATATCCAAAATATATATCCTATAATTCAACACCAGAAAAACTAGCAACAAATTAAAAAATGGTCAGAAGATCTGAATAAACATTTTTCCAAAGAAGACATAGATGTCAGGGCATGTGGGTGGCTCAGTCATTAAGCATCTGCCTTCAGTTCAGGTCATGATCCCAGGGTCCTGGGTTTGAGCCCTGCATTGGGCTCCACATTCAGTGGGAAGCCTTCTTCTTCTTCTCCTACTCCCCCTGCTTGTGTTCTCTCTCACTGTGTCTTTCTCTGTCAAATAAAATCTTAAAAAAAAAAAAAAAGACATAGATGACCAATAGACACATGAAAAAATGCTCAGTATCACTAATCATCAGGGAAATGCAAATCAGACCACAATAATGTATCACCTTACATCAGTCAGAATGCCTAGTATCAAAAAGACAGGAAATAACCAGTGTTTGTGAGGATGTGGGGAAAAAGGGAATCTTTTGCACCATTGATGGAAATGTAAGTTGATGTGAACCACTCTGGTGCAATATGGAGGTTCCTCAAAAAACTAAAAATTTAAACAATAAATTACTGAATTAGGATTAATTCTATTGCTGTTTAGCCAAAGCAAATGAAAACACTAATTCAAGAAGATATATGCACCTCTACATTTATCACAGCATTATTTATGATAGCAAGATGTATCCATTGATAGATGAATGGATAAAAAAATCTAATTACTCAATCATAAAAAAGAATGAAATTTTGTCATTTGCAGTAATATCAATGAACCTAGAATGTGTTATGTTAAGTGAAATAATTCAGGGAGACAATGACTAATACCATACGATTTTACCTACATATGGAATCTAAAAACAGATCAGAAACAGACTCATAAATACAGAAAACAAATGAGTGGTTGCTAGAGGTGAAGTATGTGGAGGATTGGTGGTACAGGTGCATGGGATTAAGAGGTACAAAATTCCAATTATAAAATAAATAAGTCAAGGAGGTGAAAAGTACAACATAAAGAATACAGTCAATAATAATATAGTAACTTTATATGGTAACAGATGGTCTTATCTGCCTCTTATTATGGTGAGCATGTGTAATATAAAGAATTGTTGAATCCCTGTTTTACACCTAAAACTAATTAAACATTATATGTCATGTATATAAACAAAAAAAGCTCAAAGAACAGGATAAAATATTTTCAAATCATTTATCTAATAAAGGACTCATATCTAGACTATATACAAAATACTTCCAATTCAACAAGAAGACAAATAATTCCATTAACAAATAAAGAAATTAAATATACATGTTTCTAAAAGAGATGTACATATCCCAATAAACACATGAGAAGATGCACAATGTCATTAGGTACTAGGGAAATACAAATCAAACCGACAATGATATATCAGTTAATACTACAGAATGATTACAAATAAAAGACAGATAACAACCATTGGCAAGGATTTGGAGAAATTGGAAACTTCATCCTTGAAATATAAAAATCATATACTACTTTGGAAAACATTTTGCCAGTTCATCAAAATGTTAAACATATAATTACCATATGACCAAAAATTTCACTCTTAGGTATACTTCATAAAGTAATAAAACTATATAGTCATACAAAAACGTTTATATGAATATTAATACTATTATTCATATTAGACAAAAAGAAAAAAATATACATTAAATTATGAGTGGATGGACAAAAATGCTATAGACACAGTGGGATATTTTTCAATAATCAAAAATAAATGGAAGGGGTACCAGGTGGCTCAGTTGTTCAGTGTCTGCATTTGGCTCAGGTCATGATCCCAACATCCTGGGCTCAAGCCCCACATCAGGCTCTCTGCTCAGAGGGAAGCCTGCTTCTCTCCTCCTACTCCCCCTGCTTGTATTCCCTCTTTCTCTGTCTCTCTAAATAAATAAAAATCTTAAAAATAAATAAATAAATGAAATACCAATATGATGCTGCAACATGAATGAATTTGGAAAACATCAAGCTGGGTAAAATAACTCAGTCACAAAAAATTGTTCTTATTTTAGGAAATGACTAGAATAAGCAAATGCATAAAGACAGAAAATAGATTAGTGGTTGTCTAGGCGTGGAGAAACAAGGTGAAAGGAAGTAACTGCTGATGAGTACTGGGTTTCTTTTTTAGATGATGAAAATATTCTAAAATTCATTATGGTGATGGTTGCACACTGTGTTCACGTATTAAAAACCACTGGAAGCTTTAAAGGTACATATAGTACTGTACATTAATTATATTTCAATAAGTCTATAAAAATAATAAAAATTGAATGGCTAAATGGGTCCAAAATTACTAAACCAGGCTACACAAAGTAGTTCCTTTTAAGTTTGTTCTTATATCTGCAACCAACCTAATGAATGATCTACTATTATTTATAATTTTGGAAATCTATACTAATTGATTTCCATTTATGAACATGATTTCACTTTTGCTACTTTCTGGTGACTTAAGTAGTTTTTGATCCACATGTAAATTCTAATACATAAAAAGAGCTTAAATGTTTTAAATTTCCTTGTTTTATTCCTAGAACAATGTGATATTATTCTCACCTGTAGCACTTTATTTGAAAATCAATATCCATTAGATACATTGAAGTGTCACTGCTTATGAATAGAAATATAATCTAACATAAGCTAAATATATTAACCGTGTTTAAATACAAACTTTTAAAAATATTTAAAAGGACTTTAAATAGTTAGCTTATAATGAAACATTAATACTATTTTTCTGTATAGAGAGAAGTGGAATTATAACATGATAATCACATATACTGTTTAAATACAAGATCCAACATTTTCATTAATGTTTGCCTATGCTTCATTTTCACCTGTTATTTTTTTATCTTTCTTTTAATTGTGGTGAGAATGTTTAGCATGAGATTACCCTTTTAACAAATTATTACAATACCATACAGTATTTTTAAGTGTAAGAACAATGTTTTATAGCAGATCTTTGGAAATCATTTTTTTTATTCTTGTGTTTTTTTTTTTTTTCCTTTTCTTTCTTTCTCTCTCTCTCTCTCTCTCTCTCTCTTTTTTTTTCTTTTTTTTTTGGACTATAGTTGACATACAATGTTACACTAGTTTCAGGTGCATAAAAGAGTGATTCAACTTCTTTCTATGTTATGCTGGGCTCACTACCAAGTCTAAGTACTTTCTGTCCCATGAAACACTATTACAACATCATTGACTATATTCTCTATGCTGTGCCTTTATTCCCGTGGTTTACTCATTCCATAACTGGAAGCCCACATCTCCCATTTTGCCAACTCCTCCCCCTCCCCGCCTGCACCAGCCACCTTTCTGGCAACCATCAGTTTGCTCTCTGTATTTTTAGGTCTGATTCTATTTTTTATTGGCTTGTTTATTCATTCGCCTTATTTTATTTTTTAGATTCCACATGAATGAAATGGTTTTGATTTCTTTTTTAGCAGTTTATTTTTTGTCCTGAGTCAATTAGAGCTGAACAGTTAAGTGCATTTTTGTCACTCCATCTCTTAGCTTCCTTCAATTTTCAGAGATTGACATTAGAAAGAACAGGAAAAGATGTATAGGTGTATGACTACATATACTAGGACTAAGTTCCAGTTCCTCCATATATGGAAAAGGACCAGTATATTTTAACCTCTCTGACCATCACCATCTACATGTGTGAAATATTGACAATAACTCTCCTTTTAGAGAGGCTGAATATAGACATGATGAAAAGCAAAATGTCTAACATTCTACCTGATACCCAGAAAATTGACAATATATTATAATGATTACTATAATATATACAATATGCAATGATTTTTCTGGCTCCTGAAAGATGTATGAGCTACCTTACTGTGGGGAAACTATTCTAGTGAAAAAGCTTATTAAATAGATTATGTACAAAGAAGGCTTGAGTCTTAATTTTAGGTTTAAGTACATTCTCAAATCTCACTGAAATCTTAATATTATTCTGTAGTGTTCTTCTTGTTCTATGATATGATACTAGATTGGGATTGCTCCCACTCTAAAAGTTTACTTAAAGAGATTTTTTAATCTCTAATTTGCCTGATCGATTAGCCTCATGGGTTGGGTCAGTTTCCTAAGATTATCTTTATGTAGATTTAATAAGTATAAATAACTTTTCATTATTCTCATTTTACTGGTTCTGAGATTTATATATTGCACAGCAGCTTTCAAACAAATGTATTTTTTAATTTATTTTTTATTTCTTTTCAGTGTAACAGTATTCATTGTTTTTGCACCACACCCAGTGCTCCATGCAATACGTGCCCTCCCCAATACCCACCACCTGGTTCCCCAACTTCCCACCCCCCCCTTCAAAACCCTCAGGTTGTTTTTCAGTGTCCATAGTCTCTCATGGTTCTCCTCCCCTTCCAATTTCCCTCAACTCCTTTCTCCTCTCCATCTCCCCATGTCTTCCATGTTATTTGTTATGCTCCACAAATAAGTGAAACCATATGATAATTGGCTCTCTCTGCTTGACCTATTTCACTCAGCATAATCTCTTCCAGTCCCGTCCATGTTGCTACAAAGTTGGGTATTCATCCTTTCTGATGGAGGCATAATACTCCATAGTGTATATGGACCACATCTTCCTTATCCATTCATCCGTCGAAGGGCATCTTGGTTCTTTCAGCATTTCGGCGACCATTGCAGCCATTGCTGCTATAAACATTGGTATACAGATGACCCTTCTTTTCACTACATCTGTATCTTTGGCGTAAATATGCAGTAATGCAATTGCAGGGTCATAGGGAAGCTCTATATTTAATCTCTTGAGGAATCTCCACACTGGTGTTCTCCAAAGTGGCTGCACCAACTTGCATTCCCACCAACAGTGGAAGAGGGTTCCCCATTCTCCACATCCTCTCCAATATACATTGTTTCCTGTCTTGCTAATTTTGGCCATTCTGACTGGTGTAAGGTGGTATCTCAATGTGGTTTTAATTTGAATCTCCCTGATGGCTAGTGATGATGAACATGTTTTCATGTGTCTGATAGCCATTTGTATGTCTTAAGGAGAATTGTCTGTTCATATCTTCTGCCCATTTTTTGATATGATTATCTGTTTTGTGTGTGTTGAGTTTGAGGAATTCTTTATAGATCCTGGATATCAACCTTTTGTCTCTACTGTCATTTGCAAATATCTTCTCCCATTCTTTGGGTTGCCTCCTGTTTTGCTGACTGTTTCCTTTGCTGTGCAGAAGCTTTTGAGCTTGATGAAGTCCCAAAAGTTCATTTTTGCTTTTGTTTCCTTTGCCTTTGGAGACATATCTTGAAAGAAGTTGCTGTGGCTGATATCAAAGAGGTTACTGCCTATCTTCTCCTCTAGGATTCTGATGGATTCCCGTCTCACATTGAGGTCTTTTATCCATTTCAAGTTTATCTTTGTGTATGGTGTAAGAGAATGGTCGAGTTTCATTCTTCTACATAGAACTGTCCAGTTTTCCCAGCACCATTTATTGAAGAGACTGTCTTTTTTCCACTAGATATTTCTTCCTGCTTTGTCGAAGATTATTTGACCATAGAGTTGATGGTCCATATCTGGACTCTCTAATCTGTTCCACTGGTCGATGATTCTGTTTTTATGCCAGTACCATGCTGTCTTGGTGATCACAGCTTTGTAGTAAAACTTGAAATCAGGTAACGTGATGCTGCCAGTTTTATTTTTGTTTTTCAACATTTCCTTAGCAATTCGGGGTCGCTTCTGATTCCATACAAATTTTAGGATTATTTGCTCCAGCTCTTTGAAAAATGCAAGCCTCCCTTAAAAAAAATGAAAAATCCAGAATACACCAGCTGTCCTACACCTTAAAGAACTGGAGAATCAACAATCAAACCAACTCCACACATAAGAAGGGAAATAATCAAGATTAGAGCAGAGATCAATGAGGTAGAAACTAGAGATACAGTAGAACGTATCAATGAAACTAGAAGCTGGTTTTTTGAAAGAATCAATAAGATCGATAAACCATTGGCCACACTATTCCAAAAGAAAAGAGAGAAAGCTCAAATTAATACAATTATGAATGAAAAGGGAGAGATCACAACTAACACCAAGGAAGTAGAAACAATCATCAGAAGTTATTATCAACAGTTATATGCCAATAAGCGAAGCAACCTAGATGAAATGGATGCATTCCTAGAAAACTATAAACTCCCAAAATTGAACCAAGAATAAATTGACAACCTGAATAAACTGATATCTAGTAACGATTTTGAAGCAGTGATAAAAAATACTCCCAAAAATCAAGAGCCCAGGACCAGACGGATTCCCTGGGGAATTCTACCAAACTTTCAAAGAAGAAATAACACCTATTCTCCTGAAGCTGTTTCAAAAAATTGAAACAGAAGGAAAACTTCCAGACTCTTTTTATGAAGCCAACATTACCCTGATCCCCAAACCAGGCTAAGACCCCACCAAAAAGGAGAATTTCAGACCAATATCACTGACGAATATGGATGCTAAGATTCTCAACAAGATCCTAGCAAACAGGATCCAACAGCACATTAAAAAGATTATCCATGATGACCAGGTGGGATTCATCCCTGGGTTACAAGGATGGTTCAACATTCGCAAATCAATCAATGTGATAGAACAAATCAATAAGGCAAGAGAGAAGAGCAACATTGTCCTCTCAATTGATGCAGAAAAAGCTTTTGACAAAATCCAGCATCCGTTCCTGATTAAAACTCTTCAAAGTATAGGGATAGAGGGAACATTCCTTAACTTCATCAAATCTATCTATGAAAGACCCACGGCAGATATCATCCTCAATGGGAAAAAGCTCGCAGCCTTCCCGCTGAGATCAGGAACACGACAAGGATGCCCACTCTCACCACTCTCACCACTCTTGTTCAACATAGTATTAGAAGTCCTAGCAACAGCAATCAGACAACAAAGAGAAATAAAAGGTATCCAAATTGGCAATGAAGAAGTCAAACTCTCTCTCTTCACAGATGACATGATTCTTTATATGGAAAACCCAAAAGACTCCACCCCCAAACTACTAGAACTCATACAGCAATTCAGTAACGTGGCAGGATACAATGTCAATGTACAGAAATCAGTGGCTTTCTTATACACTAACAATGAAAATACAGAAAGGGAAATTAGAGAATCGATTCCATTTACTATAGCACCAAGAGCCATAAGATACCTGGAAATAAACCTAACCAAAGAGGTAAAGGATCTGTACTTGAGGTACTACAGAACACTCCTAAAAGAAATTGAAGAAGACACAAAAAGATGGAAGACCATTCCATGATCTTGGATCTGAAGAATAAACATTGTTAAAGTGTCTATACTGCCTAGAGCAATCTATACCTTTAATGCCATTCCGATCAAAATTCCACAGGTAATTTTCAAACAAATGTATTAAAAGCTGAATGAAATAAACTACATAAGATGTCTTCAACATGATAGAAATTCAATCTTTGCTATATTCTCTGATTTAAAATCCAGAACGACCCTGGATCCTCTTCAGCCAATAAATTTCCATTTTTGTTTTACTTCCCAAAGAACTATATGTACTGTAGATCAGAGGCCAAAAAGTTTCTTTATATAACTATCTTAGTACCGAGTGCATTCACAGAAAGTAAAAAGAGATAAGAAATAAATAGTGAGTATATATTTTGGGGTTGATAGATATTCATGTAGTTGGTACATAAAAAAGCAAATTTTGGTGGTCTTTCTTAAAATTTTCTATGAAATATGACAAGGTTGTGATTTAGGTCTAAAGGGTCATGTTTCATTCCTAGAATTTTGATATATAACTATTTTTGTTTATTATTATTATTTTTAAATATTTTATTTATTTATTTGGCAGAGAAAGAGAGAGAGAGCACACGAGCAGGGAGCATGGAGGGCAGAGGGAGAGGAAGAAGCAGGCTCTGTGCTCAACAGGGACATGGGGATCCAACCCATGACCTGAGATCATGACCTGAACTGAAAGCAACAGTCAGATGTTCAACCAACTGAGTCACCAGGAGCCCCCAAGCCACATATTATATTAATACAGCTAACAGTCACATTATTATTTTATGTCATTTATACAGCAAACACAAACTTCTGATAAACTGACATCTGTAAAATTGGCATGTGTTAATATTTTAAATATTTACAATATACAATGCCATAATGGAGGGACAGCACATACTGCAACCAAAGAAACACATTTTTCCTTTAAATTTTGTTAAGCTTATATACAATGTAAAAACTTAAAATTCAACAAACACAACATTCATTATCTAAATTGTATTAAGACATACAATTACCTAACATTCATATTTTTAAAATTATTAATAAGCTTCTTGATAGTCATTAAAGTTATAAAAAGACAAAGTATTTGAGTTCACTGGTATCATGTAAAATTATTGTTTTATAGCTAAAAGTCATAACCATAAAATCATTTCACTAGCAATTTTTACCATGTCTTACTAACATCTTATCATTTTACTCCCAAATGCAACATAAACAGATGAACCAAAGGTTACAGCATGTACCAACTAGAAATACAAAAACACTTAAAGTTCAAAATCCCTATTAACTTTCCAATTTCAGTTTCCAAAATTGCTGCTTTTTTCATTTCACCTGATCACTACAGAGTTAGGTCTGAACCTACACTCCCCATTAAATGCCAGATTTTTAAATTTTTATCATGTACACCATGGAATATGAAAGTATTTTTGACTGACAGGCCTAGAATGGAAGATCGTCTATCAAGAAAAAGAGATGTCAATTAGATTAACAAAATTGAACTACCACTTGATGCAGAGTGAAATATCACTTAGATATGTAAACATTTTGAAATATCAAAGATAATATTTTTAAAAAGGAGAAAGCTATTTGTACCTTCTAGAGTAAAATTACATTATTGTTAAAAGATATATGTTTGTTGTAGAAAAAAAAATCTAGCTGCTTTTCTCCAGTTGAAGATGGGGTGATTTAAAGAGTTTAGCTTTTTACATAAATTTCTACATTTCTTTATACATGTGCATACTTTTTGAAGTCATTATTATGACAAATATTAACAGAAGGAGATAACTACAATCAGTAACATTAATACACTATTTCTTTTGCATTGTGTACTATTCAATGCTTTGCAGCAAGAAATAGAAATGCAGCTAAATATCTGTTCAATTTCTTTGCAAAAATTAATTTAGATGACTGAGGACTAGTGTATTAATATAGAAGATGACAATTATCTAGATTCAATGATATACTGACCTTGTTTCCTGAGATTTACAAACATAGAAATTTATAATTTAAAAGTTTGATAAATATAAATAAGTAAGTAAGTAAGTAAGTGTATTTATGTTTGAATTAGGTGAAGTTATCAGTATTATGGTAAGGTCTTTATTTTCCCCAACAATTTTAACATTTAACTTTTGTGTAATTCTTACTAAAATTAAATCATTCTAAATGTGCTTTCAAGTTTATTTTACAAACCACAATATTTATAACCTGTTTATATTTTTTTCATTTGGTAAAGCCACAAGACAATTCCTTTCACATTTCACACTAACAAATCCTTGTGATTTGTGTAAATATAAAGAATTTCCAGTGTTTGTGTTTGTGGTGGTCTTAGATTCTCTAAAATATTCTCGTGAACATTCTGAACTTTATACTTTGATAAAGAATACACACATAAAAAAGTTAACATTTTGTTTTTTTTAAATCCCTCTAGGAATTATTATGCTGTATCCTATGAAAATATTCTGAAGTAATTCATTCTTATAATAGATCACCAATATTAAAGAAAAATGTTCCTTATAATTTAATACTATATGTTCTTTACTGTGTAGAAAAATAATTGATGAAGATAGGGTATTATGCATCAAATACTGATTCTAGTAGTATTCTGTCAAAGCCAGAGCAGAAGAAATTACCTATTAGCCTTAAACACAGATGGGACCAAAGAAATCTGAAAGCCATTTTACCATCTCTAAAATACCAAACAAACAAAATGACTGGGTCATGGCAACTATTTTTCTCTCAATAATAGGTAATTTATGCTATAAATTATTCTGTAAATTATATTATTAAGACTTTTTTTTTTCTTTTAACGGAGAGTCAAGTTGTCCAATATGCCAGATCATGTAGTTGGGGTTATTGAGCATCTTGTCTTTTATATATCTGCCAAAAGATACCTGCTAAAACAAAGTATTCAAAGAGAATAATGCTGCTAAGTTTGGAAACATAAACTGCATTTCAAAGGTCCCTTATAGTCATGGTGTTGGGTATAATTTCTTGTTCTCCTATTGTGAAACTTGAATTCACCTGGTAATAACTGAAGAGAGAAGCAGGGCAGAAGGCCATCCTGTGGGTGTGGATTGTATCAAGAAAGGTGATTTTAGGGACTGGGACTATACTGGCAGGTTCTCATTTCAGAAGACAGCTCCCTCCTTATGGCAAAAAGAGAAGAAGCAGGGTTTAGGGAGTGAGTGCTGGAAAGGAGTCTATCTGCTCATCCCTTTTACTGCTTCTGAGAGTGATTTAATGCCCAATACACATTCACTCCCTGCTACCCTGAGCAATGGCACATCTTACACCTTGCAACTTCACCCTGACCATTGCATCCATGAAGGTCATTTTTATTGTTATTATCTGGTATTTGTTGCTGGACAGTATTTTTAGTGCACCATCTAGATCTTTGCTTTGAACACTTTCTTCCTTGTTTGGGGATCTTTCTCCCCAAACTGTGTCCTTTTACACTCTCCATCAGTGCACTCAGTCTCAGAATGACCTATCTGATAAATGTGGATATTCAGTCTTCTGACCAAAGTGATGGGTTCAGGCAGTGGTTAAAATCTCAGTGCTAACCCAGTTACTCACTAGGATTGTTATCTAAATATTGAATACCATTTTTGCTTTACAACATGGAGAATGCTTATTTATAGGAAAGAAACCAGGAGAGAAAATGAGGCACGGAAAACTAAAAATAAAAGTCAACAAGAGAGAGCAGGCTCTGGCCAAATGAAGACTTCAACTCTACTCCTGGAACCCAGATAAGCAGAAAATTTTTCGCCATTCTGGAAGATTCCTAAAATGCCAAGAAAACGTACTTTTGGTTCAAAGAGTTTGTTTCTCAAACAAATTATGTTTTTAAGCATCAATAATGAAGCTGCCTTGTCCTTTTAATTTATAGTTTGGATTCAGTTGACCTCTGCATGAAGTAAGCCATTAAGATTTTGATTTAGGTTACTCCCTACCTTCCATCTCAAATATTTAAAGTGTTATGTCCTCTGATTAAAAGTCTGTTGTTCTTTTATATGACATTTTAGGATAAAAATGATCATTTCATATTTTAGTTCCTTATATCTATATTAAAAGTTAAAAGGCAGTAACATCAATAAATTTTTAATTGTGTTAGCACACTGTCCTCCAGAGATATATTATTCATATTTTTCTAATGACTGAATAAGCAAATTTCAGAAAGGAAATGATTTGTTTCTCACACTTAAAGGGCATGGGGGAGGCGCCTGGGTGGCTCAGTCGTTAAGCGTCTGCCTTCGGTTCAGGTCATGGTCCCAGCATCCTGGGATCGAGCCCCACATTGGGCTGCTTGCTCTGTGGGTAGCCTGCTTCTCCCTTTCTCACTCCCCCCGCTTGTGTTCCCTCTCTCACTGTGCCTGTCTCTCTGACAAATAAATAAATAAAATCTTTAAAAATAAATAAATAAAGGGCATAGGGGAAATTTCCCCCCTTAACTTCTTTTTTAAGTAATTGCAAACAATTTTGCTATCACCTGTCCTTTATATTCATTTCCAAATCTTATTTGCTTTATTCAAATATTTATTTCGGACACATTTAGGCTCTACGTCTACTTACATGGAAACTTTTATTCCCTTAATCTGTAACATGAGTATTAAATAAGCATGATATACTGTACCTCAAGTTGATACAGTCATAGATTACTTAATTGCATTATTTAATATAGTAAGGAAAAGTAGTTTTAAGCTGTGTTTTTAAAAATACATAACTATTACAACAGTGACACTGTTTTGACTGGAAACGCTGCTTCTCTTAAACAGTTTTAAATACTTGCCAATGGAAAGAATAGAAAAACAGGTTGACTATAATTTTTAAATCATTTTTATACAAAATAATTACATATCAGGTATCAAGAATAGTAATAACAAAATGCATATATAATGACTCTAGAGCAGTTTCCTCAAAATAATTTTTTCCTTTCAAGTTAATAAATACATATGCTAATAGAACATTTGATTTTCCATGAATTGTATTTAAATCATCAAAAATAAGTCTCTTGTCTCTTATGCAGTTGAAAACCACATGAAAGCAAATAAGCAAGTTGGAGGATACAAAGAGATTTCTATGCACCTCATCAATAGATCTGGAATTTTTCTTCATATTTCTCTCCTTGTCACCTCTCAATGATCAAGTATTGACAGATGTCCCAACTAACACTTCTCAAATTTTGTGCAACTCCATTCCCATTATCACTGCCTGAAATCAGGACTTTACCATATTTCCTCAGCTACATCTCAACAACTCACCACAGCCAACTTACTTCAGTGTCCACACTGCTACCATATTTATCCTAATATTAAGAATGTGTATATGACTATGTAATGCATTCATAGATACATAAGGATATAGAGTATATTCTTGTGGTTTTCTCCTGTGTTTCCACACAGCCTATAGGTATAAAGCCAACATTTCTTCACATTTACAAGACCCTTCATAATCCAGCACCAGCTTGTCATTGGAGACTGCCCAGTAAAAACTATTATCATATTAAGATCATTATATTCACATAATCAGCACTTTCCATACATTCATAATCTTGTACTTAATTTCCTTTTCTTTCCTGAATATTCTCTACACACTGTATACCATATAAGAAAACTTACACTAAAGTTTAAGTGCAAATATTTCCTTTCCTGTATCTTGTCCTTCACTCTTATCAAGCAAATTTAGGTGTTTATTTTTTTTTCCTGTTCCCAGGGTGCCATCTACATATTTATCAATTAACAATGTTTATGTGTAGATATGTATATTTGTATGTATGTTTAATTTGTCTATATTTTGCATCTCTAAAAATAGCTATAAACTTCTGATCTCTGATTTTAATTGTTTTTGTATTCCCAATCCCTTCATATTAAGACTATAAAAGAAAAGCTTCATAGGTCTTTACATGTTTAATGTAAAATTCTCATGTTACAATATTCTCAAAAGACTTTTAAAAATAAAAGAAGGCATGTAAAGTTATAATGTAAATTTTCAGAAATCATGTGGAATGTTAAAGAACAATTTGTTTTCTTCTGTGTACATGTAAAACAGTTGGACAATAATTTCAAATTCACTTATCATTCTGCTACCCATTAAGTTGGTCTCAAAAGGAAGTTTTCATTAGTGGTAGAAATAGAAAGTATTTATGCAGGAAACATGGATTGTGTGATGATGAACTGCTTTGCATACAAGTGAGGTTAGAAGATTCTTACATCAAAAACAGTGTGCCTTTTCATATCCATCACTGGGCTTCATTATGTTATGAATGGCATGTGCTATTGTAGCAAATTTTGGATTATCCTTTCATTAAACAGTAATGTGCAATTATTATTCATTAGTAAAGAATCCTGTTGGGATTCTCAACAGTGAGGATTGTAATATCTTAGCAAATGTAGATACAAATTATGTGATTAACTATTTAAAAACCAGTTTTTTATTGCATCAGAGTTCTACCAAAGATGAGAAAATAAATACAGGTGGAAACATATTTATAAGATTCATAAAACCACATGATTTTGTAAATTAACTTTAATTCCATTCAACAATATTTACTGTGTTACACAAATCTCAACTAAATTGGGATGTTGGAAACTTTTCAAAAAATTAAATAAATTGGGACACCTGAGTGACTCAGTTGGTTAAGCATTTGACTTCAGCCTAGGTCATGATCTCAGATCCTGGGATTGAGTTCTATGTCGGGCTCCCCACTCAGCAGGGAGTCTGCTTCTCCCTCTTCTTCTCTCTCTCCCCCAGCTCATGTTCTCTCTCTCTCTCAAATAAATAAAATCTAAAAAAAACAAAAAAAAAATTAAAAATTCAAATCATATTTAAAAATCAATCAGGAAGCTATGGAAACTATTGTGAATAAGTATTATATGCAACAATCTCTAATGCAATGTGACTCTGTTTCTCTGAACACAGACAGACATAAACTGATACACATAGAAAGGCAATCTTGCTGGACCATATGAATGGAAATAAAAACCAATTGGACCCTCTTGGGGTCCCTGGGTGGCTCAGTTGGCTAAGTGTCCAACTCTTGGTTTTGGCTCAGGTCATGATATCAGGGTTCCAAGATAGAGCCCTGCTTTAGGCTCTCCCTCTCCCTTTACCCCTCCCTCTGCTCATGGTCTCTCTCTCTCTCTCTCTGTCAAATAAATACATGAAACTTAAAAACAAAAACAAAAATAAAACAAAACAAAACAAAAAAAGTTTGTTTTAAGCCAGATGGTAAAAAAAAAAAAAAATGTCGTTATTTGTTGTATAAAATACCCACCATCAAACTCCTCTCTGCTTTCAATGACAATTTAACCTTAGCAAAATGGAAGATAACATTGTATATAAAATGCTTGTTCTGATATAGTGTGTGTGTGTGAGAGAGAGAGAGAGAAAGGGAGAGAGAATGAGAAAAGGAAACACTGAGTAAATCGTACCTAATTGCAATAACAATAATTATAATTGAGAGACCACCGATTTATTAGATAAGGATACTTATTTTACAGGATACTTAAAATATACTTTCAATATCTAAATCCAATGCACAGTTTATTATTTTTTTAAATTTTTAAAAAATATTTTATTTATTTATTTGTCAGAGAGAGAGAGAGACAGACAGACAGAGTAAACTAGGGGGAATAGCAGGCAGAGGGAGAAGGAGACTCTGTTGAGCAGAAAGCCCAATGTGGAATTCCATCCCAGGACCCTGAGATCATGACCTGAGCCAAAGAAGCCAATGCTTAACCGACTATGGCCCCTAGGCATCCCCAGTGCACAGATTATAGCAACATTATCAACAATATTCAAACTATGGAAAGATTCTAAATGTCCATTGATTTATGAATGGATAAAGAAAATGGATAAAGAAATGGATAAAGAAAATGGGTAAAGAAAAAAATATATATATCTAAATATACATGTATATGTATATATACATATGTATGTGATATAACATTTATGTGGCATGATATATGGGTATATATATGAATATACATATATATGTCACATAATATATTTATATATTTATATATTTTATATATTTTTATATTTATATATATAATATATTTATGTGGTATGATATATATTATATATAATGGAATATTACTCAACTATCAAAAAGAATGAAACCATGCCATTTGCAATGACATGGATAGGGCTAGATTGTATTATGCTAAGTGGAATAAGTCAGTCAGAGAAAGATAAATACCATATGATTTCAGTCATATGTAGAATTTAAGAAACAAAATAGGTGAACATATGGGAAGAGAAAAGAGAGAGAGAAAGTTAAGCAAAACATCAGAGACTCTTTCCAATAGAGAACAAATTGAGGGTTAGTGGAGGGAAGTGGGTGAAGGATGGGCTAAATGGGGGATGCGTATTAAGGAGGACACTTGTGATGAGCACTGAGTATTATATGTTAGTGATGAGTCACTAAATTTTACTCCTAAAACCTATATCGCACTATATGTTAGATACCTAGAATTTAAATAAAAATTTGAAAAAAAAGGTAAACAACAAACACACACACTTGATATGCAATGAATTACAAAATTGGCTCTACATATTACTTTTTCAATACTACTCAAACATGTTGCTTTCACTAAAAATGCAACCTCAAGCAAAAGTCACAACAGAGCAATTACATTATTGAATCCTCCTTATTAACAATTGTAACATGAACATGTACTCATTTACTGAAGCTTGGGATTTGTTATCATAACTCATTTAGTAAAAGGTATGTCTTAATAGCGCTGATTGTGATTCCATATTTATCTATAAATTTGAATATGACTGAGTATATAAAATTTTAAATATTACTTTTATCCCATTATATCATTAAAGACTAATTAATTGGGAAAATCTTAGGGAGAGTAGGATATCTTTTGGATGAGCTGTTCAAAATTATTCACTGCAAAAAAAATGAAGTCACCCTGAATATCCAGACATGCTATTCAATTGAATATTGTGACACTAAACATGACAGAAGATTACATACTATAAGGGGGACTGTGATTGTTAATTTTATGTGTCCACTTGGCTGGGCCACCATGTTCCAATATTGGGTCAAACAATCTGGATGTTTCTGTGAAGGTATTTTTTGGATGAGATGAGCATTAAAATCAATAGACTTTGAATAAGGCAGATTATCTTCTATAATATCGATGGGCCTCTTCCAATCTGTTTGTAGATTTACCCTCACAGATCCCAAAGGAATTCTCCCAGCAGAGTGCCTTCAGGCTAGAATGGCATCTCTTTCCTAGGTCTCCAGCCTACTGGCCTACCCTGCAGATTTTGGATTTACCTAGTTCCCACAATTGCATGTGCCAGTTCTTAAAATAAATCTTCCTCCATCTACATACACATTCTGATGGTTCTATTTTCTCTGGAGAATGTTAATACAAGAACTTAAGAATAAACAGGGTATATGTGGACACTGAGCTGCAAGAGTGCCTAGAAAGAGCTCAATACTCGAAAATCACTTTAACACCTGCTAACCTCCTAACTGGTATCACTATCAGTCTGTTGTTATTAAATTTGATTTTTGGTGACATTTGACTAAATATGCCAACTGTAGAATCTATTGTTAATGTATAGGAGCACTTTAAATTCAAACAAATATATTACACAGAGAGTTAAACTAGTAAAGATTATTAATCATTAAGCATTATGGTTTCATTGCACATATGAGTGGTCTCCTATATTAATAAAAACTTGTAACTAATAGGCACAATAATGTCTAGCATTTACTGAGTGTTGTTTTGTACCAGGCCTTAAACTATGTATTTTACGTTTACTCGTTTAGTAATAAAAACCAATCTATGAGGTGAATACTACTGGCAATATACATATGGGGAGGCAGGCCAAAAGAGGGAAAATTATTTCCCTAGACTTTTAATAAGTAACTGGGCTGGAAAGCAAATCCAGGTCTGTCTCATTCCAGAGACACAGAGCCAGATACCACAACTCCTTGGTTAATAGCCAATCCTAAATTGTTCACAGTAAATGGCTCCTTAATAATCATTCAGCATCACTAATTTATGTAAATCTTCAGTTCACGTCAATACATTTGGAAATATATGACTACCATTTTTACTTTCAGTTGTGAGTAATATTCATTGGCAAATTTACTACTACGGTTCCTCAAAGTTTGCCTGGTTATAGAATATGATATCAGAGTCCTAGATTTTCAAGGCTTTAACATTACAGCTCATTCTTATAAAAAGTATATACACACTATCCTATTTGGTCTTTTGTTTTGGATGAAATATAACATGACAATGTTTCAGCAAACACATTTTACTAATGATTAATTTGAAAGATTGTACTGTGGAAAGGTTAAGGGCATAGACTCTGGAGCCAGAATGTCTGGAAACAACTCTTAGCCCCTCCACCATCTAGCTGTGTGTACTAGGCCAAATCAGTCATATTGCTGGGTCTCAGTTCCTCCATGTGTAAAAGTAGGGATAATAAAAGTGTCCACTTTCAAAGGGTTTTTGAGGGGTATAGGTCAGTCCATAATTGTAAAGCTGTTAGAACAGTCATAAACATGGTACAGAGTTAGTTGGTAGTATTTCGCTTACTTTAAATATTAGTTTAACGCATACATATCTGAATGGAATTCTGTATTCTGAGGTTAAAATTGCAATCAATCTATATTTTAGGTAATGTTTTACCCAATGCTGTTCGGGTTATTTTTTCTAAGTTATAAAACTTTATCATACTCTTGGCTCCGTTCTGTTCACTGTGCTTGCTTAGTCAGCCTTATAAGCCAGCCCCAATTACAAGCACAGACTCAGTCATCCATTATGTTAGCTCTGTTATTTAGGATCAGTAGTTAATGGATTTCTGATGTAGATGGAAGTTTTTCTGTAACTGAGATATCACTTTGACAGATGAGGTCACAATACTTTACTGATGCTCTTTCAAGCTTGAGGAATGCTTGCTAACACAGGCTCAGCTGAAGCATTTCAGAAGCAATGCAGACTACCCAGCAGTCTGGATCACTCAATACAGATATGTATTTTTTAAATTTCTATTTCAAGGGTTTGAACAAACTTTACTAATTGAGAAAAGTAAAATTCTTATTAATTAAATATAATCTTTTTAACGGGTAGTTTGAAAGGACTAGACACCTTCAGTACAATGAAATACTGTCTGTGATGTAATTGTCATTAATTTGCATTCAAAGTTATTAAATTCCGTGTCTTTTCTCCCTAACAAAACCCTGCTATTTCATTTATATTGTCATATTTTCTGAGTAAAAGCTCCTGAAACAAGAAGAATTAAAAAAATAGAATTTCATTTGAAAGCTTACTTTTTTTTTGTTAAATCAGTGCTATAATCACTGTAATATTAAGGTATTATGTAATTCTGTTTAGGAAACTAGGGCACTAAATGTTTTTAGAGTTTTCTTCATTAGGAACAAACAAAATTAGAAAATTACCTTAATTTTTTCATCCTACCTTGAATAGATAAAAATGTCAATTTACAGTTCAAACGAGGCTAATTTGCATTTTTTGTGGATTGAAAAGAAGTAATATGAATATCTGTGTTAGTGGAAGTATCACAATGTATTTTCAGATATGCGAATCAATGGAAATAAAGAAATTACATACAATGTGTATAGAGCAAATACATGTAAATCATCATAATGGCACTAAATAGAGTTCATCATAATGGCACTAAATAGAGTTCAGATTTATAATTTCAAATGCATAATGAACTAAAATGCTGTATGGATATTGTATTTAAATGAATACATTTCATTCTGTTAGTAGCAGGAAATATGTGAATGTTTTCTTGTTTGTTTAGAGAAGGGAAAGTTGATGGTAGAAGGAGGGTCAAGTGGAGATATGGGCCTTGGTCAGAAGCACAGACCGGTCAACTGCTGTGAAAGGAAGAAAGAGAACATCTGGGCAAGGAAGAAATAGGCCACACAGTTGGTAGAGAGAGCATGCAGAAGCTCTTTGTAATCACTTCTATTTTTTAGTGAAATACAAAGCAAGCTTATTAGCTGAGGATAGGGAATGGAGAGTAGGTATCAGGAAATTGAGAGAGGAGAAAAATATGGAGTATGAGTTGACTAGGTAGCAGAATAATAATCCAGTGTTTTCTAACCTTTCTTTTCCTCAAATTCACTCAAAGTATTTGTTGGAAATAGAGATTCTTGTGGAGATTTTGATTCCATACATAGGTTTCCTCAGCAATCTTCTCATAACGGGGACCACAGGCAATGGTAGAATTATCTACAATTAGAAAACTGGATTTGAATAATTAATAAGACTGTTGCTCTCTTTTATGTAAGTAGTGCACTGGATAATACCAGGGTTAAAAAATGAATAATATAGTCTTTTATGCTAAATGTGGGAAATATGACAAGCACACACACACACACATACACACACACACACACACACACACAATTCCAAGTAAAATTTAACTATACTGTGAAACATTCAATTGTAAATGATAAATATGACATAAATGACAACTTAAAATTTTTTGGTTTTGTTTCTTAAATCAGAATAACCAAACATCTTAGAGGAAGAATAGGGATGCTTTGTATGTAGAGACTTTGCACTGATCCTGGCAAGTAGAGAAGGATGTAATCTATCTTTAGAAGAAGATAGATCTCACTGAGGAATTTTCTCCCTTCCTTTCTTTCTTTCTTCCTCCCTTTCTCCCTCTCTATTTCTGAAGCAATTTTCTTATAATCAAGAATAAAAGATAAGAAGAATCGGGTACTTTCATACTTTGGGTATACATTAAGACATGCAAAGTACAAAGAATAACACAAAGATTGATATGAAATTAAAAAAGATTCACGCTCCAAGAACTTACAATTTTATGTGGAGACAAACTACAGAGTGATTTGTGTGACCGGGAAGGTAAAGCAGAGAATCCTATGAGGAACTATAGAAAATCACCCTTTACAGTAAAGGGTAGGGAAGGTGTTAGCAAAAGCTGCATATAAACTAAAGCTGAAGTAATAATCCAGAATAACACATGGGTGTAAGTGTGTATGTGCGTGTGCATGTGTATGTGCATATGAATACACATCTGTGAGTACTGGATCAGGTTGGGCTTTTCAGAAGGTAAATTCAATCCAATCCAGTACTCAAAGTTGTGTGATGAGGACCCAACCATATTTATGTTTCAAAGCCTGACAATCTGACTGATATATGTGTTTTTAAAGATTTTTTCTATTTATCTGAGAGAGAGAGAGAGAGAGCAAGAACAAGTGGGGGTAGGGACAGTGGGAGAGGGAGAAGCAGGCTCCCCACTGAGCAAGAAGCCTAATGTGGGGCTCAGTCACAGGACCCCAAGTTCATGACCTGAGCTGAAGGCAGATGCTTAACGGACTGAGCCACCTGGCTGCCCCACTCAACAATTATTTAACTACAGTTGCTTCCAAGATATTTTTTTATGTGCCAGGAATATATATAGGGCAGTTGCCTCCTTGATACCCATTGGAAAATAGTGAGATTAAAACATGAGCAAATAAATGAACAAGTGCATACAGTAGGAAGTGTTACACATGGGATATATAGTGACTGGGGGTGAGCAACATGAAAGGAAACAAAGAACGTTCTTCAGTAGAAGGACCGATGAGTTGATCAACTGGGGAAGATGAGCCATGGCAGGATATGACAGAGGAGTTCCACCAGCAGGGGTAAAGGAGGGAGAACACCTGAAGGTGTTTAAATAACAACAAAAGTCAGTATGATTTATGCATAATACAATAGAAGAATGTAAGTGAGTTTAGGAAGTTAGGCAAAATAATTATAACTACAAGTAAGGTGGTAATACTGGAAATGAACAAAAAGAAATCAGCATATAAAAAGAAGGCTGAATCAGTCAGAATAAACAACCCATTGCTATGGAGAAAGAAAGAGTTATTTCTTGTAATGAAGGTCTGTACATAATGAATAGCTAGAAACTGAATTATGGCTCCTCAAAATTCCCATGTTGAAGCCCTAACCTCCAGTGTGAAGATATTTGGAGATGGGGATTTGGGCAGGTAAGTAGGTATAGATGAGACCAGGAGGGTGGGTTCCTCATGAGGTAATCAGTGCCCCTATATGAAAAGAACAAAGAGCTTTTTTCTCATCCACTCATAATGTGAGAAAAGAGCAAGAAGATGGCTGCCTATAAACCGAAAGAGTCTGCGTCAGAACCTGAGCCTGCCTGGCACCCTGATCTCAGACCTGAAGCTCTGTTAACTATAAGAAATAAATGGTTATGGGGTAATCCACTCCGGCTATAATATTTTGTAATAGACTGAGTAGACTAAGATATGCATTATTTCAGTTTTCTGTATTTAAAAAATGTACTTCTTTTGCCTGGATTTTTTTTTTCTTTAAAGATTTTATTTATTTATCTATTTGAGATAGTGACAGAGAGAGCACACATGTGCACCAGAGTGGGGGAAAGGGCAGAGAGAGAGAAGCAAATGCCCTGCTTAGCAGGGAACCCAACATATTGGGGCTCAATCTCAGGAACCCCAGGAATCATGAACAGATCCAAAGGCAAATGCTTAACTGACTGAGCCACCCAGGAATCCCTTTGCCTTGATTTTGATAGATATTTTCCTTCTAACAAATTTTAGGTTGACAGTATCTTTTTTCAATGTTTTAAAAATAATCCTTTCCTAGCTTACACTTTTTTTGACAAGTTTGTTACTCTTGCTCTTCTATAAATAATGTGTCATTATTCTCTGCCTTTAAGAGTTTAATATTTATTTTCTCTAATCTGATTGTGATGTCCCTTAGCAGCTTTCTTTAAGTATATTATGATTTGGGGTCATAGAGGTTTTAGACCTGTGAGTTAGCAATTTTTATCAAATTGTAAATATATTTTATACATATAGATATATAAATTTTTCAGGTTTTGCTAGCCTCTCTTGTCTAAATTCTCCTGGGACTCCAATCGCTTATATTTTAGACTACTTGATAATGTCTCACAGTAACTGGTTTTTCTATTTTTTTTCCCTGTCCTTAATTTTGGATTGCTTTTGTTACTATGCCTTCAAGTTCACTGATCTTTTTATCAGCAGCATCTAATCTAGAATGTGCATCCAGTGACATATTCACTTCAGATATTATAATTTTAATCACTCAATGTTTACTTTGAGTTTTTATTTTTCTATTTCTTTTCCTATGTTCATGTTTATTCTATCTTCTTGGACATAAGAAATATCATATTCAGTGTAATTATTTCAAAGATCATTTCTGCTACTTCTGTGCTCTTTTCACTTCTTAGTCTAGTCTAATAATTTATTTTTTACATGAATGTGGCCCATAATTTCTTACTCTTTGCAGGCTTAATAAGTTTGAACTGGTTGCTGTGTTCTTTATGTTGTTGGGTGTTGGGTTTTTTATCTTATACATTTTTATATGATATGCAACTAAGTTATGTGGCATCAATTGGGTCATTTCAAGTTTCTTTTTTAAAATTAGCAAGCTTTATATTTTAGATCAGTTTTAGATTCACAAATTTTTATTAGATACATCACAATGTAGATCAATTGATTTGCAACCTTTCTTCCTCGTTCTTTTTTTTTTAAGAGATTAATAATCAGATTTACTGGGGACAATCAAAGGATAATTTATGCCTACAAAAAGTCAAGTTGATGCTAAAAATCTTTTCCTATCTTTTCCATACTCCTATATCGCCAATAAAATTTCTTTTTAAAGATAAAATGGGGTTAAGACAAATACCATGGAGCATTCAAAAGTTATTCACAGTGATTTATACTTAAGCAAATAGAAATCTATTTCTCAAATAGCAAAATCTAGAAAAAAATATACTTGCAAAGCTTGTTTTTGTATTACCAGGAAATTTTAACAATATTCCCACAGCTACTCTCTCCCAATACTTATTTAGTCCTTGTGAAATGATCACAATGATTGGGGCACCTGGGAAGCTCAGTCAGTTAAGTATCTGAATACTGAGTTCAGATCAGGTCTTGATCTCAGGGTTGTGAGTTCAAGCACTGGGCTCCCGGCTGGGTGTGTGGCTGACTAAAAAGAAAAAAATGATCATGTGTTGATTATTTAAAATAATAAATCAGTAAGAAATAAATATTTCAGAAGTGTCTTCAATTTCCTTCCCTTTCTTTTGACATTTGCATTTTATCAACTATTTAGGAAAAAAGTGCTCTGCAAAATAAAATTAGATGACTTTACATTAAGGAGAACAAAGATTCAGGAAGAATATCAAATATTTCTAAGGTTATTACATTAGATGATTTAACTTAGATCTGTGAATCTTATCTACATTTGACCATAATGGAATGAAAAATATTCCACACCACAACAACATGTTATGTATGCCTATAATATGGGGATATAACCTGAAAGAAAATATGTAGGAAATAATATCCTCCCTTTATGCAATACACTGTTTTCCATTTTATCCAATTACAGTCTTATATTTCATAATTTTTTATTTAAAACAGGGATTGTAATTCACTAAATTGCCTTCATGATCCAATAATAGGTCATTATCTATGAACAGCCTTACTCTATGCAGTTCTCTGAAACTGAATATACCAATATAAAAAACTTGGGGAAACAATCATTAATAAATGGATGTAGTAATTACTAAATATTGGAAAGCACTTAAAAAATTCTGGACACATTTAAGAATTCTTCATATTCAACACCTCAACTCCTATGAGAAAGAAATTTTGGAGACCCACAATTCAAACTTTGATTTTTAAATAGTACATTTCGAGATTTTCAAGAAATTCTGGAATTCACTACCATCCAGAGCTTTTTATTGATGTTTTTCAATGATTTAAATATTGTCAATATAGGAAAGCATAAATTAAAAAGGAGAGAGAAACAGATTTTATCAGTATGTTTGGCATACAGTTTGAACAGCAAGTACAAACTATTATAGCTGAAAACTAACAATTCTTCATGGAGAGATTGTATTTTATTTAGAACATAGGTAAACATAAAAATTATAGTTGTATAAAGTAGTAACTTGCATAAATGGTTTAAAGAAGGCATGGAAGATTGATTTCATGGGCATTTACCTGGAAACCATATGTCATGTATCCATATCTGAAATGACTAAAATTACGGTCACATTGAATTATGTGAGCAGCATGTCATCAGATAAATGAACATTATGAATAGATTAAAGGAAAGTCATGTTTCCAGAATAGGTACTTCAATTACATTCTTTGCTCATTCAGGTACCTACTATTTTACCAAACAGAATGACATAGTCATTATTGTGGTTAGGAGTTTTTAAATAAAAGTAAACATATTCTGTATCTGTTTTCTTCACTTGGAATGTTCATCAGAGAACCTAGGATAGTCACTGAAAGAGAGTTATTGATTTATCCCACTGCCACATCTTCCCAGGCATTCTGGAGATTACCTCTCTCCTCTCATTTCATTTCTTTATGTTATTTTCACTACTATCAGCTCCCAAGAGTGTCCGGAACACCCTTCAGGTAATTTCTTTCAATTATAAGGTCCAGAAGATGGATGAGTGATATAGAGATTTTGTAGATGATTTATCAAGAAAATAACTTCTAGAAGGTACTGAAGATCATACATACCAAACATTTTAACTCCTATCTCTGCATATAACTAGATCTTATTTCTCTCTCTGACTCTAGCCTTCTGGCCTCCCATTCTTCCCACCCCACCTTTGGCCAGTATTCTTGTAAGATGAAGCCAACACACTCTTCAGTAAAGGAATATAAAAGTGATGTTCACATTCTGTGTTGTTTTTGTTTTTGTTTTTTTTTAAGTTACAGATATCATTCAGTTTAATCTTAAAAATAGTCCTGTGGTTGAGGTATGTTATCAACATTTTACAGAAGCTGTATGGGGAATCCTTTAATAAGTGCTCCAGTTTGTTTGCTGTTGTTATACATTTCGGATGTAATCTGTATTACATGTGTTGTTTAATAATTTTCTTCAGATTTAATAAAGTGAATACAGTAAAGCCCTTAAAAGCAAATGCTCCTATTCAAGGTTATAATTGAGAATAGTTACTTGGTAAGAGTAAAAGAGTTCCTAAGGTGAGCTTTAGAATCAATATCAACAGTGTGAATGAATCTGAACATTTAAGTTGGTTGTCTGTTCATTTGTCTCAAGATATTTTCTAATTTCCCTTTTGATTTCTTCTTTGACCCATTGGTCATTAAAGAGGATGCTGTTTAATTTTTAATTTTAATCTGAATTTTCCAGTTTTTCTTCTGCTACTGATTTCTAGTTTCATTCCACTGTAGTGGGCAAAGATATTTATATGACTTTAATTTTCTTAAACTTGTGAAGAATCATTCTGTGAATTAACATGTGATTTATCATGGAGAATGTCCTGCATGTTCTTCAGAAGAATATTCTACTTTTGGGTTGAATGTTCTGTATATGTCTATTAGGTCCATTTCATCTATAGTATTCAATCCACTGTGTTTTTGGTTTTCTGTTTGGAAATTCCTTTTTTTTTTTTTTTTTTTTTTTAGTTACATTGCAGTTAGTTAATATACAGCTTAATAGTAGTTTCATGTATGCAATATAGTGATTCAACACTTTCATACATCACCTGGTGCTCATCACAACAAGGGTATTCCTTAATTCCTACCATCTATTTAACCCATCCTCTCACCCACCTCCCCTTTGGTAACCATCAACTTGTTCTCAGTAGTTAAGAGTCTGTTCTTGGTTTGCCTGTCTCTCTTTTCATCCCCTTTGCTTGTTTTCTTTGTTTCTTAAATTCCACATATGAGTGAAATCATATAATATTTGCCTTTCTCTTTCTGACTTATTTTGCTTGCCATAATACTCTCTAGCTCTATTCATGTCCTTGTAAATAGCAAGATATTGTTCCTTTTTATGGCTGGGTAATATTCTATTGTATACATATATACCACATTTTTTTATCCATTCATCTATCAAAGGATACTTGAGATGTTTCCATAATTTAACTATTGTATATAATGCTGATTATATACAATATATATAATAATATTATATATATACAATAGTAATGCATACATTAACTATTGTATATAATGCTGATATATATATCTCCCTCTGAATTAGTGTTTTTGTATTGTTTGGGTAAATACCCCTCGCATGATTAGTGGATCATAGAATGGTTCTACTTTTAACTTTTTGAGGAACCACCATACTATTTTCCAGAGTGGCCACAGCAGTTTATATTCCTCCCAACCGTGTAAGAAGTTTCACCTTTCTCTACATCCTCACCAATACCTGCTGTTTCCTGTCTTTTTAATTTTAGCCATTATGACAGGTGTGAGGTGATATGTCATTGTAGTTTTGATTTGCATTTCTCCAATTATGAGTGCTACTGAGCATCTTCTCATGTGTCAGTTGGCCATCTGGATGTCCTCTTTAGGGAAATATCTGTTCATATTTTCTTATTATTTTTGTAAAGATTTTATTTATTTACTTGACAAAAAAAGAGGGAGAGAGAGAACACAAGCAGGGATAAGGGGAGAGGGAGAAGCAGGCTTCCCTCCCAAGCAGGGAGTCCAATGTGGGGCTCAATCCCAGAACCTTGGGATCATGATCTGAGCCAAAGGTGGACACTTAATGACTGAGCCACCCAGGCTCCCATGTTTTCTTCTCATTTTTAATTGGACTACTTGTTTTTGGGTCTTGAGTTGTGTAAGTTCTTCATATAATTTGGATACTAACTGTTTACTGTATATGTCATTTGCAGTCATCGAGTGAATTGTCTTTTGTTTTGTTGATTATTTCCTTTGCTGTGCAGGAGTTTTTATTTTGATATAGTCCCAATAGTTTATTTTCACTTTTATTTTCCTTGTTTCAGGAGACTTAACAAGAAAAATGTTGTCATGGCTGATGTCAGAGATATAAATACCTGTGCTCTCTTCTAGGATTTTTATGGTTTCAAGACTTACATTTAGGTCTTTAATCAATTTTTAATTTATTTTTGTGTATATGTAAGAAAGTGGTCTAGCTTCATTCTTCTGCATGTAGGTGACCAGTTTTCCCATCGTCATTTGCTGAGGATACTGTTTTTTCCCCAATGGATATTCTTTCCTGCTTTGTCAAAGGTTATCTGCCCATATAATTGTGGGGTTTTATTCTGGATTTTCTATTTTGTTCTATTGATCTATGTGTCTATTTTTGTGTTGGTACCTTACTGTTTTGATTACTAAAGATTTGTAATATAAGTTGAAGTCCAGAATTGTGACACATTCAACTTTGTTTTTTCAAAATAGCTTTGCAATTTGGAGTCTCTTGTGGTTCCATTTAAGTTTTAGGATTGTTTCTTCTAGTTCTGTGAAAAGTGCTGTTGGTATTTTGATAAGGATTGTATTAAATGTGTAGATTGCTTTGCGTACTATAGAAATTTTATCAATATTTGTTCTTCCAGCACATGAGCATAGAATGTCTTTCTATTTCTTTGTGTCATCTTGAATTTCTTTCATCAGTGTTTTATAGTTTTCAGAGTACAGGTGTTTTCAACTGTTTGGTTAGGTTGTACTCAGAGGGACATTTATTGTGACTAATGTCTTCACTAATAATGAGTAATAACCAACATAACCTTACACTTCCAAGAGGGGAAAAAAGGAAAAAAAAAATCAAGGCCAAAGTTAGCAGGTGGAAGGATACAATAAAGATTAAAGGAGAAATAAACAAAATGGAGACTAGAACAGTAGAATAAAATCAGTGAAACTAAGAGTTGTTTTTTTAAAGATAAACAAAAATGACAAACTCTAGAGACACACACACTACCAAGACTAAATCATAAAGTAACTAGTAGGGAGATTAAGTCAGTAATCAAGTCCCCCTCCCCCCCAAAAAAAAGCCCAGGAGGAAATGTCTTTACTGGTGAATTTTACCAAATATTTAAAGAATTAAGGCCAATACCTCTCAAACTCTGAAGAAATGAAGACATTTCCAAAGTCATTTTATGAAGCCAGCATTACCCAGCTACTAAAGCAAGACAAAGACACCACAAATAAAGAAAACTGCAGACTAATATTATGATAAACAGAGATGCAAAAATCCTCAATTCTTTACCAGAAAACTTAATTCCAAAGCACAATTGATATGCCATGATCAGATGGGATTTATCAATGGGATGCCAGGATGATTCATCATATGCAAATTAACTGATGTGACACACCACATTAATAGAGGATAAGAATCATAGGAACATCTTAATGGATACAAAAAAAGTCAGTTAAAATTCAAAAAATTTTATTATAAAAGCGCTCAAACTAGGTATAAAAAGTATGTACCTCAACAAAACAAAGATCAAAAGGCCACAAACTAATATCATACTTAATGGCAAAAATCTGAAAATTTCTTCTACACATAGTGCTAGAAGTACTAGCCATAACTATTAGGTAAAAGAAAATAAATAAAATGCATTCAAACTATAAAAGGAAAAGTGAAATTATTTCTTTTTGTAGGTAACACAATCTTATACATAGAAAACCTAAAGAAGCTACCAAAAACAAAAAACAAAAGCAAGCCTTCAGAACTAATCAACGAAGTCAGTAAAGTTGCAGGATTTAAAATTAGCATATAAAAATCAGGGGCAATTCTATACACTAACAATGAACTATCTGAAAAGGAAATTAAGAAAGCAATACCATTTATAATATCATTAAAAGAACAGAATGCTTGGGGGTACACTTAACCAAAGACATGAAATACATATGCTGAAAATCATACTGGTGAAAATAATTATTGAAGACCTATCTGCACTCCCATGTTCACTGCAATATTATTCATGATAGCCAAGACATAGAAACAACCTAAGTATCCATCAACGAATGAATAGAGCAAGAGAATGTAGTGTATATACATGAAGGAAAATTATTCAGCCATAAAAAGGAAAGAAATCCTGCCATTTTTGACAACAGGTATGAACTTTGAGTGTAAAGTAAATGTTAAGTGAGAGAAGTCAGACAGAGAAGGACAAATACTGTATGATCTCACCTCTATGCTGAGGAACAGCTATTCAAGAGTATAAAGTTTCAGTTATGCGACATGATTAAGTTCTAGAAGTCTGACAACATACTGTGCCTATAGTTAATATGAAATCGTGTGCTTAAATATTTAAGAGGGAAAATCTTACATTAAGTGTTCTTATCATACACATAAAATGTATAGCCAGACACTCAAATGCCTTCCCATTTTCCCCTATTTGCACAAATGAAAAACAAGTGCTATTTATTTTAAAAAAGAATGCATTAAAATATTAAAGTTCAAAAATATTATAGTTCAGTAGCACCATCTGGATGAAATACAAAACTCACTGTTCTTATTCAACCTGTTTTAAAGATACAGGCAATACAAGGTATCAGCAATAATTATTGAAACAAATGAACGATATTTGTGCCATGGAATTATTAGATCACTAAAAAGGATCATGGCTATATTGCAGTTAAAGGTCAATTACAGTACTGGGTGGTTGCACTACATTTATGTCAAGCTGTAACTGGCAATCAGGAAGGTCATCCTTGATGAGGACTGGCACAGAGAGATATTAGCAGTGACATTTCAGATGGGCTTGATTCTAACAGCTCCCATTTAAGTTCAGTGTTCCTAGAATTTGCAAAAATGAGCTAGGATAATAAGTGGAATTTGTAACTAGAAGTCCTAATAGCCATAATTCCATTGTATCCATCTTAGGTTTTTATCACAGCAAATAACATATCTCAGATTTGATGGATGAAGGCTCAATTAGCTTTATAAATATTGAGATAAATTTGTCCTAATACAGAATACTGGGAATATTTAACAGAAAGTAAGAAATAATAACTTTAAAAATGTGAAATATACCTACCTCCCAAATATGACCTTCATTAAAATATTAAGAGATAATATGACATATTACATACATAAGTTTGTTTGACACCCATACATGCATGTTATATCATGTATAATGATTAAAATTAATTTAATTTTAAATATTGAAATTCTAAGGACATGTATTTTTTCCACCATTTAAAATTCTTGAACCCATTAACATCTGGCAAGATCTACATACATTAGTGCTATAATATCTAGGGCACTACGGAGGAAACTTTACAAAATAGTTATGACTAAAGTATGGCTGAGTATTTGTATGTTACAAAACTTCACAATTGGTTCTCATATGGCACCAACCTTGAGAACCAATGTTCTACAACAATATAGAAATCTCTTTGAGGAATCCAGAATAAAGAGCTACCAATTTTTCTCTTAAGAATCACTCTTCTAATTATTTCTCCATTCAAAGTGAGATTGTGGATTTAATATAAATGTTTGCCAAATTAGTGTGCACGTATCACCATTTTATATAATAAATGTGTTATACAAGCTTACATCATATTTGGAGGGAGCAGAGTGATCAATGTAAAATGAGATTAGTCCAGGGTGAGCCTGGGTGGCTCAGTGGGTTAAAGCCTCTGCCTTCCGCTCAGGTCATGATCCCAGGGTCTTGGGATTGAGCCCCGCATTGGGCTCTCTGCTCCATGGGGAGCCTGTTCCCCCCGCCCCACCTGCCTCTCTGCCTACTTGTGATCTCTGTCTGTCAAATAAGTAAAATCTTTAATTTAAAAAAAATGAGATTAGTCTGTAAATGATTTACTGGACTATACTAAAGCAAGTTCTTTTTTTTTTTTTTTCCCCATGGAGAAATAAGTTAAACATACATGCAAACACTGCATACCTCACTTTACTCTTATGCATTTACCAGAACAAACTGTATTAATTTCTGTGGTTCAAATATAGCAAAATGAGTAGAGACCTAGAAAAATTCTTCATATTTTTTTTGTTCTTTGTAAAAGAAGCAATTGTCTTTTACACTAATTTGCATTATGCTCCAGAGCAATTTATTTTAACCAATAGAAATAAGTTTATAGTTTTTTTCATTAATGTCCATTTATTAAACAGGTGCTCATGAATTATTATATTTTAATATTTTAACTATGAAATGTATATTTTAATCATGAGGAACTAGTGCAACATTTATCTCTTTATGAAGCACAACATACCTAGATATACATTGAAATATTCTGTTTTTGGTTCTAAAATTCACTATACTGGTATTTATTGAGAGACAAAAAAGTAAAAATGATAAGTTTTCACAGGTTATAACCAGAAGTTTTACAGCTGACTATATGGAGATGGATATTCAGAGCGTTGCTCCAGAAATAATCACTCTTATCTTGGGTCTATAAATAATTGAGGGGCTAGTGACACTATTAACAGAGACAGGTAATGTCAAATGAGGCACATTTACCAGGAAAAAAAAATATGTTCTTTTTGAAAATAATTATACATTTAGTCTACCTCCTTACTTTATAAGAAGTGAGCTGAAATCAACTACAAGAATCAACTTTTTAACCTTTGTTATATATAATAGAAAGTTATGAAATTTTTTCAATGACTTTTACATCACTTTTTATAGAAACTTTATCAAGTTTTCTACAAATATTTGTTTTAAAACACTTCTGTCTTTTAATTTTGAATGTTGGAATTTGGTAACTTTTCAAATTCGCTGAAACATAACTACTCTTGCATTTTAATTTCATGTCAATTTATATGATTTTATAGTAAACATGACTATTTTAAATAAAAAACAAAAAAATAAATCAATTATTCAGAAAGTGGGGCATAGCAGCAGATGTGAATTACCAAATTATATTCCATATAACAATTGTCATGTGGAATGTTTTAAATTAATTTTTGTACTAAATTCAGTTTATCCTGAGCAGATAACTAGATTTTTTTTCAAAGATTTTATTTATTTATTTGACAGACAGAGATCACAAGTAAGCAGAGAAGAAGGCAGAGAGAGAGGAGGAAGCAGGCTCGAGAGAGCCTATGACGCGGGGCTCCATCCCAGGACCCTGGGACCACGACCCTAGCCGAAGGCAGAGGCTTTAACCCTCTGAGCCACCCAGGTGCCTGATAACTAGATTTTTAAAAAAGAATTTATTTATTTATCTGTTAGAGAAGGAGAGAGCATAAGCAAGAGGAACTGTAGAGGAAGGGAAAGAAGCAGGCTTCCCACTGATCAAGGACTCTGATACAGGACTGGATCCCAGGGTCCTAGGATCAAGACCTGAGCTAAAGTCAGATGCTTAACTACTGAGCCCTATCCAGGTGTCCCATATAACTAGATTTTGATATGGAAATAAAATGCTTGCCGTTGCAAAAACATACTGCTTTTGGAGCAGTTCTTGATATTTGTTGAAACTCTTCAAAACCAATGTATCTATATAAATTATTTTTTTTAAGATTTTATTTATTTGAGAGAGAGAGCATGAGAGGGGTGAGGGGCAGAGGGAGAAGCTGGCTCCCTGCTGAGTAGAAGGCCTGTTGTGGGATTCGATCCTGGGACTCCAGGATCATGACCTGAGCCAAAGGCCGTTGCTTAACCAACTGAGCCACCCAGGTGCCCTATATAAATCATTTTTAACTAAGATGATTTTAAGTTAAATAGAAGTCACATATATGCCACTTATCACAGTTTAATAATTATTAGAATGCCAATACTAGGTTAACTCATTTGACAATTATGTCTATGCCCATAATTAGTTAAGTTTCATTTGGATTCTGTTTTTTATATAATGATTCCTGTAACTACTTATCTGAGATTATCACAAAACTGCCAACACTTAATGACAAATACTGTCAAAATTTTTGCCTTTTGCAAAGCGGAAGTATTTGCGGCATCATAACGGACAATGTACGAATTCTAGAAATGAAACTTTTAAACAATTAGCATACAAAAAATATTTAAAATACCTTAATAGAATAAATATTTTAACAAAATTAGTAGTTTAAGATTTTAGTATTTTGATTTTTAATAAAAATTAAATATTTTAATATTTAATTGTGTAAATTAACAAAATATGTATAGAATGTGCAAATGAAAAACTAAAACAGACTGATGAAGAAATTAAAGAAGAGGTATATAATTGGAGGAAGACCTATTTCCAATAGGTCAATATTTCAATAATACTATTAAGATTCCAGTTGTTCCTAATAAAAGCACCCTGCATAAAAATGTAAATAAAATTTATTATGTACTAATAAATTAATTATAATTTTTAGTCTCAAACTATTAGACAAGAAATTTCTATTAAGACATTCAGTTTGTGTTACTTTTTTACAGTACCATTAGCAAACTAAGACACCTACTGAACATAGAAAACCACGTGTGAAGAAAGAAAACATACACCATGCTTGCTGGTGAGAGAATGAATGCTTCCTTGTTAAGATTGAGAATAAGATTAGGATGCCCTACTCTACCACTACTAGTATGTAATTTTTTTTTTCCCCCCTGGGAGTGTTAGCTAGTAGCTAGGTCAATAGTCAAGAAAAAGGAGTAATGGTAATTCTGCTTAAAAAAGATGAGACCTTCATTTTTCATAAACAATACATCTGTCTGCATAGGAAATCCCTAAGAATCTACAAAAGAACTGCTGGAATTATTAAGCAAGTTTAGTTAGATAATAAGATACAGTATTACAAGATAAATACATAAAAGTCAATCACTTGTCTATGTACCAACAATGAACAATTGTAATGGGAAATTAAGGAAACAATGCTATTTATATAAAAGCAAGAAAGAAAGTTCTTGGTGTAAGTTAACAATGTATGTGTAGAATGTGCATATGGAAAACTAGAAAACACTGATGAAGAAATTAAAGAAGAACTATATAATTGGAGAGAGACTCTGCATAGAGGAAAGAACTTAATATTAAGATTCCAATTATTCTTTATTTTATCTCTAGATTCAACGTAATTTCAAAATCCTGGGAAGTTTCTGTCTATATCAGCAAATTCTGTAAAACTTATATGGAAAGGCAAAGGTGCTGGAAGGCTAAAGCAAAAGAAAATTTTTAAATTATCATGTGAAAGAGAAAATCAAAGGAAAAGCGCTCACAATAACCTGATTTCAATAAAGCGAAGGTAATCAATAGAGTGTGGTATTAACAAAAGAATAGATGCATTAACAGAACAAGACTGCACAAAAATATGCCAATATAAATAAAATGAATGGATTTTTGACCAAGGCACAAAGATAATTCATTGAGGGAAGACAGCCTTTTTAATAAATGATGCTGGGAAAATTTGATGTCCATATGTACAACAAACAAAAATAATAAGAAAAATTTAACTCATGCATCTTACACAAAATTTAATTCAAACTGTATCACAGACATAAATGTAAATTCAAAACTAAGTTTTCTAGAAAACAATTATAACTGTGTAATACGAGGGTCAGGTAATGAGTTTTTGGAGATAACATCAGATTCATAATCTGAAAGAAAAACTGATAAATTAAACTTTATGAAGTTAAGATTTGCTCCATGAGAGACACTATTAGTGTTTCCATGGGGAAAAAAAAATTTAAAAGGCTGTTCTATTCCTTACATATTAAATATGTGTATTAGAAAAATTTCATTCAGACATGAGTTATAAAGCTGTTGGCTAGGAGTTCAATGTTAATAAATCATACACACACACATACACACACATAGTGTCCATAAACAGAAACACATACTTGGAAAGTTTCTGAATATAGCTGAATTCTAATTGGTAAAATCTTTTTTCACAGGAGTAAGTGGTAGTAATTCTAAGGTGTCTGTATATATATAGGTAGGATTGAAACATAAGTAAATGGATGGTGGATGGTGGGGGCTAGATTTTCCTATGTTGACAGATTGATTATAGGCAAGCAGTGGGAAAAGGCTAGGATGATCTTGGTGATACTGGATTAGATTCAAAGAGCAAACATTTTCTGACAGAGTTAAAGTATTTTAGCTTTATAACAAGATGAAGCATTAAAAACAGAAAGTAGCTTAGAACACAAGCTATGCCTTATTATGAATAATAGAATTTTAAATATCCATTGTCCAGCTAAGATGGACACTTTATATAGATAAAGCATTAAGATTTTACTGAGCTTGGGGGTGGAATCTCGTGGGTTTTCCTTATAAAGTATCACATCCTCTGCAAAGAGAGGGAGTTTTACTTCTTCATTGCCAACTTGAATACCTTTTATTTCTTTTTGTTGTCTGATTGCTGTTGCTAGGACTTCTAGAACAACAGTCTTGTTCCAGAAGCAACACAGTGTAGCAACACTGTTGCTAGAACAACAGTGGTGAGAGTGGGCATCCTTGTTGTGTTGCTGATCTCAAAGGGAAGGCTGTCAGCTTTTTCCCATTGAGGATGATATTCGCTATGGGTTTTTCCATAGATAGATTTTATGAAGTTGAGGAATGTTCCCTCTATCCCTATACTTTGAATCATTTTAATCTGGAACGGGTGCTGTATCTTGTCAAATGCTTTTTCTGCATCAATTGAGAGGACCATGTGGTTCTTCTTTCTCCTCTTAGTGATTTGTTCAATCACACTGAATGATTTGCAAATCTTGAACCACCCCTGCATCCCATGGATAAATCCCACTTGGTCATGGTGGATAATCTTTTTAATGTACTGTTGGATCCTGTTAGCTAAGATCTTGTTGAGAATCTAAGCATCCATATTCATCAGGGATATTGGGTTGAAATTCTCCTTTTTGTGGGGTCTTTGCCCAGTTTGGGGATCAGGGTAATGCTGGCTTCATAAAAAGAGTCTGGAAGTTTTCCTTCTGTTTCTATTTTTTTGTAACAGCTTCAGGAGAATAGGTATTATTTCTTCTTTGAATGTTTGGTAGAATTCTCCAGTGAATCCATCAGGTCCTGGGCTCTTGTTTTTTGGGAGGTTTTTGATCACTGTTTCAATCTCCTTACTAGATATTGGTCTATTCAGGTTGTCAAGTTCTTCCTGATTCAGTTTGGGAAATTTATATGTTTCCAGGAACGCATCCATTTCGTCTAGGTTGCTTAACTTATTGGCATATAACTGTTGATAATAATTTCTGATGATTGTTTCTATTTCCTTGGTGTTAGTCATATCTCTCCTTTTTCATTCATAATTGTATTAATTTGGGCCCTCTCTCTTTTCTTTTGGATCAGTTTGGCCAATGGTTTATCGATCTTATTAATTAAAAAAAAAACAGCTTCTAGTTTCATTGATGTGTTCTACTGTATCTCTAGTTTCTATCTCATTGATCTCTGCTCTAATCTTATTTCCCTTCTTGTGCATGGGGTTGGCTTAATTTGTTATTGATTTTCCAGTTCTTTAAGGTGTAAAGAGAGCTGTGTATTCTGGATTTTTCAATTTTTGAGAGAGGCTTAGATGGCTATGGATTTCCCCCTTAGGACCTCCTTTCCTGTATCCCATAGGTTTTGGACCAATGTATCTTCATTCTCATCGGTTGACATGAATTATTTAAGTTCTTTGTTGATCTCCTGGTTGATCAAAATATTCTTAAGCAGAGTGGTCTTTAGCTTCCAAGTGTTTGAATGCCTTCCAAACTTTTTCTTGTGGTTGAATTCCATTTTCAAAACATTGTGGTCTGAGAATATGCAGGGAATAATCTCAACCTTTTGGTATAGTTGAGCCCTGATTTATGACCCAATATGTAGTCTATTATGGAGAAAGTTCCATGTGCACTCAAGAAGAATGAGTATTCTGTTGTTTTAGGGTTGGATGTTCTGTATTTATCTAGAGGTCCATATGGTCCAATGTGTCATTCATTACTCTTGTTTCTTTTTTGATTTTCTGTTTGGATGATCTGTCTATTACTGAGAGTGGCATATTAAGGTCCTCTACTATTAATGGACCCTCAACTCTATGGTCAACTAATCTTCTATAAAGCAAGGAAAAATATCCAGTGGATAAAAGGCAGTCGCTTCAATAAATGGTGCTGGGAAGATAGGACCACTATGTTTAGAAGAATGAAACTCAACCATTCTCTTACACCATACACAAAGACAAACTCAAAATCGTTAAAAGACACAATGTGAGGCAGAAATCTATCAAAATCCTAGAGGAGAACATAGGCAGTAACCTCTTTGACTTCAGCCACAGCAACTTCTTTCAAGATATGTCTCTAAAGACAGAGGAAACAAAAGCAAAAATGAACTTTTGGGACTTTTTCAAGATCAAAAGCTTCTGCACAGCAAAGGAAACAGTCAACAAAATAAAGAGGCAACCCACGGAATGGGAGAAGATATTCGCATATGACACTACAGACAAAGGGCTGATATCCAAGATCTACAAAGAACTCCTCAATCTCAACACACACAAAGCAGATAATCAAATAAAAAAAAAAAAAAAACGGGGAGAAGACATGAATGGACTCTTCTTCAAAGAAGACATAAAAATGGCTAACAGACGAATGAAAAAATGTTCATCATTAGCCATCAGGGAGATTCAAATTGAAACCACATTAAGATACCACCTTACACCAGTTAGAATGGCCAAAATCAACAAGACAGTAAACAACATATGTTGGAAAGGATGTGGAGAAAGTGGAACCCTCTTACACAGTCGGTGGGAATGCAAGTTGGTGCAGCCACTTTGGAAAACAGTGTAAAGATTCCTTAAGAAATTAAAAACAGAGCTTCCCTATGGCCCTGCAAATGCACTACTGGGTATTTACCCCAAAGATACTGATACAGTTAAAAGAAGGGCCTTTTGTACCCCAATGTTTATAGCAGCAATGGCCCCAAACTGTGGAAAGAACCAAGATGCCCCTCAATGAATGAATGGATGAAGAATTTATGGTCCATATATACAATGGAGTATTATGCCTCCATCAGAAAGGATGAATACCCAATTTTTGTATCAACATGGATGGGACTGGAGGAGATTATGCTGAGTGAAATAAGTCAAGCAGAGATAGTCAATTATCTTATGGTTTCACTTATATGTGGTGCATAAGGAATAACAGAGGACATTGGGAGATGGAGAGGAAAAGTGAGTTGGGGGAAATCGGAGTGGGAGACAAACCATGTAAGACTGGACTCTGAGAAACAAACTGAGGGTTTTTGGAGGGGAGGGGAGTGGAGGGTTGGGTGAGCCTGGTGTTGGGTATTATGGAGGGCAGGTATTGTATAGAGCACTGGGTGTGGTGCATAAACAATGAATTCTGGAATACTGAAAATTAAAATAAAATAAAATAAAATAGTAAAATAAAAATGATTCCACTGAGCTCTGCTCTAGACTGCTGAAGTCCTGGCCTCTCTTGTTTTATAAATAAGTGATTAGTGGCAGATCGAATGCATTTATTATTGTTTGAAATTAAATGTGTGTAAAACAAATTATATAATGGTAGATGACTTTATATTTAGTTGAAAATTTTAGGTAAGGTAGTTTCTAGTTTTTTTCCATGCATGTTTAAACTCACATTTTTAGTTTTAGTGCTAATGTTTTCTGACCTAGCATACTATGTTTATTTAGGGAAGGTAAAGGTTCCGTAGTCTCAATAGGTATGGACAAAGTACTTAATTATCACTGCAATCTGGATTAATTCAATTTCATTCAAATATGCATTGATTGGCATCAGCATTATAATTAGGACATTTCTCAAAATGCACTCAGCTTCAAATGTTTCCTCATTTATCTGCCCTATATTTAACCTTCTTATAAAATTTAACAAATTAAAATATAAAATCCTAAGTAGTTATTTCCAAAAGGTAGACATTTTGATAATTTTTATCTTATGGTAAATAGCAGATTATAAGTAAGAAAATTCAAAAGAATCATGTAATTTTCTTAACAGGGGTGATCAATAACTGATTGCCACCTTTGTGTAAACCAGTGGATCATTTTATTAGTAATAATGGTTTTTTGAACATGATAAAATAATGATAGCAGCTATTCATTTGGAAGTTCAGTTCGACATCTTACCATCAAACTAAATGTCTGTCAATCATGTTCTGAGTGTTGCATATTATAACAGAAGCATTAGAATAAGCTATGCAGTAAAAGGTCAAAAATACATCTAACCCAGCAGAGACAGATAACTCACTGTCCACCTTCCCAAACTTATTTTGTTCCTTAAATTATCATGTCATTAGGAAACAATCTGTTTGGCAGTGGGAAAAATATAAGAAATATTAATAAAAACACTGTATCTTGGCTCCACCTAATCCACTTTTCTATCTCTGGCATTTTGTCTAGGGAGATTTGTTGATAAATTTGACAACACTTCCCAAATACCACTATATATCCGATGACAATTATGGCTCAGTAATTGTAACTTTCTCTCAAATATTACGAGCAGCAGTACTTATTGTGTTGTGTTGCTGAATATATTAATCTTTCTGCCCTCCTACTCAATAATATTTTACCATGTATTACTTTCTGTTTGCTTGGGTCATCTGACTAGTTTAGACCAGCTAATTATAAGAGGCTGTGGTGTGAGTTGCTGCCCCACAAAAGAATTTGATTGCCAATAGACAAATCTAGTGAGATCCCTTTCCCTCTACCACAGAGATAGAAAAATATCAATTGAACGACTCTTCTAATAGACTCGATCCCTGGAGTGAGAATATATGGGATATGTAGTTTGTCCGAAATAGACACAGTAATAAATAGGAAATTAATCCTTGTTATTTAAGGTCATTTTAGTTCTGGGGTTATATTTTTAACCCACTGTGGTTGAATCTGATACATGAAATAATTTAACAACTCTTTTTTTAGAAGACCAGCCATCTGTATATATAGCATTGTTGTAGGCACAGTGAACATACTGCTGAACAAGGCTGATAAATTTCATGCCACAGTGGTTAAGTCCATAAACACAAAAATAAACAAGTTTATGTCATTTCAATGATGGGTAACTACTACAAAGTAATTACAATAAGGTAATTGTAAGGAACAAATAAGTGTCTGAAAAAGTGACATTTGAATGTAAAAAGAAAAAGATGTAACAATATGAAAAACTGGAGAAAGACTATTTTATGTATAGGAAAACAATTTCCTACAGTAGAAATCATTGGGGTAAATCTGAGGATACAGAGCAAAATCTAATATGCCTGAGGATGCCAGAGAGAGAGAGAAGTATGAAATTAGACTGGAGAGAAAGATGGGGCCAGTTGGTGTAGGAGCATGTAGAACACAGAAGATGCTTGAAATAACAATTTACTGAAATGTTTCAGTGGGTCAGGGAGTGATCTGATCTAATTTACATTTTGAGAATATCTCCTGCCTTGTAGAAAATTAACCCTGTTCAGTCAAAAATAGAAGGAAGAAGGTCAATTAGGTCTCTACTGCATGGTGCAATGTGTAAAAGGCTGTTGACAGTGAATAGCTTTTTATGATAGGAAACAGTGAAAAAGAAAAGAATGTAAGCTGCTTTTGGAAGTAATATGGAAAGCACACGCTATTGTTTGTGGTAAGTGGTGTTAAGGAGCAGAGATACAAAGATCAGTCTTAGGGTTTGGGCCTAAGCAAATGTATGTATGGTGGTGTAATTATAGAGGACGGGGAGAAAGGTGAAGATGTGCTTTCACCATATATTCAGTCTAGGATTATCATCTTTAAAACTTTGATTATAATAGAGATACACATCTTCAGGACAGGAAAAATGGTATAACTTCTCTAGAGGCATTACTTAGCATAATCCATAAAAAGTATCCCTAGAACACCTCATTTTGCTAGACTATGCCTTCAGTACAATAAGGACTGACATGAGACTAGCATTTAGATGCACCAACATGATAAAAATGCATTCAAATATATATTATTAATATTAAAATATGATAACAATATTTTCAATATTACTAAGAATTATTAAATTATTTGGGGCTGACTTCTTTTATATATTTTACTAGCCTTTGTGATTCTACTGCAGTGATAATCAGGTTCACATGACAATTGACAAAACAGCCTCAGAGAATTTTAAGTGACTTACTAATGTACAATAAGTTGGTAGCAGATACGTTATAAAAATTCAGAAACAATGACTACTAACCTATGTTCTGTAGAGTAGCATGTTGTATTTCACTAAAATTTCTTCTATGGAATACCATCGCATACTAGAGAATAGACAACAAGGTCAAAATATAAGACAGGTGAGTCTCATTGATTATAAAAGTGTCCCATTTAATTTCTTATTTACAGATAAAACTGTACAGGTACTATAGTTCCTAATGATAAATAGATATCAAAATCTCAGAGGAGAAAGAAAATGGCCAGAAACATATCATGACAAAGTTTTTTGTTGTTGTTTTTTTTAAGATTTTATTTATTTATTTGACAGATAGAGATCACGAGTAGGCAGAGAGACAGGCAGAGAGAGAGAGGAAGAAGCAGACTCCCCGGTGAGCAGAGATCCCAATGGGGGGCTCGATCCCAGGATCCTGGGATCATGACCCTAGCCAAAGGTGGAGGCTTTAACCCACTAAGCCACCCAGGTGCTCCCAGACAAAGTTTTTTAAAGGATATTCTACAACACAACACTTGTTAAGGTTACTATTCCAGTGAAATCAGCCACAGTATGTCCAAAAATAACTCTAAATTTTGATTGTTTTAAAAGGCACTTTTACCTAGGGTAGTGTAGACATAATAAGTTCTCTCAATTTACTCACATTTGGGTGGAGGAAGAGAAAAGTCTTACATTCGGGAAAACAAGAGGATGAAATTATTTCCCATCTATTCCTAATCCCACAAGACAAAGTATTTGGAGAATTTTCTCAATCCCAAATTCTGTAAAACTATTTATTTCCAGGATGTGGTTTATTGAATCACAGTTTAATATAACTGAAGATTTTAAAATACTATTCCCCAAGTTAGTAAGTGTATTGCCAATGGTGTCAATACTGGTTACTGTTATTGAAAAACCATAGTTATCAGAAAAAAGAAATATTACATCACCAAAAGTCTACTCCATATTTATGCTTTGTATTTTTGTAGGTAAGACAATATTTTTTATCAATATTTTTATTAAGCCTATTTAAAATTGTTTTTGTCAGTCACTACCTGAAAGTTCTGACTAAAATGAATTCAAATAGAAAAGCATTTTTATTTCCAACAAGGAAAATATATATTTTCCTGGAAGGAAGCTAAGTTGTTAATACTAACCTCTAGAACTTAATATTAAATATCTTACTATAAATGAAAGTACTTAAATAAAGTTTGATTATGTGATCTAGAATTAAGAAAGGTGCATGGTCATACATTTTAATCTATGATGCAATCTGAATAATTTTTATGAATGTGTTGGGGGGTCCAAAGTTTTGTTGTTGTTGTTGTTTTTAATTTCCTTTTTCATGTGATGATATCCAATTGCTACAAGCAATCTTGATTGAGAATATCAGTCATTTCTCAACCAAATCGCAGTGGCAACACGGCTATAAATAAAGTGACAGATAATGTGTCTATTCTGTTCCTTGGTCAATTTATCTATCTTTTGTAAATTACGCTCAATTCTGATAATGCTAGTTTTACTAGAGTTTTAAATCTGGTAGTATCTTGATCATTTAAATTTCCATTATAACCTTTAAAATCAGAACTTAAATCCCCCTCAAAAATAAATAAAAACCTTCTGATGATTTGATATTTTATCAAACCTATAAATCAATAAAATGTTTAAAAATATGCAAGAGACTTTTGAAAGGCTACTTAATCATAATGAGTCTTTCATTTTTTTTTTTTTTAAGTAAACTCACTGCCTAATGTGGGGCTTGAACTCATGATGCCAGTATAAAGAATTGTATGTTCTACTGACTGTGCCAGCCATGTACCCCAACTCTTTCAATTCTTGAACACTATTATTTTATAATTTAAATTTTTTCATAGAATTTTCTAACATGCATTATATTTTCCTATTTGACATAAGAATTATTTACAGTACCTTGCTTTAGATAATTTGGTGATTTGCAGTTATCTTTATATTTTTAATTTAAATCCATTCTGCCCAAAGAATATGCTACATGATGGCGATTTGTTGAGGCTTATTTTTCTTCACACTCAGTATATGACTGATTTTAATAAGGAATATTTTCTGTGGGTTTTGGGTGTAGTGTTCTATATATGTACACTAAGCATATCAATTAATTATGCATTCAAATAATATATACCATTAATATTTTTTCTACCTGATTTGTCAGTCATTGAAAAAGGTTGGTTAAAATCTTTAATTATGCATGTTTATTTTTAAATATCTTTTTTAAATACTGTCAATGCTTTTGCTCCTTTTATAGAATACACACTTTTTTTAAAATTTTTATTGTATTATATTAGTCAACATAAAATACATCATTAGTTTTTGATACAGTGTTCCAAGATTCACTGTTTATGTACAACACCTAGTGCTCCATGCCATACTTGCCTTCCTTATTATCCACCACCAGGCTCACCCAGTCCCCCCACCTCCACCCCTCTAAAACCCTCAGTTTGTTTCTCAGAGTCCACAGTCTCTCATGGTTTGTCTCCCCCTCCTATCTCCCCCCTTCACTTTTCCTTTCCTTCTCTTAATGTTCTCCATGTTAGTACTTAATGTTCCACAAGTAAGTGAAACCATATGATAATTGACTTTCTCTTCTTGACTTATTACACTCAGCGTAATCTCCTCCAGTCCCATCCATGTTGATGCAAAAGTTGGGTATTCGTCATTTCTGATGGCTGAATAATATTCCATTGAATATATGGACCACATCTTCTTTGGAAAACAGTGTGAAGATTCCTCAAAAAATTAAAAATAGAGCTATCCTATGACCTGGCAATTGCACTACTGGGTATTTATCCCAAAGATACAGATGTAGTGGAAAGAAAGGCCATATGTACCCCATTGTTCATAGTAGCAATGTCCACAATAGCCAAACTGTGGAAAGAGCTGAGATGCCCTTCCTTCAATGGATGAATGGATAAAAAGTTCACACCTATGTTAACAGGAGCATAGAATTTTAGAAAGATCATGAACTTTTCTTGATTAAACCTTGAATGAGGGATGCCTGGGTGGCTCAGTTGGTTAAGGAGCTGCCATTAGCTCAGGTCATGATCCCAGGCTGCTAGGATCCAGTCCTAAACCTGGGTCCTTGCTCAATGGGGAGCCTGCTTCTCCCTCTACCTGCTGCTACCCTGCTGGTGCACTCTCTCTCTCATAAATAAACAAATACATACATAAATACATAAGATCTTTAAAAAATAACTTAAATCATTGTCATTTCCCCCCAAATACATTTGGTCTTAAGATTTATGTGTTTTGGGGCACTTGGGTGGCTCAGTGGGTTAAAGCCTCTGCCTTTAGCTCAGGTCATGATCTCAGGATCCTGGCATTGAGCCCCACATTAGACTCTTTGCTCAGCAGGGAGCCTGCTTCTCTCTCTCTCTCTGCCTGCCTCTCTGCCTACTTGTGATCTCTCTGTCCAATAAATAAAACAAAATCTTAAAAAAAAAAATTACGTGTTTTGTCATTGAGTCACAGAACCCTTCCATTCATTGTTTAAAATACATAAAACTTTATAATTTACATTTACTTTCTTTTTACTATTGAACTATTTAGCTCTTGCAACCAGTGCATAGCTGGTTGAGTTGTTGTTGTTTTGTTTATTTGTTTTTAACATTTGGAATCCCTTGACATAAGAGAAAAGGTCTCTCTTGAGAGAATCTCAGATAGTAGAGTGTGGCTATTTGCCTTTCCCCAGTTTCCCGTTACCATTCCACATTTCTCAAAAATAGCTAGAGATCCATGTTGCTGAGGAAAATATCTCCCTGTTAAGAACCCTAGTACCTTGGAGCGCCTGGGTGGCTCAGTGGGTTAAAGCCTCTGCCTTCAGCTCAGGTCATGATCCCAGCGTCCTGGGATCGAGACCTGCATCGGGCTCTCTGCTTAGCGGGGAGCCTGCTTCCTCCTCTCTCTCTGCCTGCTTCTTTGCCTATTTGTGATCTCTGTTTGTCAAATAAATAATTAAAATCTTTAAAAAAATTAAAAAAAAAGAACCCTAGTACCTTGACACATTGTTCCTTCCACAGCCCATCAATGTCCTCAAATATGGCATTTTAATATTCCCATTTATGTTTAGTTATTTAAGAAAGAACTGTGAAAAAAAAAAAAAAGAAAGAACAGTGGTCTGATGCTACCTCCAACACCCTATCAAAAAGCAAAACTTAATCAAATTGAAACTAATTGATAGGATGTCTGACTGGCTCAGTCTGTGGAGTATGTGACTCTTGATCTTGGGGTTGTGAGTTCAAGCCCCACATTGGGTGTAGAGATTAGTTAAAAATAAAAATAAATAAAAATAAAAATAAACAGTTGAGGTTTAGAAATATTTTCATATTGTCTATTAATTAACTTAAGTGTAAGGGAAACATCCTAGATTCTTTTCTTTTATTTCCCAGGATAATGGATAATAAAAGGATAGATTATTTCAAATAATTAAGTTCAATTAATATTATTCTTCACAAAGGCACCTATGACTTTGTATTGGTTGGTATATTTTGAAGTAATATATCCAACTGTAAGAGCAGACTTACATGCACTTATTATATTACTCTTTTATTAGGTTTCCCTAGCAATTAATACTTGGCTATGAAACAGACTGACAAGGATAAGGAGTGGTTTTGCAACCACAAAACTAACCAACCTCATTTAGTTTCCATAGCAATAAGTAGGCTTCCTTACAAATAGAACAATTATTTTAACTTAATAAGATTTTGGGAGTGTTACAAATTTCCCCTATGTGCTCAATCTCACCGTTGTCTTCTTTGCTTTCTACAGGGTGCCTGAAATTTCATAGAAAAGTCTTACTCATTTAGATTTAGTATATCATGGAATTAATGTGAGGATGCCACATAAAATAAAAAAATATAAACTATCATCAAAACCATTTAGTTTGGGGAACAAGATGGATGATAAACAGTTGCGCATCAGAAGGATAAAACAAAACAAAACAAAAAGAAAGAAAGAAAGAGGAAGAGTTTGAAAGCTAAATGAAAGCAGAATTAATAAGGCAGACTGGAGGTTCTGAAGAAGACTTCCATCATTGTCAAAAGTGACAGCAACCTAGGTCTTCTCGGCAAACCCATGTGTCATAGGCTAAATTTCCAGGAGTTCTAATAAACTTAAGTTGCTTGGGATGATAGATGCAAAATGTTAACAAGAAATCCACAGCATAGAGGTAGATAAAATATTTCATGCCAATGAATTTAAAATGAAATGAAAATTATTTTATAACAAGCACAAAAATTGGGTTAAAATACCAAGCTTGCTTAATGTTATTGATGTTATTGATGTTTCTAGAGGTGCTGAACATATGCTGGAATACTGAATTGGCTGAGTCAAGGCAGCATTAATTATGAGAAGGGACAGGGGAATGAAGAGAAACTGACTGAAAAAGATTCCTAACCTGAAACTTTTTAAACAACTCTTTGATCTTGAAATCATTCTATGTTGCATTCTTATTTTTTATTCTAAATTAGTATACTATTATTATTAGCTATACTTAAGTTTTACCAGACCTTATAATTTGTACTGTGTGAGGATTTTGCATGTGGAAAAATTTATGCTCCAAATTATTATTTTTTAAAATTATAAATGGACCATATGTCTCTACAAACAACTTTAGTAGCTAAATCTCTGCTCTAAAAAGATGGCTTTTGATATTCTTTAATGTCAATTATTAAGTCATTTGCTTTCTCAGCTGGCTTTTTCCCCCTTTTCTTTTAATCACAACTAGTTATGCCACACTGTGATCTTTTCATTAACACTTTAAGCACATATAATTAGCACATTTATTCTTTTTATCTAATTGTCTATTCAAAAAGATTAACACTTTGCCATCTATTTCGTTGTAATAACCAATGACTGTTAAGCCTGAGTCTTTTGATTTCTGAAGGTATTAGCTTATCTGGGTAAAAGCAAGATGCCAAATTTGATTTGTAGCTCTAAGGAATTTACCAAGGCTTGATACATATAAGAATGTAACTCATAAAATTTTGATTTGTACATCTAGATCTAGATAAACAATATAAATAGGCAAATAGATATAGATATTCATACATCTACCTTTCCTCTTTGTCTGCCTCGTTTTATTCAAAAACTTAGTGGGGCACCTGGGTGGCTCAGTCATTAAGCGTCTGTCTTCGGCTCAGGTCAGATCCCCGGGGCTTGGGATCGAGTGCCGCGCCAGGCTCCCTGCTCAGTGCAGAGCCCGTTTCTCTCTCTCCCACTCCTCCTGTTCATTCTCGTGTTCCCACTCTTGCTGTGTCTTTCTCTGTCAAATAAATAAAATCTTTAAAACAAAATTTAACTACATATGGCTTCACATTACAAAGGAAATTGCTTAGAAAAAGAAGTTTGGTTAAAATTTAGATATATCTTATGCTACATATTTATAATCAATATTAGTGAATAATAAGCTCTAAGGAGTTATACAAGTTAAATTTTGCTTAAAAGATTATTTCATATGCCATCTTGACAAAGGAAGATTTGTTTACACATTAACATATATGAAGAGCTCTCAGAACTAGTTGTTCTCCCAAGTAAATGTTCATAAACATTTGAGTGTATTTGTTGGAAATTCACTATACTTTTATGAAAAAGAAATTTGCATGAAGTAATATCTCAGTTTGTTTAAATTTAAGGACACAAAATAAAATTTTAATTAGTACTATGTGGATTTTTTATGTATCTAGCATTGATGCTGAAGAAATTATAGATACTATGTCATGCATAACTTTTCCATTAACAATTTTTGTTGTTTTTGCTAGAAAACTTTACAATTTGGTTTCTACAATTTTGTAAGGAACATGTCTATCTGAATGTAAGAATATGAGGAAAGAGAAATCATCTGTAAAATGACTGAAAGGAATTGTTTCTATTTAGAGAAAGCTTTTGAAGAATGAATCTCATAGAAATAAATTTTTTAAAGAATTTATTTATTTATTTGACAGAAAGAGATCGCAAGTAGGCAGAGAGGCAGAGAGAGAGGGGAAAGCAGGCTCCCTGCTGAGCAGAGAGCCCGGTGTGGGTCTTGATACCAGGACCCTGAGATCATGACCTGAGCTAAAGGCAGAGGCTTAACCAACTGAGCCACCCAGGTGTCCCTGAGATAAATTTGTTTTAAATTAAAAGGATGTTTTTATGATTCTTTACTTAATTAAAATAAATTGACCTTCTGCTCTCTTTCTGGTTATCCTCAATTCATAGTGACAAGAGAACAGAAAGAGATGAGAAGAAAAATAAGGTATAGGCCTATACTTTTTTTTTTAAGATTTTATTTATTTATTTGATAGACAGAGATCACAAATAGGCAGAGAAGCAAGCAGAGAGAGAGGAGGAAGCAGGGTCCCTGCTGAGCAGAGAGCCCGATGTGGGGCTCGATCCCAGGAGTCTGGGATCATGACCCAAGCCAAAGGCAGAGGCTTTAACCCACTGAGCCATCCAGGCGCCCCATAGGCCTATACTTTTAAAATAGCAAGACTTTTCTAAGAAAAAATTAGCCTCCATTTCAATGAAATGGTGGTCTTCGAGATAGTTGTTTTCCCTAGTAAATAATAGCTCCAAGAGATCATAATTATAAAGTTTTCATCTTTGTTTCCTGTAACATCTACATCACCTGGCATATTCCAAGTTCAGTAAATTTCCATATGACATCATCTAGGATCAAAAATCTCTGTGTGTGTGCATGTCTGTGCACGTGTGTGTGTGTGTGTGTGTGTGTGTGTTTGTGTGGTGAGGGAAGAGGAAAAAAATAAAATAAAATACACAGGGGGTAAAATCTTCCAGTTCTCTATTTCAGGCTCAGATAAGCAATAAAGTAGAAAATTTTAAGAATTATATACATACTATATAATTTTGTCTCTAAAATGTTCTTTGTGATTTTCAAAACTGGGTAAGAAATGATGCGAAAGAAGAGGACATTTCAGTGTTGGATATTATTATTATTATTATTATTATTTTTTTTTTTTTTAGTGTTGGGTATTATTATTATCTTTATTTTCCAAGAAAATTTAGGCTATATTCTTTTGAGGATTTAGTCAGAAAATTATTATCCTGGGTTGAAGTTGTACTAAGGATTTCAGAAAATTTTGTGTTATGTCAGAAGATATATAGTATTTCTCAAATCTGTACTTTATGAAAAATATAAGGACTCTGGAAGATTAAAAATTACACTTTCACAACACTGGTGAACATTTTATGGAAAGACATTAGCCATGTAATGGGAAGAAGCCTAGTGAGAAGCACAGCTTCATCTAAATTGAAGGTGCTCATCTGATACACTGCATAGGTCAAGCTTTGAGACCTAGTTCCCACATAGGACAAGCAAAACAATCAGATTTGGGATCAAAGAATAGGAACTCTGGGTTGAAGTGAGATTATGCTCCTTGAGAAAGAGTGTTCAGTTGGGGAGAATCTTCTATTTTTGAAACATTAGAGTTTATTTTTTATTTTATATTGCCTGGTATTGATGAGTATTTAATTTGGATGAATCATTTTGATGGACAAAGGAGAATTTTACAATTGTGGATTAATTTAGCTCACAGAAAGGGAAAAAAATGTATTTGTGAGTATCTTCCCAGAAAGAACCAATGCCATTCTGATTTCAAATATACTGGGTAGGAGTATGATGAAGGATTATTTTACCTCTTTACTTTTTATGAATGAATATCTTTTATTAGGGAATAGAAAAACAGATTCCAGCAGTCATGTAACTTTGACTTTCCTTTTTCTCTATCTTCTTTTCTCTCACTTTCTCTCTCTATATATCATAATATTCTAGTCTCAACAAAAGTAGTTTCAATAAAACTTTTCAACAAATTATTTATAGAGAAGTAACCACTTGCATTGTGCCCTTTATAAAAGGGAAAGATTCATAGAGGAATTTCTCTGTGAGGAATTTAGAGGTTTAACACATAAACTTCTAAAATAGGTCTTTGTGCTGTGTCTCTGTGTGTGTGTGTGTGTGTGTGTGTGCACACGCATGCACATGTGTGCCTAGTGATGTTATTAAACAAGTAACAGCCAGGGTGGACCACATACCAGCCAAAGAGACCCTGAACAATACTCTCAATGGTTTTCTTGCAAGTTAGCCTTGTATTGTTTCTGCATTTTAAAGCTCAGGAAAGCACATGAACAAAATGTGTTACTCTGAAGTTAACAAGAATGGTCATATCTCAGAACAGTATATCATGGGGCACCTGGGTGGCTCAGTGGGTTAAACCCTCTGCCTTTGGCTCACGTCGTGATTCCAGGGAACTGGGATTGAGCCCTGCATCGGGCTCTCTGCTGGGGAACATGCTTCCTCCTCTCTGTCCGTCTGCCTCTCCGCCTACTTGTGATCTCTGTCTGTCAAATAATCAAATAAAATCCTAAAAAAAAAAAAAAAAAGAACAGTATATCATACTTTATTCTGCAACTGTACTTTTTCCATAACACACAGATTGATGGAGTGGGTTCAACCCAAATATAGATGTGCGCTTGTGTGTGAGAGACAGGAAGAGACAAAAGTTGGGAGGGAGAAGAGGGGAGGGCAGCTGTGTCTCCAGAACGAGGAATATGAACCTCATTCACTGTGACCTCTTCATCTTCTCTGTGCTCCCCTCTGGCTGAGGATTTTAATATCCATAAACTTGCATATCATATCTGGTATATTAAAATGCTATTGATTTATGTATATTTTAAAACATATTATCTTTCATTAAATCACTTTATATCTACTATTTTTCTATTGCCCCTGTTATTTTTCACAACTATAATCTTAACAAGGTGTCATAGTTTTTTGTCTTCTTGAAGTATTTGTATCTTATCTCAATTATTTGGACAATATAACTTATTAAAAAAGAAAGCGTGCCTTGTGTTTTGAAATGGAAACAAAGAAGTTTACCTACCTACTATTTCCTTTAACCTTAATCTGACTCATCAGAACATCTGCATCTAAACAACTTGTCAACTTACATGGCTTCTGTGAAAAGATTGACAATATCAGTAGTGACAGGTTCTGAAGAACCCATGTAATATTCTAATACCCATGTAAGACAGGAATCGAGTGAGCAGGTGGTAAGACACAACTGTTAAATGTGCATCTTAAATTTATTAAGAATATCTGAGTGGGGGGAGGAATCAAGAGAAAAGTTATAGATGGAAACAAGAATAAAACAAAGTCGTCAGGGACACTTCTTCTCAAAGGTCAAAACTACTTTTTATTGTGTTATACAAAAATCTTACTGTAATCAAGCAAAGAGATCTTGTTAAATCATTCTAAGAATGTAGTAATTGAGCATGTTCCTAGCTGGAATTTAAGTAAACACTTGAAAACATCAAAAAAATTAAATATAGTAATTATAAATAAAATTGTGTTGAATTTCCCCATTAAAATATACAGATACAAAAGATAATTTTATATGTTCATTATTTTTAGAGTTGGATAGCTCTACGTTTTACAATTCATTTATTCAAAAACATGCAATTTAGTCAGTTTTCCATTTTAACTATAGTATTTGTTTAGCACAGAGAAGCCACATAATAGCATTGTATTATAGGTTAAAATCAAGTCACTGGAATTTTCCATATGCCAGTTTTCCACACAATAATGGCAATTATCACTAGGCATTATGGCTAAAGTTGTTTAGGCTAAATCTCACTAAGCTGGTAAGGGATGAGTTAATTCAGTGTTCTGTAATATGATTCCCCTCAATGAGGATACTAATATCTATTCAATAAGGTTCTTGGGAGCATTACAGGGAAAGCTAACCAAAGGGCTTTCTTTTTGTCACTCATTCCACTAAGAGTAAAAATATTGATTAAATAAATTAGCCATATCTGTCAGCTAAATTATATATTTAAAAATGTCCTCAGATTCTACATTTGAATAGTTGTAGGTTAACTAACTTGTTCTTTTCTATTTATTTTTGTACATGTGATTTCTGCTTTTATTGAATACTTACACATGAATTTTTGCCTAGCTTGAATATTGTTACCTCTGCTTTCTCTTTAGATATTCTAAATTAATTAAGGTCTGTAACTTGATTACACATGTTCTTGAAGTATCCTGCTCCACTATTTTGTCTGTTTATGCATGGGTTATTTTTTAAATCTTATTTGAAATAATTTTGTACTTATTGAAGAGAAATTGCAAGAATATAAAAAAGAGCTCTTACATAACCCTCACTCTTGAGATCCCACTTAAATTTTGTAAGTTGCCCTAATGGTATAAAAAGATCCATGGCAAAAAAAAAAAAAAAAACAAAACAAACAAACAAACAAACAAACAAAAATAACCAAGTTCCCATCTTGAATTATATGCTATTCTCAGTTGTATTTCTCTAATCTCTTTCAGTCTAGAATAATTCTTTAGTCATTTATTTTTTTTCTTTAGTCATTTCTTGACCTCTATGACCCCAACATTTCTGATGATTACAGACTAGCTATTATAAAATGCCCTTCAGTTGGGATTTGTTTCATGTCTGTTATTATTAGGCCCTAAGTATATATCTCTGGCAGGTGTATCAAGTGGGAATGTTATTCCTAGTGCATCTCATTGGATGGCACAAATTTTGGATTTTTCTACTTCTGATGGTGTTAACCTTAAGCTTTTGATGATTGATGACGTCTTCCAGATTTCTCCATTTTATAGTTTCTTTTTCATTTCCCTTACCTTTTATATATATATATATACACACACACACACACACACACACACACACATATATTTTTAGAGGAGTTTTATAACAAGATTGAGAGGGATGTACAGACTTTTGTTATATATAACCCCCCCGCAACAGATGTATAGCCTCCACCATTATCAGCACCTCACCAGAATTATTTTAACCAGGGTTCAACCCACATAGACACATCAGAGTCACCCAAAATCTATAGTTTACCTTAGATTTCACTTTTGATGCTCTAAATTTTATGGGTTTAAACAATGGTATAATGATAAATACACACCATTATAATATCATGCAAAGTATTTCCACTGCCCTACAAATCTCTCATGATCTTCTATTTCATTTCTGCTCATCCCCAACATTCCTCTCCAGGCAACCACAGATCTTACTATTGCCTTTTCAGGATATCATACAGCATTCAGAATTTATAGATTTATAGAAACCTGTATGGCTTCTTTAATTTAGTAATAGGTTTTGTGACCATTCCATGTATTTTCATATCTTACCAGTTCATTCTTTGTTTGTTTTGTTTTGTTTTTCTTTTTGTTTTTAGCGCTGAATAATAGTCCAATATCAGAATATATTCTACCCATTCCCTTACTGCAGCACCTACTGGTACTCCCACATTCTGACAATTACTAATAAACTCCTATAAAGATCTAATGGGCATGTTAGGGCATGGACATGTATTTTAAATTGGGTAATTGCTTGGGTAAATAACAAGGAGCATGATTATCAGATCATTTGATAAGAGTATGTTTAGTTTTGTAAGAAAGTGCTACACTGTCTTTCACAGTGGAAGTGAATTAGTAAAAATTCTTATTGCTTCACAACCACATCAATATCTGATGTTGTCAGTGTTCTGCGTTTGGACCATTCTAATAGTTGCAAAGTGTTATCTCACTACTGTTTTGATTTGCATTTCCCTGATGATCTATGATGCAGAGCATCTTTTCATATGATTATTTTCCATCTGCATATCCTCTTTGGTGAGCTAAGGTCTTTGACCCATTTTTTAAAAAGTATGTGTTTTCTTATTGCCGAGATTCAAAAGTCCTTTGTATATGTTGGATAAGCCTTTTATAAGATGTGACTTTTGCAAGTATTTTCTCCCAGTCTGTGGCTTGTCTTCTAACTCTTTTGGCAGACCAGAAGTTGTGACTTTATTTTTTAAAAGATTATCTTATTTTAATCTTTTTAAGGATTATTATTTATTTTAGGGGAGCCTGGGTGGCTCAGTTAGTTATATGTCTGCTTTCAGCTGAAGTCATAATCCCAGGGTCCTGGAATCAAGCTCCACGTCGGGCTCTCTGCTCAACTGACTGAGCCACCCAGGCACCCCTGAAGTGTTTAACTTTAATGAAGTCCGACTTATCAATTCTTTATTTTATGGATCTTACTTGGGTGGTGTCTCCAAAAGGTGACGACCAAACAAAAAGTTATGTCAGTTTGCTCCTGTTACCTAAAAATACCTTTTTATAGTACTACTTTTTACACTTAAGTCTGTGATTCATTTTGAATTCATTTTTGTGAAGGTTGTAGGGTCTAGCCTAATAAAATGTACAAATATATGCTAGTAATAACAGTCTATTCCAAAATATATGTCAATGTCATTACTTAAATGGAGATAATTCAATATAAAATTAAATATTTATCACCATTCTTGTAGAGAGAAAATGCAAAGACTATAATACACCAATTTAAATAACATCTAAGTAATGCCTTCTACAGAACAATACAGAGCAATCAATTATAATTTCTTCTAAGACACAAAGATATCCATAAGGCATTGTCAAATGTATAATGAATTCATGAAGCAGAGAGTATAAAATCTTATTTTTTAAGTGTATTTACTTCGGTGTACATAGAAAAATATCCAAAGGGTATCAATGGCTTTGAAGTTATATCTGAATAATTGGTATATGGACCTTTCTTTTTATTTTCCAATTTTTCATAAGAGAAATAATTATACAAATTTATTAAAACAAAACAAATTTCAAACTTTTTTTAATTTAAAGGAATTTTTTGGAAAGAATATAATTACTTATCATAGCCTACATAATTTGGGAGCCCAGGGGAAACATGATTATCTAAAGAAAACATTTCAACCTCCGACTGTTCCTCTTTCTATAGCTCTTCTGAAATTAAAATTTTATTTTCATGTTATCTGATTTTAAGAAATAGTTTTAGAGTGAACATTGGTCTCTTGCATCTAAAGAATGAGGAGGATAATAAGGTATATACATGTTATAGGTAATATTAGTAGGGGTTGGGAGGAGACTTTCTACTAGTTATTCCTAAATTGTAACACAACACTTCTAGAAATGAGGTGAACCCTGGTGAGGTGTTATAAGATGTTGCTACAAAAGTTGCGTATTCATTCTTTCTGATGGAGGCATAATACTCCATAGTGTATATGGACCCAACTTTTGTAGCAACGTGGACAGGACTGGAAGAGATTATGTTGAGTGAAATAAGTCAAGCAGAGAGAGTCAAGTATCATATGGTTTCATTTATTTGTGGAGCATAACAAATAACATGGAGGACATGGGGAGAGGGAGAGGAGAAGGGAGTTGAGGGAAATTGGAAGGGGAGGTGAACCATGAGAGACTATGGACTCTGAAAAACAACCTGAGGGTTTTGAAGGGGTGGGGGGTGGGAGGTTGGGGGAACCAGGTGGTGAATATTAGGGAAGGCATGGATTGCATGGAGCACTGGGTGTGGTGAAAAAACACTGAATACTGTTACACTGAAAAGAAATAAAAAATTTAAAAATAAAATAAAATAATAATTAAAAAAAAGATATAAAATGTTCCCACTTTCTTCCACACCTGCCTCTGACTTTTTTAGTTCCAGGAAACAATAAAAAGTCTGCAGCTCAGGAGAAATGCAGTAAATAATGAAAGAAAAAAATAGGACATGTTTATCTCAAAGTGTCTTGTATATAAATATGGTATGATCTTTTTAAAAAATAATCCACACTTGAAAATAAGTTTAAATTTTTTCTGAAAGGTAAGGTTGTGAATTATATAACATCCTTTTTGATTGCAATTGTGTACAGTATGATTTTTCAGACTAAGGAACTTTAAATAAAATATATGTTTATTATAAGAAACACAATCAATTTATACCATATGGTGTTTTATATGACTATATGTTGCACTATCACAAGTAACTAACTTTTTAAATGACGTATTTTAAGTCTATCAACACACACACACACACACACACACACTCCTGTGCAACATGTGCACATAAAAGATGATAGGAGTTAACTCTTACTTAAAATTATCTGAAATTTCAGCTTTTTGCCCAAATAATGGGGTTATTAAAAAACTTAAATCATTTCCATAGAGGAATCAAGGAGATATAGAAAAGAAAAGCATTGCCACATAATTGGTCCCCACTTACTTACCACCTTTACCATGCTTGTGGGGACTAACATAGGTTGAGAAATCAAAAGACTTCTATCTAAAAAGCTACTGCCTAAATAGTACTCTCATGGAAATCTTTCAAGAGAAAAGTGATTTCAAGCTAAGAAAAGAACAATGCTCACTAAGATATTTAAGAATGACTGCAAACTTCCTAATAGAAAACACATATTCTAAGAATAACCAAATGGAAGAGATTACTCCATAGTTGGTGGTGGTCATTCTTCGCATTAACATGTGGATGAGTTAAAGGTGAGAGAATATAAAACTGTTTCAATGCCTACAAATGATCTGAACATCTCTGAACATCAAATCATAGCATGTTAGGCTGGGAATTAAAGCTAAAGGAATATAATTTTACCTAATTCTAACTCTTTCATCCATTGTGAAAGTAAGGGCAAGGGATTTAAAGTATATTCTTTCTGCTTAAGGAAAGATAATTAAAATCTATGATTTCTAACTCCACTTTAGTGCTCTTTTCAAAACACCTGTGTAAATGGTTTTGTTTTTTCCAGTTCTGCCTGAATTAAATTGACAGATATATTGTATGTTCAGCATGCAGAAAGTCCATATAGGAAATCTATCTTTCTGGAAAGATAAATTTTTGGTACCTATCCAATGTTTAAAGAAAAGAAAAAACAACACCACCAAAAAACCCCAAAACTTCCCTAAAGAATGACTTTCTTTTTAGCATTTAAATCATTTGGGTTTAGTGAAATGGATTCAGTATTCTACTCCCAACATAAACCACATAATCTTTCTCATCTCTCTTTTATTCCTCATTGCCCAAATGTAATTGACTAAAATAAAATTAGTTCAGCAGATTTTTCCTCAGATTGTTGAAGCTACAAACATTGATTCCTGAACTAACAGCATTTTTTATAATAATGATACAGATAAAGATCAGCATCATTAGATTATGGAGTAGAATTGCCCAAATATTCTGCGGAAAGAAATAAATTGAAAGTGATTGTTAATACTATCCTCACCAGTGTTCCTTGAAAACACACAGAATATCTACTGCAAACTTGGATACAAACCATTACTTCGCTATTAAACAATTTTAGTTTAAATGTCTATAGTTTAGTAAAATTATTATCTCATTACACAGGATGTTTATTTTATGTAATGTACAGTTCAACTCATTTTCTATTTCAGAAATAAAGCATAAATTATAACTTCAATAGACAAAATGTACACTAAATTAAAAGGAATTAAATCTTTGAATAAGTGAAAACTAATTTAATAAAGTTCTTTTATGAAGCAATCTATTAAAATAACTAAAATAATCAAAATAACTAAAGTAACTGGCCTCATCACAGAATTAAGAGTCAGTTCAGAAAGCACTGGCTACAAATGTAGCACTTTAAAATATCAGCATGTTTGTTGTGATCACCAGTGAATCATTTGAAGTATTTATTTTCTCTAAGAGAAAATCCTTAATTTAGTTGAGACACTAAATTATGACTACACTGCAGAGAAATATGAACATTGTATTATAGTTTTTCTTACATTTGGGGACATTGCCACAATTTGTGGTATAATTAAAACGATTTTACAAGCAGTCAGTCATTAAGTTATTTTAATTTTCCATTTCTAATGAAAGAGAAAAAGCTCTTAGCAGATGTATTATGTGACTATCAAAATGGTCTAAATCTTCAAAACTGCCTGAGGTATTATTATTCGCATAAGTGGTCCTTGAAAATTAACACAAAAATAAAACTTTCTCCCCATACCTGTTTACACATTTTGTTGACTAAAAAACTATCTTATTTCAAATATGACTGGTGTTAGGAACTATGTCCCCCCTACCCAGAAAAATATGTTGAAGTTCTAACCCCGAGTATCTCAGAATGTGACTTTACCAGGGTCATTGCAAGGGTAATCAGTTAAGTTCAGACAAGGTCATAGTGTAGTAGGGTGGGCCCCTAACCCTTTAGGACTGATGTCCTTATGGCACATGACATGTAAAGACAGACACATACAAGGATGCTATGTGACAACAAAGGCAGAGACAGGAGTTGGGCATCTGCAAGCCAAAAAATGTTGATTTCCAATAGAATACCAGAAGCTAAGATGAAACAAGGAATGGCAGCCCTGTAGGGTTCAGAGGAACTGCAGCCTAATGACACCTTGATTCTGGGCTTCTAGCCTCCAGAACTAAGATACAATACAATTTTACTGTTTTAAGCCACCCATCTTGTTACCGTGGTGCTAGGAAACTAATATAACTGACACATTCATATTTTCAGCCCTCAAGGAGACTATGAAATTGAAAACAGAAAAATGATTTTAAATTCTCAGTGATAGATATATAAAACACAAGTATAAAAATATTTATCTGGATGCTTTTATATGTGTGTTTGTCAACAATAAATACATTTCCTTGTTGTTTTCTTTAGGTAGGCATTCATGCTAAGTATCCCCCAATAAGAATATCATATTTTTAGACACTTCAGTGCTATATAACTACCTTATAAGATTGAAAGTGAAGGAATTATATTGTTATAGAAATGGTTGGTAATCCCTCTATAGAAATGTCCATCCCTGTCCTTCGTAATCAAGCCGACATTACTACTGTAGAGTATAAGGCTACTCTTTGGCATTCTTGTCTTCTAGACATAAGCCTTGTGCATGTGGTTTTGCAATATCATTTAGCTTCAACAGTACCTAGTTTATTTCTCTACTCCAGATCTCACTCCTAATGATGAGACTTATACAGTCAATTGCTTCACTTGAATGTCTGAGAGACCCTTCAAAGTCTAATAGACCTCTCAAAGTCAACATGACCAAAACTGAACTCCAGACCACTATGTCACTCTCACCCTTGCACACCTCATCCCAGTACTCTACACAGCTTTGCCCTTCCAACTGCTCAGGTCACAAGTGAGATAAGGAGTTTTCCTTCTTTTATTTTCTAACTACACAGATTCACATCTTGAATCTCTCAAGAAACATTACTGGCTCCACCTGAAATTATTATCCCCAATCCACTTGCTCCTGCAGCTAGTACAACCCACAGATACTTCCCCATGGTGTATCATGATACTCTTCTATTCAGTCTCTCTACTTCTTTTCCCCCTTGTTTATTCTCAACATACTCACCAGAGTAAGCCCTTAAAATGTGAGACAGGGGCCTTTCAGTCTAGGCTAGATGGCATAGGCTAACTCTCTCTCTACTTGTCTCCAATAAGCAAAATTATAACCCCTGGAACTAATGCAAGAGGAAAGCAAAGGGGAACTCTGAAAGTTGTAAAGACAAAGGCAAAAGACTTAAGGACCCCAGGAATGGATTAAGGGTATTTTACAACCAGAGATGCAGCATTTCCTGACTTCCAGCCTATAAGTAGAAGTATCTTATGTAGGCCCATTCCTCTCTCACACTAAAAAGAGTCAAGCCTACATCAGGCAAGTACAATAAGATTGGCAGTGGAGACCAATTCAAAGCCCACAAAAATACATGGCCAGGGGAAGCTTTCTTCATTTTAGTCAGACTATACACTCCCATTTGCAATTTAGTGCTACCATATGGCAGGGTATCCCCACCTCACCACAAGTGCCCAGACGGGGAGACACTTCTCCTGTGTGCAAACAGGAGACCCTCTTCCTCCATCACAGGCATTCAGTCCTATGGAAGTTACCACTGCCTTCTGCAGTAGCACCAACCAGGATTAGTGGAAGCCCAGCAGCACGAGTTAAAATAAGCAAAGAAAAATACTATTGCAAAGCCTATAAAAATGAGAATGTAATTAGAGTCACAGCTAAACAAACAAACAAACATAAAAAGAAGATAGGCTAGGACCTATGAGCTAAAACTACGCAGGTCATTTCCCATCAAATATAAAAGATAAATAAATGAGACCCTGAGGGTCCTAACATGAAAGCCAAAACATGAAGGACACGATAAAAGGTTGCCTATTATACCAGGGACTAGGAAAACCACAATTTGAATGAGAGAAGATAATCAGGTGGGACTGACATTGAGAGAAATTAAGTACTAAAATTATACGAGAAGGATTTTTAAAGCAACCATGATAAAATTAACTCAATAAGGAATTTAAAATTATTTTGAAACTAATGGGAAAATGTCATAAAAATATAATTATAAAGGAAAATCAAATGGAAATTATAGAAATGAAATGTGGGGAGATGGGGTAAATAGGTGATGGGCATTAAGGAAGGTACTTGATGTAATGAGCAATGTGTGTTATATGCAACCGGTGAAATCACTAAATTCTACTTCTGATACTAACACTACACTATATATGAACTAACTTGAACTTAAATAAAATCCTGAAAAAAAAAACTGATCAAAGCAGATCATATTTGTGCTCTTAAAACAATTTGATTTAAAAGAATTTAAATCATGTAGAGCATGCAGGGTATATTCTCTGATCATAATGGAATCAAACTAAAAACCTATAATTAGGAAATCTCTGTATACTTGAAAATTAAACATGATGTATGTCCTATTATCCACATATCAATGAAGCCTCAAAGAAAATTAAAGCAAACCAAAAATACATAGAATCAATTGAAAATAAAAGTAAAACATCTCAGAATATGTATACTATAGCTGAGGTGCTGCTTAGAGCATTGCATACATTAGAAGAAAAAAGTCTAAAATCAATCTAAATGTCTACATCCATAAAATAAAGAGAAAGAAGAACATTAAAGGTAAAACCAATAGAAAGAAAAAAAAGCAAGAATCAATAATATCGAAAAGAACAAATAATAGATAACAAAGAATCAAAAGATAGTTCTTAAAAAAATCAAAACAATAAAACTGCTAAAATTCTAGAAAGAATCACAAGAATAAAAAGGAGAAGACACAAATAACCAAAATCAGGAATGAGAGAATGTCATTACTTATTTTTGAGCCATTGGTATGATAATAACAGAGTACTGTTGTCATTTTTACCCATGAAATCCAGTAACATTAAAGAAATGAGCCAATACATCATAAACCACACATAGTAAAAGCCTAACCATGATAAAATAGAATGCTATAATTATTTAACTTTATTATTTATTTAACTATATTATTTATTAATCAATAAATTAACCAATTTATTAACCAATAAATTGGTAATTAATTGGTAATTAAAAAGATTCCCAAAAAAGAAAATTCAAGGCCCACATAATTTTAGCAAAGAATTCTGAAAAACATTTGAAGAATTAACACCAATTTTATACAATCTTCCCCAAAAAATACAGGGGATATTTTCCAGGTTATTTTATGAGGCCAGTATTGCCCTGATACCAAATACTCTAAAATTTTACTCCAATATTTCTCAAATTATGGCACAGAAGCCCTCAACAAAATAATAGAAAACTTATCCAACAAAGTATAAAAAAAATTGTACACCATAATTTATTAGAATTTATTTTGAGTATGCAATGATGTTTCAACATGAAAATGTATCAATGTAATACACCATATCAACAGTCTAAAAGAGGAAAAATTAAACCAGATGAAATGACACAGAACAAACGTGTGGTAAAATCCAATATCCATTTTTTTTAAACATGTAATGCATTATTCGCGCCAGGGATACAGGTCTGTGATTCATCAGGCTTACGCATTTCACAGCACTCACCATAGCACACACCCTCCCCAATATCCATAACCCAGTCACCCTATCCCTACCCTCCCAAACCCCAGGACCCCTCAGTTTGTTTCATGAGACTAAGAGTCTCTTATGGTTTGTCTCCCTCCTGATCCCAGTAAATGAAAAATGAAATGAAACATACAGTCATTTTCATTTTAAGGCCATACAATTTGATTTCTGACATTCAATTACTGTGCCACATTCTGACGTACTTTCTAGACACAAGGTGTATTTGTTTTCTTTCTTTCTTAAGCTGTTAAGAGTTCAAACTTCTAAGGGCTTCTATAGATTCAGGAATCTGCCTGCCCTTCCCCAGTATGCAGATTTGGAAATGGGAGATCAGTAAATTTGTAACAATGACAAATTGCAAAATTTTGTACTGAGGTCAGCCTTCTTCAACTACAAGTTATTTAATTTTTATTAGACGTAAACCATAATAACCCAGTGATTACATCTGGATTACCTTCAAAATCATTCTACTTAAGAAACATGAGTAAAATTTAAATATATATTTAAATTACTAATAGTCAATATTTATATGTATATAAATAATGAAAACTCAGATAAGTAAGTTTGATATGAAATGGATTTAACAATTTCATATAAGAGAGTTTATATTTGTATGAGTAATATAATTAGGAGATTGTAACCATCAAACTATAAAAGTATTGAAAATGCATGTTGATCTTGACCACAGTAATCAATAGGGCAGTAATGGCAATATGGATGAAATAGAAGAAAAATGAAATGCTGGGTCTACTGAGTCTTTCTCTCTCCCACAGAAATTTAAAACAAGTTCAAAGTCATGATCAGTAAGCCTTTTGTTTCTTTTCTGGTATTTTTAATACCATGAGTAATTATGCTCCATATTCTTTCTGGCATGCTTTTTCTTTTTCATACTAGCGTATACTGTCATTTAAATGATTATCATATGGGAAAGAAATGAGACATTAGTATTAAACAAAGGGGCTTGAGTTTGGGAAATGACAATTAAGTTTTTACATTCATTTTTAATCTTTTGCCTAGCAGAATACATTAAATCACCAGAACTATGCTTATTTACATAAATCTACAAGTCAAGTTGTAGCACTTTATAAGTATCAATGGATTCATGATAAATATCTTAGAAAATCCCATCTGCTGTAAAATATGTGATGTTATTAATTCAGAAAATGTCAATTAAAATATTATTATAAATAGAAATGTATTAGGAATCAGATATTTTATTTTCTCTGCAAGAAAATCATTAACAGTATGGGCTTGATGGAATTTGTGAAGAAACCTTGCAACTTTAGTAATTTTTTTAAAAGATTTTATTTATTTATTTAACAGAGAGAGATCACAAGTAGGCAGAGAGGCAGGCGGTGGGGGGTGGGGGGTGGGGGGGCGGGGGGGGGGAAGCAGGCTCCCTGCCGAGCAGACAGCCCTACGCGGGGCTCGATCCCAGGACACTGGGATCATGACCTGAGCCGAAGGCAGAGGCTTTAACCCACTGAGCCACCCAGGCGCCCCGCAACTTTAGTAATTATTAATTAACAGTGGTTACATTAAAGCCTATATGGGAAATGTTGGAGAGTTTTACACATATAATCAATGAACTTCATCAGTCAAATTTATAGTCAGTTGAAGATAAAAATGCTATAAGAATCATTATAAATTAATTAGTACTTAACACTTGGCTGAAATGAACACTTTGAAACTCAGCTTTTATTTTCAGAAAATAAACTTAAGTACCATGGATCATTTACTTTGCTGTTCAGTCTCCATTTCACTCCCAAAACACTTTTTAAAACTTACTCTAAGGCAAAAACAAAATCAGTCGTCACTCATTTTTTTCCAACTTAGCACTCACCACCATCAATCGCAAAAGTGTTATGGCTGCAGTGAAAATCTGTTTCATGAAAAATAGGAACTCAAAAATAAACTTAAGGGACAACAGCTTTAAAGTATAATTCCCTATTTATACTCAAGCTTTGTGGTCATCTCTCTGTTTCCTGGAATAAAATTTCCCCCATTCATTCATCATGTGTATACATTTTCCTTCTAAATTCTTCTAACCACTGTTTGTGGATGTATTTAGGGAGATCCTACTATAGGAGGCTTATCTGATAGAGCTTTGCTAATAGGATTCTGTGTTTCTTTTGTTTATAAGAAATAGATAAAAATTCACCAAGTAGCAACATATGCATCTTCTATTCCACAGTTGCCACACTTATCTGCAACAACAGAATTTAAGTGAGGATTCATTAATTGTAATAATAGGCACAGTAATGGGAAATGGAGTTCTGATATCAGAGACAAAACTCAACGTTGTCATTCTCACATTTGAACACACTTCTCTCTAGCAAGCCATACTTTCTCAGCTGTCATCAGACCTATTAAAAACCTAGGGCCTCTGGGATTCCCAGAATTGAAAATGGTGTAGTTCCAGCTTATTAAGCAACAATTATTTGTACAAATGGTACTTAAATAAGCCACACCCAGTACAACTACAGCTTCCATGATAGAAATATCATTTGAAAGCCATCACCACACACATGAGAATACTGGATAAACACAGGGAAAATCAAAAGATTCAGCTTTCCATCAGGGCACAGAAAGAAGATGATTCCTGGGTGTTCAAGACCTCAGATTTTCCATCTGCTTAACGAAGCTGTGTTCTTGATTATCTCTGAGATCTTTTCAAATAAAAATCACACATCCTGCATTTTAGGGTAGTGACTTTTACACATTTTTTTTATTAAGCCACACAGGGAAGTTAATCAATGTTAGTGATAACAGCTATCCAGTTGAAATTTTCCAAATTGAAAACCAGTAACTCTTGTTGGGAAGATAGGGCAGAAAGTAAACTGGAGTAATTTGCGTTGAAGAATAAATATTTATTTTAGGCTTACTAATTTCTTGGTTTAATACCTATAATATGCATCTATAACATTCCCAGTATCGGTCTAAGCAACTACACACAGTTAGCATGATAATATTCTCCCAGTCATCATGATTACAAATGGTGTTTCTCTTATCGCGATGCATTTTATTTTTATTTCTCATTGAGTTACACATCAAATCACATTTTGCAAACAGTAAGGTAAACCCTAGAACAATTTTTAGTTTGATAATTACAGCTCATGCCTTTCACTGCCATCTGAAAGGAAGACTAACAGGCTGCCTTATGAAGAGGGCTGCTTATTGATTTGCAAAGGTTGGAACAGAAGAGGCTGCACTCTTTTCTGTAGCTGTAACATGCACTATCTGCCTATATTGATTACTAACTCTTCAGTATTATAGTAAATTGCTATTGTGGAAACATAATGATGCTGAACATTTGTAGCCCAGATGATAGGGTAATGTTTAAACACGGTGTGCCCTGTTCTTTGTAGATTTGCTAATAACCACTTTAATCATTGCTGTTCAAAATACCATGGATTCTGAAGCAGAAACCAGCCTAATGATACAACTAATATACAGAGCATAACATTTAATAATTTCAAAATAAATCACATCACTTATTTTCCCTTTCTTCAGACAGTATGCCAAATTTTCCTAATTGTATTTCTAGTAAAGTAAAATAAATTCATGGAAACTAATTCTATTCCTGTTCTTTTGTTTTTAAACCAAAGTTGGCTGGGATAATTGCTTCTATTTTGTAACAGGAATTATATATTCAAAGAATATTTCCTATAAGAAGAATACAAATATTTAAAAAATAAGCACATTTTAAAGATATGTGGATGCACACATCCTAGAATGGGGGGTCACCTAAATTAAGCTCAATGTGGTGGATATAGTAAGAGTATCATGAAAGTATATGTGATTGTAATAAAATATATTTTTAAAAGATATTCCTCCTTCAAAAAGAAATGAATGTTTAACTTATTTTATGGATTAGTTCAAGTAAAAGTGATTATTGAGGAGAAATTTAATCCTATTATAATATCATCCTTAGATATGCAAAGGACTGAAGTGGATTTGAATGAAATAACAAAAAAATATATAACAAAACCAGTATGTTCAATATGAGCATATTGAAAGTAAAAGTGAACAATGAGAAAATAGTATAAGCATTTTAAAAGTTACAATTATTAGCATATATTAATTTCCACCTTTATAAAATAACATATACTCTAGATCAATTTCCCTAGGAGCATCAACCAGCAGAATTACATAATTTTCTTCTTCGTTGCTAATTTTATGTTCACTTTCTATTGAATGAAACCATTTAGAACCAACGTAATGACTACAGTTTTAGTGTTCTCATTCTCTTGGAACCTGAAATAACCAGGTCTAATTATATCAACCTGTTGCCAACAAAAGAACCATTTTTAAATCAAATTTGTTTTCATTGGTCTTGCAGTCAGTCTTTCAAAATATTAATTATCTTAATATATTTCATTTACTACAGAATGGGGTGGGCATATGATAATGATGAGAACACAGACTATGAGGATGTCAGGAATACAGATTCCCCAACAGAAATATAAAGAGAAGTATTATGGTCTATAGGGTCAAACGAAATGGATTCATAGGGTGTATTTAAGTTTTCCTGCACAATTCAGACCAGGCTTCCAAGATGCTGTGTTATGTAAGCTGATCTTCATTATAGTTTTTTATTCATCGATGGTTTCATTTTCTAATTTAGACTAAGTGATGTGTTAAAAATCATATAGAATAATTCTAAACTGATGGCTTTCATGCAAAGACTTTGTATGTCATCAATAGAAAGAGCTGTACGTACATCATTAGTTTTAATATATTTCTTAATATATGTTTGACATATTCAAAAATTTTGTGTGAAATTTGAGTATATAAGATTTTGTATAAGTATTAAACATGTGATACACATAGAAGCATTCTTTTTTTTAAAGATTTTTTATTTATTTATTTGACAAAGAGAGAGGGGTCACAGGTAGGCAGAGAGGCAGGCAGAGAGGGAGGGGGAAGCAGGCTCCCTGCCAAACAGAGAGCCCAATGTGGGGCTCTATCCCAGGACCCTGAGATCATGACCTGAGCTGAAGGCAGAGGCTTAACACACTGAGCCACCCAGGTGCCCCCATGAGTGAATTAAATGACAATGAGTTTTCTAACCACAAAGGATTCACTCTCTATCAAATCTGTGCTCTTTGCTCAAAACCTATACAATGTCCTATAGCAAATTTTGAAAATAGGGATTTATAATGATCTGCAAATTTTAAGGTATAACCTATTCCATTTTAAAGGTATTAATCATTTTTTAATATTGACTGTTTTAACATACTTTAACTCAGTTTTTAACATACTTTTTTAACATACCTTAACTCAGTTTTTTTAAGTCTCATATTTCATACTTGAAAAATATTTGATTTCTATGCCTTACTGTTTATCACCTTCACATCCATGTAGTAATAATGTTTACTACTTTAGTTGCCAGTCATATCTCAGCCTATTGCAATCCCACTCCTCCTGCAATATGCCACTGAAATTGTTCTCACTAAGATCACTAATAAATGTCAGGTTCCCAATCTTGGTTTGACTTTTAAGCAAATGCTCCATGGTTAGCATACCTTTCCATTTTCAAATTGTTTCTTCCTTTAATTTCCTTGTCAATGAAAACTCACGTTGATAGGGATTCTGAGGGCTACATCGTAATGTATATGAATCCAGTGTGACTTAATATACATTTTATTGACCACACAATGTATTATGTGACAATAAATGCAATGTGGGTCATACCTACAACTTGATTCTGGGAAGTTCTGAAAAGTTACATAAGCCGTGGCCTCTGATTACTTTGTATTTGTTAATGACCTTCCAAGTTAGCCTTTTTTGTGCGTGAAGATGAACAGTTAAGAATCAGCAATGTATATTCACACACACACACACACACACACACACACACATTGGAATGGTATTGGCTAAAGGTTAACAGATCATTCATCTTCTGCATGAGAATTTTAACTTCAGTTACGTTTCTAGCTTTGTTTCTGTAGAAACAGGTAGGGATGCTATTGTCAACTAAGTTACTAAGCAACATAGCTTATGGTAAAATGACCCCTTCATTGATTAGGCTGAATTAAACCAGAAGACAATAAATACTTGATAGAAAGCCCTGTTGAGAGATTGTCCTGAGCAAGGAGACTTTCATAACTGGGCATGAACCCTGTGGGATCCCTGAAAGGTCTACTTTGGTACAAAAGATTATGGCTCCTGTGGGATGTGAGGCTTTTATGAAGAATGGTCTCCACACCTGTAGATGTGTTATTTTATCTCCCATACCTGAGTTGTTACCTAGGAAAAACATCACTCATCATGGTTTTATGGACTGCTACAAGGAATGCTGCAAGATTCCCGCTGAGGAGAACCACCTGTGTCCCTCCTGGCATGCTGATGTTTCAGCCTTATATCTTTTTGAGTAGATTGTGGAAAATATTACCTCATGTTGTCTCATGAGTCTCAATGTTTAGTTGAGCTTAAAAGACACCCCTTCTTGGTGGGAAGTGCAGAGAGTTCTCAGATATCTAACAAAGGCAATACTGATTGAATTTCCAAAAGCCTCCAAATTTCCAAATTCTCAGCATCTATATAATTTTCATTCCCTGTCTTTGTCTCAATGTGCAGTATTTGTAGTTAAATTTCTAAATTGTGAAAATCCTTAAAAATACATCAGAGCTAACATATTTTTGAATTCAAACATCCACATTAATAACTGGTTATCCTTGCATTTTTGTTCTTTAGTAACGTATTTAGCTGTTAGAAGATTCATTGTGATCACCAATATGAAAATATGTAACTTTTATGAAGATTCTGAGATGCATCCTAGATAAAGTAGGAAAGGTCATAGATATGAAAGTATTATGTCATTACTCATATACAGATGAATTACAAGATATATCATGGTTTATGTATTTTATGGAAATGAGATTTTAATTTTTACATCATAAACATTGAAAATATACTCTCAATAACTTGATGTTTATAAAATATATAAAATTTGTCACCTGGTTATTTTATCTTCAAATGTGTTTTATTAATTAAATATATGATTCATTTAGCAATTATTTATTTTTCTCTCTTATTTCATATAATTTGAAAACCTAATATTTGCTCTAAAGTCAAACATACAACATATTTGATAATGATCTCAGAAGTGATCAAAATCTTTGGCAATAAAATACTCACATTTGGTATCATAATCTGAGCTTAAATTTCCCTCCTTTTAAACATGGATGATTCAATGATGCTGTAATTATAAATTAAACCTATTTCAAAATTTAAATTGCACTATTTTAAATGCAAATGCCCTTTATAGCATAAACACTGTGCAATTTCAACTTCAATTTTTAAGAAATTAGTTTATTAAACCTCCTTCCATAATTTTTGTTTCTCTTATTTGTGGTCAGTTATGTTTATTATTTACATATGTTTACCTTAAGCTTATGGACTACAACCGTAAGGAATATCCTCGGGCACCTGAGTGGCTCAGTTGGTTGACCGTCCATCTCTTGGTTTCACTCAGGTCATGATCTCAGTGTTGCGAGATCAAGTCCTGTGTCAGGTTCTGCCCTCAGTGCAGAGTCCTCTTGAGATTCTCTCTCTCCATCTTCCTTTCGCTCGCTCTCTCTCAAAATAGATGAAAAAAAAAAAAAAAGAAGTACCCATAAATATGTCTATGCTTAAGTTTGAATATTTTAATTTCACAGTGAATGATGAGAAATATTTGACAAGTGTGGGTTATTTAAACAATGATTTCTATTCTCTTAGTGACTATTTATGTAATTATCCTTTCAATATTTTCATAATTGCCTTATTTTACCTGCCCATAAGTTCTGAGGTATTTACTACATTAATTACTCTGAGAACATATTGGACTTCTGAAATGCAACCGAATAATGACAAGTACAGTAGTTTCCAGGAACAGCTTTTTGTTCGTTTATTTTTAGAACATCAGATGGTTCCCCAGTACCAGAAATAGTACTCTGTTCCTTCATAAAATTAGGGTCGAAGGAATGTTATCAAGCACGCTTGCTGATAAACTTCAGAAGTGAAGATTAAGAATTAATGCCTTAATTAAATAATTCCTGAGTTAAAATAACAGGCATAGAGTTCATGATTTCTTTTGAAAGCATATCTTTCGGTCTAGTGTACAAAAAGAAATGAGTGTTGTAACTAGCAGAGATTACATTAAACTCCTGGACAGGTGAAAAAATATGTACATGAGTATTTTCCAGTTTTCTTGAATATGAGATACATAAATATATTCAAGAAAAAATTAAATCCCTAATGATAATTATAATGGGTGGTAACATACTTAATGTATTATAAGCCAGTTTTGTATTTTGGCTTACCAGGCTTATAGAATCAGTTTATAAAATTCTCAGAAAAATGTACATTCTCCTCGAATTATATATAATAAGAACTTTAATAGTTAGCAGGTTAAGGTATATGAAATATTAGACAGAATATTTACTTCATTTTTCCGTTCTGGTTCAGACATTCTCTAGTGTAGAAAAATCATAGCCAGATTACTCTCGTATCTTTGCTGAGAAGTCAGCCAGACATTCAAAATAAAACTAATGTTGATAATAACTGAAAAGAAATCTGAGACTTAGTTATTAAAAGAGGGTGAATACACAGTGTCTCATTTTTAGAAATAAAAATCAAAGTATGAATTTTAAGGCTAAACATTCATTAAGTTACCAGCATTGCCTTATAAAACATGACTGAGAAATAAGTGGAAATCATCAGGAACTATATATAACAAATGCGTTAAAATCCAATGTGATAGTTAATTTTGTGTGGCAACTTGACTGGGTATGTCCATGAAAGTGTTTCAGAAAGAGATTAACATTGGGGCACCTGGGTGGTTCAGTGGGTTCGACCTCTGCCTTCGGCTCGGGTCATGCTCTCAGGGTCCTGGGATAGAGCCTAGTGCCAGGCTCTCTGCTCAGCAGGGAACCTGCTTCCCCCTCTCTCTCTGCCTGCCTCTCTGCCTACTTGTGATCTCTCTCTGTCAAATAAATAAATGGAATCTTATAAAAAATAAGAGAGAGATTAGCATTTAAATCAGTAGACTGAGTGAAGATCAACCATCACCAACGTGAGTGGGCAATCAACCAACTGGTTGACCAAATAGAACAAAAATATGGAGGAATGTCAGGTATCCTCACTCTTATTAAGCTGGGACATCTGTATTCTCCCTCCCCTAGTTTCTCAGTTTTCAGGCCATCAGGCTTGGACTGAGAGTTAGAGCACCAACTCCTCCTGGTTCTCTGCCTTTGAACTGAATTACACCACCAGCTTTTCTGGGTCTCCAGCTTGCAGAGGGCAAGTTGTGGGAATTCTCAGCCTTCATAAGCCAAGTCTTATAATAACTCTCTTTTGTAGCTACATATACTTCCTACTGGCTGCTCTGGTTTCTCTGTAGTACCCTAAAACATACAGCTACTTCAAATGGGTAGGAATTGTTTCTCTAATTTAGTTTTTAGATTGAAAAATAAAGAAACCAGAGAGTATTTATTCATTTGTCTTTCAGCACATCTAAAACTTTCTCTTTCTATCCTGCAGAACAATATCAAACTAAAACTGGTTGATAGTACTGTAGACTAATATGATGACTAATTAAATAAATCGTGCAATTAACAGTAAACTGAAAGGAGACTTCCATAATGTGGAGGAGTAGAATTCTATACATGGTGATATAAGTTTTTAAAATACTTTTAATTATCATCATTTTTGTGGTTGCTCATTTTTTTTTTTATTGTGCATATTAGTTTTCAGAACAGAATCAACAGTTCTCAAAGCGTGGTCTTGTCTTTCATGCCACTAAGACCCTTTAGCAGGGCCAAAAGGTCACAAATATATCCATCCTAATACTAGGATATTATTTACTTTTTTGATCTCACTTATTAATATCAGTGAACTTTTCCAGGGGCTATAACAATGTGTGATTTAATGCAAAAAGACTTTTGAGAATTCAGCTTTCTTAAAAGGAACGATATAAAAGAGAGTTAAAAAATATAAAAGATGCCATTATCCTCAATTCTTTTACTTTAAATAATAATGCCAACTTCTGGGGAACAAATTAAGTTTATAGGAAATAGACATTATCATTAAATCAATAAATGTATTAACACTTTAAATTTTTACTTTAACTTCCTAATTTAGTAACTATTAGATAGTCTGGTTCATGAGAAACAAACAGTTTCTAGTAATAAAATGTTTAAGAATAAATGAATTATATTTGTTTCTTATCTATTTAATTTTAATAAATATTTATTATTAATTTATTATATTTATTTATATTATATTTATAGCATAAATCTATTACTTAGATTTATAATGTATAATTAAGTAATATCAAAGTAGGAATAATGACAAAATATCAGTAATGCATAAAGCACAATTATAAAGTTCCAGACATGTAGGAGGTCGGGGAATAGTGACTATACTCATGCTGTTAACAATCATGAGGTTATATGTTGAAACCTATAATTTCTGTCAGGATCCAAGGTTTCCATGACTGGAATTAAAATAAGTAACCATTTCTCTGAACTCTAAATGCATCTGAAATATTGTCTATCATTAGAGACGTACTTCTGAATTATTTAAGGCCCCACAAATTTTAGGTAAGGTACTGCTTTAAAGAATCTGTATTAATCACATGTGATTGGGCAACAAATTACCACAAAAGTAGAAGCTTAAAAAAAAAGCTATTTGATATCTCAGTTTCTAAAGGTCAGGAATCTGGGCACAGTTTAGCTGCCTTTTCTGCCTGAAGGTCTGCAATCAGTGTGTCACTTAGGACAGGAATCTAATCTGAAGGTTTGAACTGGGGAAAGATCGACTTCCAAGTGTGTGTGGTGGCTGGAAGAATTCAGTCCTTAGAGCCTGTTGCCCTCGGTTTCTAAGTGACTCCTGCCTGATGACCGTCCTCAGTTTCTTGTCTCATGGGCCTCACATAACAGCTTGTTTCAAACTGTTGTAGCCAAACAATAGTTTGTGAGAAAGCCAGAAGTCACAATTCTATGTAACCTAATCACAGAAGTGACATCTCATTCCTTTTGCCATAGTTTACTGCTTTGAAGCAAGACACAAGGGACAGCCAACCCTACTCACCTCCACAGGAGATTACATAAGGGTGTGACTACCCAGAGCAGGGATCACTGAGGGCTAGTTTATATAAACCTAGCATAACTCGTGCATCCTCCCAAGTGTAGAATAGACATAGTCTGGCAATTATAAAAAGCATGTTTTCATTTGTGCATGCATTTTCTAATCAATGACTTGGTCATATGCTCACTTTATGATGAGTTAAGATGAAAAGACAACTATGCAATTACCTCATCTTTTATTTATTTTTTAAGATTTTATTTATTTATTTTTTAATTTATTTTTAATTTATTTGATGAGAGAGAGAGAGATCACAAGAAGGCAGAGAGGCAGGGGCAAGAGAGGCAGAAAGGCAGAGAGGCAGAGAGAGAGGGGCAAGCAGAGAGCCCGATGCGAGGCTCCATCCCAGGACCCTGAGATCATGATCTGAACCAAAAGCAGAGGCTTAACACACTGAGCCACCCAGGCGCCCCTACCTCCTCTTTTAAATAAATTTGAATTTCTTAGATGAAGGGCAACAAGTAAATATTTCCCATTAGCAATTATAACAACTTGCTATAGGTTCACCAAGAAATATTTTATCATGTGTACTAAGGTAATTGCTAAGATGACACTAGAATTAAATCTGGGAGGATTGAGGAGCATTAGTGAGGTTCAAAATGTCTTTGAGAAATGAAGACTGTCATGTAATGAGACTAGTAGAAGCAGAGTCACAGAAGTATGAAATAACTTGAAATTGCAAGTCACTTCTGGAAATTGTGAGTCAATGGACTATATCAAGGGATGGGTTTTAAAAGTTAGGAAAGGGTCAGATTATGAAAGGATATGTCTGCTAGAAGAATTCACTTAATTGTTTTCTTTGAAAATTATTGAAAAATATAATTTCTAATTATGATAATTTGTACTTGCATGACATAGTCAATTAATTGTAGTATTTAGGGACATCATGCTGGAATTGGTGGATGAAATTATTTCTAGAGTTTAGACTACTATCAACACAACTTTTAGAGGCCTACTATAATTATCCAAGCAAGCAATTTTGAAGATTTGAGAAAGGGATAAACTACTGAAATACAGATCAGGAATGACATAAGGAAGGTACTCCAAAAGTGGAATCTGTTAATGGATAACTTTTTATTTGAGAGAGTTATAGAATAGTAGGCGTTTCTCCTCCCTCAACCCCAGAGTTAATGTATAACCAATTCATGGGAGGATTTTATTAAAATCTGATTTCACAATTCTGGACTAGGGCCCGATAGTATTTCTAATAAGTTCCCAGGGGATGCTTATGCTGCTGGTCCTCAATCCATATTTTGATTAACACATGATTAAATTACTGAAGTCTGTGATTAAAAAAAGACAGGGGAGATTCAAACAAAGCATGTAGAATTCACACCTACACACCACTTGGATGTAAAGGAAAGAATAGCAGTATCAAGGGATCTGTGGACTCTCCACCAGAACAAAAAGCAAGGCTGTTAGTGAGAAAAATCAGAATTATTTGTACCTGGAGAGGAAGATTCACAGAGTGGTTTTATCAGTTCCAGAATGACTTTAAGGTGGCTTCAATGGTGTGCACTGCATTTTACTACATCCTAGACCTTTGGTTCTAGAAAATTAAGTGTTCATTAATCTCTACCACTGAAAAGGACCAGGTTGATGTTGGGAAGTGAATTGGAAGGAGAGACATGATGCATGTGGCAAATGGTACTCACACATCTGATTAACACTGTTCTACTTCATTTCCTCATTTTCAAGTGAGCAGGATGCAAATAAAACTCCAACAAGAATGGTAAAGGTGGAAGGAGTATAAGATTTCAACTTTATCCTTTCAAGAAAATACGGGTAGAAATGAAGTAAAAATACTCAAAACTGTGACCAGGAAGAACTGACAAGTACAACTGAGCTGTGGATTCAACCTGTGGTACACTATTAGACATGGCTCTTTAAGATGGTTTCTTTTGTTTCATTTTCTTTAATTTAGCCCATACTCCTTCTTTTTTTTAGTACTCTTTCCAGTGGGGTTATTGTGTGTTCTCTCTGTTCCAAATAGTTGTCCTATATGACTTTTTAAAAATTTTTTTAAGATTTTATTTATTTATTTGACACAGAGAGAAATCACAAGTAGGCAGAGCAACAGGCAGAGAGAGAGAGTGGGAAGCAGGCTCCCCACTGAGCAGAGAACTTGATGCAGGGCTGGATCCCAGGACCCTGAGATCATGACCTGAGCCAAAGTCAGAGGCTTAACCCACCGAGCCACCAAGGTGTCCCTGTCCTACATGATTTTTAAATATAACTCCCTGTTTATGAGGTTATAGAAAAGAGTGGGAGTCTTTTCCAGGAAATGTGTAAACCAAAGCTGAGATCACCTATTGTTTACTACTGGGATTTCTAACATGTCAAATTTGGAGGATTATCCAAAGCAGTGAACATTAGCTAACAGTGACAAACAGCCAGTCAACAAAGGTGGTTAGAAATGAGAAAGACTGGAGCTGGTATACAAAGAAAAGTACACATATGAGGTAGGGAAATAATTATTGGAATTAGAGTCTCTTGCTAAATAATCCCACCTCTCCCTACCTTTCCTGATTTTTAAGAGTTTTGATGATCCAATAATTCCATACAGTGCAGGTATGTAATCACCACCATCTTCTAGAGTCTAGTCCAGGGCTGATAAGAAGTTTACAACAAGAAAGGTATGACAAATTTATCTTAAAAATAACATTACTCACCATAAAATACAAAATAAGGACAAATATATTTTCCATTTCTTTCCTTTCCTGAATTTTGTCATAGGCACTACTCTGCAGGGTTCAATAAAGTTCATTTTTATGTCAACCAAACTTTATTGATTCAGTTCAGCTTCATGAGTTTGCACTGAAGTGTTGCTCACCCTAAAAGAATGCTAATCAAGTAATTCTATGACAGCTATATAACCTTGCAGTAAAACGCACACCAGTGTAAAGGTGGGTGAATTACAGTCTATTTGATGCTTGATTTACTCTACAGCTGTCTCCCACAAAGAAATATAGCAGCCAAAAACTAAAGCTTGGGTGGTTTTTAAACAGATTAGGAGTTATTTGGTGAAGAGGGTAGATCCCTGAGGGAACATGGAAAATGAGTTGAGTTATTTAAAAACTCTTTTGATATTTTAGGATCTGGTTTACATTTGGATTTGCTTCTGACTCAGACAAGTTAGAAGTTGGCACAGACATACATATTTGTCTTTCTTTGCTAATCTACTTAGGAATACTAAGAAGTATTTCATCAAAGCTACTGTAGGAAAGGTTAATACTTAAAAATCTTTACTGATGTAAAAGGAAAAAAAAAAGGATTTGCTTAAAATCAAAGGAAAGCTGGTTTCTACAATGGGCCACTCCCACTTAACAATGCTGCTTAGGCACTATTCAAATCTCCCTGAGGGTAGATTTGCTCTGAATATTTATTAAAATGTTGGACTAGATTATTATATTCTTGAAAGTGAAAAATACTGCCAAAGTGTTATAAAAAGAGACAATCGTCCTTTATCTGCAGATCAAGTTTAGAAAATGTAGGAGTTGTGTAAGTTTCTGACATATTTCTGTAGTGATATGTAACTGTAATAAAGGTGCTGTTACAATATTCAACCAGTACTTTTGAGCATATTTTTATTTATAAACCTTAAGTAGCAATTTACACCTTTAGGAAATTGACAACTGCCTAATTAATGTTCATTCTGGTCATGAACAACACTATCTTTTTCACAGTAGAAATATTTAAACATCAATTAATGCAAAATCTAGTATTTCCAATTCATGCAACAAAGTATTAATTTGGAATCTCTCTCTTAAAATGAGACATGGAATTAAATAAATCAATCATACCATGCAGCCAAATATATCATTTTATTTTACTATGCCAAGACAAAGGGAACATTTTTACTAAAAATTTAATCTAAAAACAAAAAAAAAAGTTTTCTTCTCAAAGGTATCAATTTGCAATCACTATTTATATTGTTCCTATAAAGTTCATCATTGTATACATGGAGTAACTTAGAATTTTATAATTTTGATGAAGTACAAAAAATTTACAAAAAGAAAAAAATTTAAACCTGCATTACATGATTTAAAAATTGAGGAATGTTTATGTTTTGTTATCTATGTGGTTCTATCAGGTATATGAAACATAACATATTTATTTACACATACATAGATGTTACTATAGTCTATGATTCATCCTTCAATAAGGCAATTATTAGAAATGATAAAGAAAGGAACTATAATTAATATTAGTGTAAGGAAACCTGGTAAACATTTAAAGATAAAGAAATAAAAGATATTTTAAATTTTAGTTGCACTGTAATTTACAACAGCCTGACATCAGACATTTTACTCGGCCTGCCATCTCTTATCCTTTCCTTTAGTCATCTCACCCCATTTCTTTGCAAGAAATTACCTAAAATTATTTCTATTTTCCTTCTCCTGTTAACCAAATGAGAGATGAAACTTTTCAAAGGTGGTCCACAAACCCCAACTTAACAAAACTTATCTCCCCTTCCTTAGACATCACTAGCACTGTTACACACAATTAGTGACTCTATCTCATAATTATTCAAATTAGCTTCAATATCCAAAGTTAACTTTTTTTTAAGTTTATTTACTTATGTAATCTCTTCCCCCAACATGGAGCTTGAATTCACAACCCCCAAGATCCAGAGCACCATATTCCACTGACTGTGCCAGTAAGCACCCCCCCAAAGTTAATTTTTGGCTAGCTGATTATCCTTGCCTCATTGGAATAGTTCTGAATTATACAATGTATTTCCATTCAAATTTCAGATTTCATAATATCTACTGGCAAATTTGTTTATGTAAATAAATGTTTTATTAGTAATGTTCCTGAGGTAGGGACACATGTAACTATGTTTTAGCTAAAATATAAGACAAATAAATTTAAAATATTCTGATAAAATTGTTCTCTTTACTTAATAGCCAAATAAGAGATCTTCAGCAATATGATTTTGTCTAAATATTTCAGAGTCAACAAGTTTGGGTGAATATTTGAATAATTCAGTCAAAATCCATATTGATAATTCATGTTATTTGAATAAATCAATACAACTATTTGTGGATATTCATAAGGAAAAATTTTATAACCATACAGCAGGATAGTCTTCAGAAATAACATGCCTTATTATAATTTATAATGACTCTGCATGTAGCCTCTGAAGAATTATAATAGTCTACAGAATAATTCACAAAGCATCAAAAATACTCAGTCTTTCTGGTGGCTGCATGGCTAGAGGATGTTGAGAATGAATTTGAACCTAAGCCCTTCCTGTTTTGAGCATCCTTCAAATGGTGGCCTAGGTACCACTAAAGCTATGGGTAATTTAGGAACAGAAAATTGTCTCCAATTATTTGAGGAATCTTAGTTCGGCAGGCCATGTTCTATAAACCAAAACATTCCTATGGATATAAAAAGTTCAAGGGTTTTTAATGACATAGTGCATATATTTTTAACAGAATTAATAATTGTGTTTTGAATGAATATATTCTAAGTAGAAAGAGACTATGGGAAAATATGACATTTCTAAAGTAAGTAAATCTAATTTGGTAGTGATAGTAACTTTGAAGTGAGATATCACTTAATGATATCTATTACATTATATTTTTTTAAATATTTAAGTAATCTCTACCCCCAGTATGGTATTCAAACTCATGACCCCAAGATCAAGATTCACATACTCTCTTAACTGAGCCAGCCACACACCCCTTAATTATAATATTCTTAAAGGATTGATTCATTTTAAATGCTAGTGACTTTGAACAGATACAGGTATCTAGACACCTGCATCAAATCATGCACGAAACCCAAATAATTATTGGTAGATGTTCTACTCACAGTTTTGAAAATGTGTGTTACACTTAATGTGTTTTAAAAGTTTTAATTATTTATTGGAGAGAGAGAAAGAGAAAAAGAGAGAATGCATAAATGGGAGGGAGGGACAGAGGGAGAGGGAGAGAGAGAATCTGAGACAGATTCCTTGCTGAGCCTGGAACCAGATGTGAGGCTCAATCTCATCACCTTGAGATCATGACCAGAGCCAAAACCAAAAGTCAGACACTCAACTGACTGAGGCACCCAGGGGCCTCTACACTTAGTGTTTTTTAAGAAAACATTTTCCTATCATTGTATCTATCTTAGCTCATAGAGATAATATTAAATCAGTCTTCTGACTCTTACACTCACCATTTCTCCCAATCTTTCATCCATTCATCTCATATTAAAAAAAAAAAAAAAAGGTTTTCTTTTTCATTCTGTGTCCATGTGAAAATGAGTACTATCCCAAACTTTAGAAATGGTCACAATAATAGAGAGCTGAGTATCTAAAATAAAGAGTTACTAGTTAAAACCAGCTTGTTAGGAGATAAAGAGTTCAAAAAGTAAAATACTGATTTCCATACAATTTGACAAAAGAGAAAACAACAACAAAACCCAGATTAAATCTGTCTAACAAACTATCATCTTTGCTTTTTAATTTTTTTAATTTTTATTTTTTTTTAATTTTTTCATCTTCACTTTTACTAGTAACTTTTGTGGTTAGTGTTTTTGATAAAGGGACTTTCAAATTGAAAAAAAAAAAATCCTTTGGTTTCCCTTTTAGCCTTTGAAAGTCAGGTGTTTTTCCTATACAGATATTCAGAGAACTTCTCTTAAAGATTAGTAGCATGCAAAATTATTTCTAAGCAAAATTCAACTCCTAGACCAGAAGAAATATTCACATACTCAGGTATTTGTCTCCTATCATTCTCCAAATCTAAAACATTCTTAGTAGATATTCTGGACATATTAATAAGTCTTAACACTAAAAGCCTATAGGCTTTCCAATAATATCTTCTTATAGTAAATGATCATGACAATCAAAGGTTCCTATCATGGTCTTTTTTATACAGCATATGCATTCTGATTCCAATAGTTTCTTTAAATATGGAAATCACACTTCAAGTTTCCTTTCCTTTAAACAGAGTCATAATCTTTACTTTTTTAATATATACATATGTTATAGAAGTACTTATTTTATATAGAAATATTACATAACATCAAGATGTAATTTCTCTCCTTTTGTTTACTATTTCACATATTTAGTTAGTCCTTAATTTAAAAATTCATGACAATTCTGGGGGTTCAAGACAGCATTATAGGAAGACCCCAAACTCACCTTCTCCACAGACACAATGAATCTAAACCTACATATAGAGGAATTCCTCCTGAAGAAGGAAGACCTGACTGAACATCTTCTACACCACAAAGATCACAAAGAAAAGAGCAGAAAACAAAGACATGATAACACTGGGAAAACCACCCCCCATGCAGCTACCTGCAGTTGGAAGGGATTACACTAAGGATCCCTCACCCAGATTTACCCCTCCTGAAACAAAGAAAATAGAAACAAAACAAAAACAAAAGCCCAAAACAAAACAAAAAACAACTATGTGAAAGACAGTTAGACTGTAAGTGAAAGAAACTCATTTGCTAACCCTACTGAATAAACCCAGCTGTGGAAGAATTGCTGGAACTCTCTGTAGGTTGGAGGTGTTGGCTAGCACCATTGTTTATATTCCCCATCCATCTTAATATTGCAGGAAATCAAGAAATACCTGGAAACAAATGAAAATGGAAACACAATTGTACAAAACTTTTGGGATGTAAGAAAAGCAGAACTAAGACAAACGTTTATAGGGGCACCTGGGTGGTTCAGTCACTTAAGTGTTTGCCTTCAGCTTAGGTCATGATCCCAGGATCCTGGGATCTAGCACCATGTCTGACTCCCTGCTCACCAGGTAATCTACTTCTCTTCACCCTGTGCCCCTCCCTGTCACTTGTGCTCTCTCTCTCTCTCTCAAATAAATAAAGTCTTTAAAAAATTTATAATAATATAAGCCTACCTCAAAAAAAGAAAAAGAAAAAGAAAAAAAGGTCAAATAAACAATCTAACTTTACACCTAGGGGAACTAGAAAAAGAAGAACAAGCAGAACTCAAATTTAATGGAAGAAAGAAAATAATAAAAATCAGAGAGAAAATGAAATAGAGACTTAAAAATAATGTATCATTGAAACTAAAATCCTGTTCTTTGAAAATATACAAAAAATTGATAAATCTTTAACCGAACTTATCAAGAAAACCTGAGGACTCAAATAAGAAAAGTAAGTGGAGAAACTACAATCAACAGTACAGAAATACAAAGGATTATAAGAGACTACTAACAAAAAGTTATATACCAATAAATTGAACAACTTAAGAGAAATGGATGAATTCCTGGAAACATATGATCCTTCAATACTGAATCAGGAAGAAATGGGAAATCTAACAACCAATTAATAGTAATGAAATAGAATCAGTACTCCAAAACGTACAACAAACAAAAGTTCAGGACCAGATGACTTCAAAGGTGAATTCCAAACACTGAAAGAGTTAACACCAATTCTCCTCAAACTATTCCAAAAAATAAAATAGTATGAAATTCTTCCATTCTATGAGGCCAGCATTACCCTGATACCAATTCAAATAAAGTCACAAGGAAAAATTATAATGATAACAAAAATTCAGATCAACGACAGTCATGGTCATTCATGTAAAAATTCTCAACAAAATATTAACAAAGTAGGTAAAGGAGATTAAGAGTTACAAACTTCTTGTTATAAAACAATCAATCACAAGGATGAGAGTATGGCATAGGAAATACAGTCAATATTTAATAATTTTGGATAGTCACAGACTGTTGTTCTACTTATTGTGGTGAGCACTTCTCTATTATATAATTGTTGAATGACTATTTGTACAGCTGAAACTAGTGTAAGATTGGATTTCAACTATACTTCAAAATATATATGTATATACATAGCAAGATTGTATTAAAAAAGTATGAGTTTTACAATATTTTTAAGAGAAGTTATTTAGAAGGACAGTGAAAAAGAAATGGAAATTAAAAATAGTTGGAAGAGAAAAACAAACATAATCAGAAACATTTATCATACAAAAAATTCCTATTTTTGAAAGTACTTGGGAGTTTTATATAGAAAAAGTAATTTAAAAATCATTTATTTATTTGAGAGAGAGAGAGAGAAGCTGACAGAGAAAGTATGAACAGGGGAGAGAGAGAGGGACAGACTCCCACTGAGCAGAGAGACTAATGGGGCCCTAATTCCCAAGACTCTGGGATCATGACCTGAGCCAAGGCAGACACTTAAACGAATGAGCTGCCAAGGCAACCTAATACTTAACAATTTTATTTTACCTTTTGGCTACTTAAGTGTCTGCCTTCAGCTTAGGTCATGATCCCAGGATCCTGGGATCTAGCACCATCTCTGACTCCCTACTCAGCAGGTAATCTACTTCTCCACTCTAGTAATATTCATTACTAGACAGAAAAAGGTGTCGTAAACAATTCATGAAATTGCTGAGGATTTGCAGAACAATGGAGATTTAAGCCTTTTCCCTTTAGAATTTCTTAAGGAAGAAAAATAAATCACAATATAGAATCTTTATTACAAAGAAATCATACATATATACACTATATCTGTTATTTCTGTAATTCTGGAATACTTCACTTAAGATTCTAGATTGCCATAGATAAATAACTTTAGTTTTGATTTTTAAAGCTTTTTATTATTTTGTAATTTGATTGATCAATAGTGTGAGAGAAATGATGAGGGGATAACAAGCAAATCAACACTGTAGAGCTAATAAGGAGAAAATTTAACCTATCATTTCTAACTAGAATCCCAATAAAGATGGAATTATAACTAATTATATCTTTATCTCCTACAACTCTATACTCAAGTAATGTGTGTGTGTGTGTGTGTGTGTGTGTGTGTGTGTGTGTGGTGAATTCTTCATTATCTCGAGTTTATGTTATTTTTGGCCATTTATTTTTCTTTTAAAGTAAAAAAAAAAAAGCCACATCCAATCTGCAGACAGTGAGTGAACAAATAACTACACATTAACAAAAAGCCTGAGTGTTGTTAAGAATTTGTTCAAATTTCAACAAAATTACACTTCTGATTTTTCAAAATTTTGCTTCTGATATCTGCTGATTTATTCCATTGCTTTGCACATTTACAAAATGGAGGGGAAAAAAAAAAGACAAATCTGTTTCACATTCAACATCCAAATACTAAGAAGTTTATTTACATTAAAGAATAAAATGTCCCTTAAGAAAACAAAGATGTGGACTAGGTATTACTCAATGATTTTTTTTTAAAGAGTTTATTTATTTATTTATTTATTTATTTATTTGACAGAGATCACAAGTAGGAAGAGAGGCAGGCAGAGAGAGAGAGGGAAGCAGGCTCCCTATTGAGCAGAAAGCCCGATGTGGGGCTTGATCCCAGGACCCTGGGATCATGACCTGAGCTGAAGGCAGAGGCTTTAACCCACTGAGCCACCCAGGTGCCCCAACAATGAAATTATTTTAAATGTAAACTTTCTAAAATTTATTTGACTACCATTTATTTGCCCTTAATTGTCTTTGGAAAAGAAATAAACATAACTCCATTTAACAACTCACTGGGCTTAAAGAACTTTTAATAAATCTACCCAAGTAAATCTAACATTTTTTTATCTCCTTCAAAATACCAAACTAGGGGCGCCTGGGTGGCTCAGCGGGTTAAAGCCTCTGCCTTCGGCTAGGGTCATGATCCCAGAGTCCTGGGATCGAGCCCCGAATCGGGCTCTCTGCTCAGCAGGGAGCCTGCTTCCTCCTCTCTCTCTGCCTGCCTCTCTGCCTACTTGTGATTTCTGTCTGTCAAACAAATAAATAAAATCTTTAAAAAAAAAAAACAAACTATTGTATTCATCACAAAATAAAACAAAACATTTTCTGCTTTTGCTTAAAAATTTTTCTCAACACAACTAATCTCATCAATTTACAACTAATCGAGAAGTCAATCATTTTAGAAACATTGAATGAGTATTAAATTAGGTCGGTCCTTTGAGTTTTTCAAAGCACACTGCATTCTAGCATATAAACAATATTCTAAGAGTGGAACAATATTCTAAGAGGGAAATAAGACTAGGCCTCCTACCAGAGAAGAATATGTTTTCAATGATTCCATAGAGACTGTCTTTTTGACATTTCATCTGCTGTAGAACTTGAGAAATGTTAAGTAGTGTTCCAAATGGGAAAAAAAAAATGATAGGAGGATATGAAATCTGGCTTTGTCTACTGGTGCTATGCAGTTAGGATAATGAGGATAAGAAATATAGATAAGAGCAGAAGTAGATACCAGAATGGCTGTTAATATTTTTTTCCTTTATTTTCACATTTTTTACTCTAATATTAACTTTTCTTTTAAAATTTTTCAAATAATCCCAGCAGTATTCAGTTACCTGAAAAATTTAGTTGTAAACAAACTTAAATGTTTAGAATTATTTTAAACATAGTTATTTAAAAAGCATATTGAGATTTCAAGAAAGCATGAGACGTCCTCAGATATTAGAAATGAAGAGTTCATATGAATCCAAAATCAGCGCTAAAGCATTCATTAGACAACTACTTGTCATGTTGTTATATTGGGAATAGTTTTCATGGTTGTGCTGAAAACAAGAGAGAGGACATAAGTCCTAGTTATCAATAACACAGGGTCCATGAACAAAAGAATCCAATAAAGAGAGTAAAGTGACACTTGCCACGAGGTTACGGGTGCATGAGAAGAATATTTTCTTCGAGAATCTTTAATCAGGACTTGACACTCACGGAAATTTGGGGTTAAGTTCACAATGCATGCACATTCAGAGGACCTCAGTACTGTGTATTTATTTAAGTGCCCAATATGGTCCACAACCCTATTCAAAGGATAAACAAAAGTTCTCTGTAGAAGAATAAATCCCTAAACAGATTTGTTAGAATTTCCCCAGATGAAATTCAAATAAGCATGTTTGCAAACAAATCATACCATTCAACACCATTCATTCAACATCAACAACAAATATCATTTAAGAACCTATTAAATATTAAATACTGTTCTAGATTCTAGGCATGCTATAGTAAACAATAAAGGAAAAATAACCACTGCACTCACGGACTGATTCTAGTTAATGAGAAATACAGGAAATTCAATATGTAAATGCATGGTATGGTATCTTTACAGGTAATAACTTTTATGGGAAATCATGAGTGGACTAAATAGAATGTATAAAGCTGAGTGGACATTATGACTAATAAGCAACAGAAACCAACCAACCATTCATTCTCCCAAAGACTTTCACTATTAAGGATAACGAATAGGCATGCCTAGGTGGCCCAGCCAAGTGCTGGACTTCAGCTGAAGTCATGATCTCCGGGTGCTGGGACAGAGCCCTGTGTCTGGCTCCCTGCTCATTAAGGAGTCTGTGTCTCCATCTTCCTCTGCTCATCCTCTGACTCATGTGTGTTCTCTCTCCTTCTCAAATAAAAACAAAATCTTTAAAAAAAATAAGAAAATACATAAAGGTATTAAATAGAAAAATTAACTAGAAATTGAACAAATGAAACAAAAAAAGAACAAAATTGATATATGAAGAAATTAACTAGATTGTGTCACATATTGTAAACATGACAGAGAAGATAGGGGTACGGAATACTGAAACAAGAAAAGTTTTTTTTTTAAAGTGTGCTTTTAACAATAATCCAGTAGAAGAAGAGGAGATAACACATGGGGTAGAGGCAATATTTTATATATGTAACATCTGAGAGTTTAGGACTGAAAAAACCCATGAATCAGAAAAACATAGTATCTCCCCCATTAATATTAATAAAAACAGCTTAGTAACTAAGATAATAGTAAAGCTAAAGAATAACATATGAAGCATATGGTGGATTATCTACAACAAATTACTGTGAGATTGAGAGATTTCTTACTAAAGAGGAGAAAAAGTCTTCAAGAAAATATCTTCAAGATGCAGAAACAGAATTCTCACCTAATACAACTCTGTACTTATTGCAAGACAAATGCACTATTGCAAAGATCTCTGTAGAATCCATTTGGGTAGAAAATTGTTGTTATTGCAAATAGAATTTTGGCTTGTTTGAGGTTACCATGGAAATCTTTTCCCTCATTTCAATGAAAGTTTCACAACACAAGCTCTGCAGAAGTACCAAAGGCAGGATACCCTCTGAAAGTCACTTCCAGACATTTATTAACCAGTGAATGTGTGTGTTAGGACATAAATGTCACATTTACAGAATGACAGATTCAGCTCCAGATAATTATATGTGTCATTATATTTGTTATATTGACCTATTATACATACTATATAGGCCATTGTATAGGATGTTTTACTACTGTGCAGTTGCATACCATATCTGCACTCAACCAAATCAGGCTTCTCCTTTTTTGTGCAGGTCTTATTAAATCATACGATACTTACTTTAGCACAGTAATCAATTTAGTTAACATTTTGAATTGGGTCAAAACAGAAACATTTTCAGAAGGAAAAAAAAAGGTAACCCGGCATGGTAACAACTTCATTTAAAAATTAGTGAGTAAGTTTCAGAAAGAAAGACGAGTTCCAAAAATGAATTTCTGAAATTCAACATGGAAAGATTAACAAAGAAATCGGTTAACCTCTGGATAAATCAAAATATTGATTGATGGTATACAACTCACAATAATATCTAAATTATGGGGATAAGCAAAAGGACTAGATTAAGTTATTGATCAATACAGGCACAGAAATACGTCACAGGGAAGGGTGGGGTGGTGAGAAAATCCTTTACATTTCTAGTATTATTCAGAAGCAGAGTAAATATATTTGCTAAATGGAGGTATTTATATTTGTTGTTTATACAATTGTTTATATTATTATATTAGTTTTTATACAATATAATGACATTTGTTGCTTATATTGCATTGATACAGTTATATTATCATTTATGTTTATATGTTGCTTATATTAGTTGCTTGTGTTAAGGTTAAAAGAAAGTCTAAAAATGGAATGAATAAAACAGAAGGCAAAGAAGAAAACAAAGTAGTAGAAATACACACATAAGCTATCACAATTAATGTGGTTGGAGTAATTGTTTTGTATAATAATTACTGAGATTGGATGGAAACATTACACTTCATTCTTCAGAAAAGGCACTCCTAAAATAGTCATAGATAAAGGTAAAAGAGGAATGCAAAAATGTACAAATTAAAAAAAGACAAACATTGAAAACGCTTAAGCTGTTTAAAAATAAAAAAACACGAAAAAGCAGGAAATTAAAAATAAAAACACAACAATAGCATGTGCTGACTGAGAAGACTGGAGAGTGTTAGAGAAAAAAAGAGCATGTAAAAATAGTCAATTAAAAAAAAAAACCTGAAAGACCAAGAAAAAAGATGAAACAGTCACAAATACATAATATATATACAGCAAGGAGGGGAGAGAGAAAGAGGGGATATTTGTCAATAATAGTTCTAACAGAGATTCAGAACAAGAAAACACTGTGAGCAATATTATGGCAATATATTGTATATTAAGTTGAAATAGAAAATGTGAAATATTAATTTGTTAATAGTAATAAAATGTTACTAGTAATAAAATATTATCTAAATTAATTTTAGTAGACAGAGAAAGCTAAAATTGTTTATAAGAATTAAAACATTTGATTAGTGATGTAAGTTCTTCATGCACTCATCTCACAAGGTTATAGAAGTTAATTCTGCTAAATATTCAAGAAAGAAACTATTTTAAACTAAACTTGTCCAAATAATGTTTTTTTTAATATTTTATTTATTTATTTGAAACAGAGAGAGAGAGAGAGAGAGAGATCACAAGTAGGCAGAGAGATAGGCAGTGAGAGGGGGAAAGTTGGCTCTCTGCTGAGCAGGGAGCCCAATGCGGGGCTCAATCCCAGGACCCTGAGATCATGACCTGAGCCGAAGGCAGAGGATTAACCCACTGAGCCACCCAGGTGCCCCCCAAATAATGTTTTTAAAGGAGATCTCCATTATATTTTATGAGGCTTCGGCTCCTTGATACTGATACCAGTCCCAGAAAATAGAATAAATGAGAAAAACTGGTCACTGTTACTCATTGGCAAAATATTAGTAGTCATTACCCAACATTAAACAATAAAAAGGAATCATGACCAAATACTGTTTAGCTGCAAATGGAAAAAAATGTCACTGTAGGAGCTGTTTTCATACCACACCCTAGTCACAAATTAAAAATAGAAGAAATTGGTGATTTAAGAAGATACAGGAAAGGATTCCTGCAATTTAATTGAAACCTATTTAAAAAAAAATAGCAAATTAGGAAAAGAAGAAATTTTCTGCACCTGATTAAAGATTTAGTAAAACTTGGAGTAGCTGGGTGGCTCAATCGGTTAACCACCTGACTCTTCATTTTGGCTCAGGTCACTATCTCAGGGTCATGAGATCCAGCCCTGGATAGGGCTCTGTGTTCAGGGGGGATCTGCTTGAGCTTCTCTCTCTCCCTCTCTTCCCTCCCCCACGTGTGCATGTGTATGCATGCTCTCTCCCTAAATTAAATTTTAAAATCTTAAACAAAACAAAACAAAAAAACCTAACAAGGGGCACCTGGGTGGCTCAGTCCTTGAGTGGCTGCCTTTGGCTCAGGTCATGATCCCAGGGTCCTGTGATGGAGCTCTGCATCCAGCTCCCTGCTTGGCAGGAAGCCTGCTTCTTCCTCTCCATTTCCCCTGCTTGTGTTCCCTCTCTTGTTGTGTCTCTCTGTGTCAAATAAATAAATAAAGTCTTAAAAAAAAAAAACCTAACTAAATTTACAGTGAGCAACACACATACTACTGAAGCACAGAAGCCATTTCTTTTTACATAAATTTTTAAAAGGTAGCTGCTATCCTACTTAACAATATACTGTAACTCCTGGAGAGTTTGGTCAGAGAATAGAATTATTCATTAAATTATAGCACAGAACAAGATTATAAATGCTTTCAAGACAAAAATCAGTATTTTGTGATACTTAAGAACAGTTTAAAGAGTAGTTCAAGCATTAAAATTTTGTTTATGATGTGATAATTCCCCTCACAGATTAGTCATTCAACCAAATTTCATTAAGTTCTGATCAATTTCTATTTGTGAATATAACCATGATTTTATTTTAATGCCCCAATTTCTTAGTTGCAATAGGTGAAAATTCAATACCTTATTAATGAGAATTTGATGTTCATTTGAAAAATAGGTTTCCTTACAGAAACTCAACATTATGTAATGGAAGTACTAATCTATGCAGTGAATGCAATCATGGAAAATAAATTTTGTATTTCAGTATTGTTTTATAAAAATCACAATAATCTCAATTTTTGAGATAAAACAACTAGAGATTTCTCAGAGAAGAGAAAGGGAGAGCTAGATTCCTCACATGTGATTGGGTATGAGTGTTACATACTTTGAGACATTCCAACATGAATGTCTTTTAAATTATTTTGTTTATAAATGATGAAACTTATTTAATGTTGCTATTACAAAATTCAGAGAATATTCATGATTATCACATTATAAACACCATATTTCATATCAACCCATTTTCTTTTCAAATATGCTCCAAAGTAGTGCAGCCTGACAATCATTGTATATTTCTAATGTTTTTCCTTATGAAACAATATTAGCAGGTACCATTTTATATGTGATGTATGTATTAAAGATTTGGGATATTTTGCATCACTTAAGAAAGTTTATGTTTTTACTAAATTGATTGTAATCAGAGCACGTTATTTTATATCAGTCATATTTTCATTATCTTAATCATTTTTCTGGTACTCTCTCTCTCCAGAACTTGCTCCTTCTCATAATGAAGAAATACTGGGTGGGCTCAGTTGAACATCTAACTCTTGAGTTCGGTTCAGGTCATGATACTGGGGTTGTGGGATCCAGCCCCACAGCAGGCTCCACATTCAGCATGGAGTCTCTTCATCCTTCTCTCTCTGTGCTCTTCACATGCTCTCTCTCTCTTTCTCTCTCAAATAAATGAATAAAATCTTAAAAACAACAGCAACAACAAAATTTTGTGGCAAATTTTGCAGGTGAAACAGAGGAGAAATCCATCTTGGTTGTCGAGAACTGACAGGTGACTGAGAATGGGGGGTTGCAACTGCAAATAAAGGAACACTATGATTACATTGCACAACCTGACACCAGACTGATGAGTAAAAAATAAACAAATAAAATAAGGACATGATTGACCAGGCTGGATACAAGGAAGCAGCCACCATCAGATCCTGGTGTTGGCAATGTCACTACTACAGGCTTTTTGGTTTGGATTCTGGCAGGAACTACTAATTTTTTTTTTTAATAAAACAAATATTGTGGCAAATTTCTCCAACCAGGCTCAAATATATAGACATTCTCTGTAATATCCATCCATATTAGCACTTTTTTTTTCCCTCTGAGGAAAGCTATATTAGAATCCATTTAAAAGGAAAACTTAGAGGCTATATTATTCCATATTATAATATATAATATATATAATATATATATTCCCTCTGAGGAAAGCTATATTAGAATCCATTTAAAAGGAAAACTTAGAGGCACAGGGTGGTTCAGTCTGTTAAGAGACCGACTATTTGTTTTGGCTCAGTTGGTGAGTTCAGGGTCATGACCTCAGGGTCATGACCTCAGAGTCATGAGATTGAGCCCCTCTCCCTCTACCTCTGATCCTTCCTTTCTAACCCTCCCTGGTCTCCTGAAAGCTCTTTATCAAATAAATAAAATCTTAAAAACAAAAACAAAATGAAACTTTAAAAGGTATATGATAAATCTTTTGCCTTAAGTATGTTTCTGACTTTTATCATCATTTTTATCTTCCTCCGATTCCAAAGTTTGGGGTAATCAATTATGGACATTATAATAGATTCATATTTGAAAAATATGAATATTTTAACCTGATACTCATTCAATTATTACTCCTAGTGTCACATTCAAAAATTAATTTCAATCTTCAACTTGCTGTAAATTTCATACTCTGATTTTTTTTTTAATTTTTAAAGGACATTGGACAAAAATTTAAAATTAGGTCTAACATCAATAAGTGTTTTGACAGCATGTCAAAATTTCTCACTGCACCAATAGAAATATTTAAAAACACAGGAAGGTAAAACTAAGCACAAATTCTAACTTACTTTTTGAATTCTAATATAAAATATGAAACAACTCAGAAGAGATGAAAATAGTGTGGGGATAGAAAGACTGTATTCTTTTGTTTTGGACAGGGAGAGAAATAAATATTTTCCTACACAATGTTTCACAGTTCTAAATGAGATCACCAATCAGATGGGTGGTACATGGGAGGATGGAAAACACTTCCAGTAAAAAAAAAAAAAAAAAGCAAATGACAGCATGAAAAAAACTCCATGTCTATGTGGAATGAACTGGATATTCTGTATTCTTACCTAGATCTTTCTCCCCTTACAATTCTGAGCCCTTGGAAGCCATTTCTCTAACTGTGCTTTTAAATGCTAAGGGGAGTTCCAACAAAGGATTACCTAAGAGGAGCTCAACTGTGGGTCTTAATAAATGAAATGGCTGGGGTGCCTGGGTGGCTCAGTGGGTTAAAGCCTCTGCCTTCAGCTCGGGTCATGATCCTAGGGTTCTGGGATCGAGCCCCACATCAGGCTCTTTGCTCAGCAGGGAGCTTGCTTCCCCCTCTCTCTCTGCCTGCCTCTCTGCCTACTTGTGATCTCTGTCTGTCAAATAAATAAATAAAATCTTTAAAAAAATAATAAAAAAATAAATGAAATGGCTATATCTTGTCTGTTTCCAGGTTCTGGGATACTCATTCACTTCCTTATACTTTGAAGGCTCAGAGTAGTGATTCTCTGTTCCCTTCCATGTTTTTTAGCTACAGCAAGTTTCAGTATCCCTTGTAGTTTCTCCTTAAGCCTGCTCACACAATTGTTAATAATCCCTGTAGGAACCTCTCCTCAATTATTTTATTTGAATGAACTATTTGCTTCTAGCAGGTCTGTGATAAAGACTATAATTCATTTTACATTTTTTGTAATGTAAACTGGTAAGAGAATTAGAAAAACACATAAAATGAAAACTTACACAGAACTCAAAGGAGGGGGAATTTTGTTTGCCATGACAAGAGAATTATGGAATCTCTAAAAAACTTTAAAATTTGGTCACATACTGGTATATGAATATTTTTAAGGGACACCATGAACATTAGACTTAACCATTCTCAAAACTGGAGGCAAAGAGATCAAGCATAATACTCAAAGTTCATGAAGATATGAACAAAGTTACACCCTTAATAGTGGAAAAGGAAACAACTTTAAAATATATTTATTAAGAAAATTAATCAAGCTGCACCAGTTTATTGATGGCTGTTTCAAAAAAGACCATTGCCATATTAGTAAAGTAGTAGGAGTACCACCAGTATCACCATGGATAATAATTTAAAGCCCTTAAAAAATATTTATCTATTTACTTGAGGGGGGAGGGGCAGAGGGAGAGAATCTTTAAGCTGACTCCCCACTGAGCAGAGAAGCAGATTCAATGCAGGGTTTGATTCCAGGACCATGAGAGCATTACCTGAGCTGAAACAAGGAGCCTGATGTTCCACTGATTGAACCTTTTTCCCATTAAGGATGATATCTGCTGTGGGTCTTTCATAGATAGATTTTATGAAGTTCAGGAATGTTCCCTCTATCCCTATACTTTGAAGCGTTTTAATCAGGAATGGATGCTGGATTTTGTCAAATGCTTTTTCTGCGTCAATTGAGAGGACCATGTGGTTCTTCTCTCTTCTCTTATTGATTTGTTCTATCACATTGATTGATTTGCGAATGTTGAACCATCCTTGTAACCCAGGGATGAATCCCACCTGGTCATCATGGATAATCTTTATAATGTGCTGTTGGATCCTGTTTGCTAGGATCTTATTGAGAATCTTAGCATCCATATTCATCAGTGATATTGGTCTGAAATTCTCCTTTTTGGTAGGGTCTTAGCCTGGTTTGGGGATCAGGGTAATGCTGGCTTCATAAAAAGAGTCTGGAAGTTTTCCTTCTGCTTCAATTTTTTGAAACAGCTTCAGGAGAATAGGTGTTATTTCTTCTTTGAAAGTTTGGTAGAATTCCCCAGGGAATCTGTCTGGTCCTGGGCTCTTGTTTTTTGGGAGGTTTTTGATCACTGCTTCAATCTCGTTACTAGATATTGGTCTATTCAGGTTGTCAATTTCTTCCTGGTTCAATTTTGGGAGTTTATAGTTTTCCAGGAATGCATCCATTTCATCTAGGTTGCTTCGCTTATTGGCATATAACTGTTGATAATAACTTCTGATGATTGTTTCTACTTCCTTGGTGTTAGGTGTTATCTATCCGTTTTCATTCATAATTTTATTAATTTGGGCTTTCTCTCTCTCTTTTTTTTTTTTTTTTGGATTAGTGTGGCCAATGGTTTATTGATCTTATTGATTCTTTCACAAAACCAGGTTCTAGTTTCATTGATACATTCTACTTTATCTCTGGTTTTTACTTCATTGATCTCTGCTCTAATCTAGATTATTTCCCTTCTTAGGTGTGGAGTTGGTTTGATTTGTTGTTGATTCTCCAGTTCTTTAAGGTGTAGAGACAGCTGGTGTATTCTGGATTTTTCAATTTTTTTGAGGGAGGCTTGGATAGCTATGTATTTCCCCCTTAGGACCGCCTTTGCTGTATCCCATAGGTTTTGGACCGAAATGTCTTCATTCTCATTGGTTTCCATGAAATGTTTAAGTTCTTCTTTGATCTCCTGGTTGATCCAAGCATTCTTAAGCAAGGTGTTCTTTAGCTTCCAGGTGTTTGAGCTCCTTCCGAACTTTTCCTTGTGATTGAGCTCCAGTTTCAAAGCATTGTGATCTGAGAATATGCAGGAATAATCTCAGTGTTTTGGTTTCGGTTGAGTCCTGATTTGTGACCCAGTATGTGGTCTATTCTGGAGAAGGTTCCATGTACACTTGAGAAGAATGAATATTCTGTTGTTTTAGAGTGGAATGTTCTGTATATATCTATGAGATCCATCTAGTGCAATGTATCATTCAATGCTCTTGTTTATTGATTTTCTGCTTGGATGATCTGTCTATTACTGAGAGAGGCATGTTAAGATCTCCTACTATTAATGTACTCACATCAATATGACTCTTTATCTTGATTAATAGTTTTCTTATGTAATTGGCTGCTCCCATATTGGGGGCACAGATATTTACAATTGTTAGATGATCTTGGTGAATAGTCCCTTTAAGAGTTATATAGTGTCCTTCTGTATCTCTGACTACAGTCTTTAGTTTAAAATCTAATTTATGTGATATGAGAATCGCTACCCCAGCCTTCTTTTGAGGCCCATTGGCATGAAAGATGCTTCTCCATCCCTTCACTTTCAGTCTGAGTGTATCCTTAAGTTCAAAATGGGTCTCTTGTAGACAACATATGGATGGGCCCTGTCGTTTTATCCAATCTGCAACCCTGTGTCATTTTATGGGTGCATTTAGGCCATTCACATTGAGAGTGATTATTGATAGATACGTTTTTATTGATATCATGTTACCTTTGAAGTCTTTCTTTCTGTAGATTGTCTCTGTATTTCTGTTTAATGATATTTTTTAGGATTTTTTCTCTTTTATAGAACCCCCCTTAATATTTCCTGCAGTGTCGGCTTGGTGGTTGCATAGTCTTTTAAGCCTTGCCAGTCTTGGAAACTCTTTATCTCTCCATCCATTTTGAATGTCAGTCTTGCTGGATAAAGTATTCTTGGCTGGAAGTTCCTCTCATTTAGTGCCCTGAATATATCTTGCCAGACCTTTCTGGCTTGCCAGGTCTCTGTGGACAAGTCTGACATTATTCTGATTGGCTTTCCTCTGTACGTAAGGAGCTTCTTTGTCCTAGCTGCTTTCAAGAGGGTCTGCCTACAATTATAATTCTTCATTCTTACTATTAGGTGTCTCGAGGACTTTTGAGAATCTATAATCTTGGGGAAAACCATTCTGCTTCTAGTACATGAACGCTGGTTCCATTCGTGAGATTGGGAAAATTTTCATTTACTACTTGTTCTACTATATCTTCTAGACTTCTTTTTTTCTCCTTCCCTTCAGGGATTCCAATAATTCTGACATTGGAATATTTCATGGCATCATTTATTTCCCTGATTCTGTTTTTGTGGCTTCTAAGCTGTTTGTTCCAGGCTTCCTCCTGATCCTTTCTCTCTGTTTGTCCTCCAGATCACTAATTCTATCTTCTGTCTCAGTTACCCTAGCTTTTAGAGAATTTAGATTAGATTGGAACTCATTAAGAGCATTTTGAACATCATCCCTGGTGGCTTTCAGTTCTGCCCTAACATTGTGAACATCATCCCTGGTGGCTTTCCATTCTGCCCTAATCAATTTCGTTTGGTCATCTATGGCTTTCTCCAACCTAGCTATTGCCTGGATAATTGTTAGCCTGAATTCCCTTTCTGACACATTGTCTATGTCGATAGCCATTAGCTCTGTTGCAGAAGGCCCATCCTCTGTATTTTTCTTCTGTTGGGCATTCCACCTCCTTGTCATTTTGGTGAGAGACGACTGAATGGATGTAGCTGGATATATTGACTGTAGTGCAGTCAAAGTGCACCCTGGAATGCTTCTGAGAAATCAGGATTCCCCACCCAAATAAGAGAAAAATAAAAAGAAAAAGAAAAAAGAGAGAGAGAGAGAGAGGAAATAAAGGGAAGATAAAAGACAAGGCTCAGCCCAAATGGGCCCCAAGGTAAGATTTATGAAGTATACAAACAAAAACAGACAAACAAAAGGACTGATAAAAGTATATGACAAGAGGGAAAAAAAAAAATATATATATATAAGCAAAAAAAGGAAGAACCTCGTCAAAAAGAACCCCAAGTATAAGATTTATATACTATCAGGACTAACACAAATACACAGAAACACTTGGCAGAAGAAAAAGATGGGAGAGTGGTTATAAATTCTCAGTGTGGGGGAGGAAGGTTATTTTGATTCTTCCTGGATGTATCTTGATATCTTTGTTAAAGGACTCAACTTTTCTAAGATAAACGGGGATTAAAAATCGGTTTACCTATAGGGGTAGCATTGATTGGGGAAAGTTGAAGTTAAACTTCAAGTTAAACTTGAAGTTTAACTCTATATGAATATTAGAAAATAAAAATAAAAAAGGAATAAACTAGACTAAACTAAACTAAAATTAAAAAAAATAAAATAAAAAATAGAAAAGCAAAAGAAAAACACAGGTGTATGTATTAAAAAGTTCAGGTTAGAAGGTTATTATGGAATTTGATGTACTGGACATCTCACTGTGATGGTCAATAGGTTAAAAAATTATCTATATTAAAAAAAAAAATGAACCAGAACAGTGGGAACGAGTTAAAAATAAAAGTTGTATCTATGAAGTAGTGGTGGTTGTTCTCTTGTAGTCTTTTTTTTTTTTTTTTTTCCTTTCCTGGTTGGTTTTCTAGGGGAGGGGACTGCCATGTATGTTTTCAGTCAATGATGTTCCCTGAGTTAAGTCCTCCTGCCCCCTCAAGGGGGTGGGCTCTGAGGAAACCGGTTTTTTCAGGTTTTTTTCTCTGGAGGTTTTTATGTTTGTTCACTTCTTTTCTCTCGCCTTGACAGCTTTTGATGGTTTTTCGAGGCTTAGAGGAAAGGAAACTGCACCCCAACCTCCCTCTCAGAGAGAAACCTCAGTCTGTTCCCCTGTGGGTGCTGCAGAGCCCATATAAATTCCCCCTTGGCCGCTGGCAGAGCAGGTTCTGAGTCGCGGTCCCTGGGTTCACCGGATCTCGTGCTTGTATGCAAAACCACGGCAGCAGCGACTGTCTGGGCAGCTCCAGACCACCAGAGAGGTTCCAAGCAGCAATCCCACACTGAGATTTTCCCACTGGCCCGGGCTGGGTGTGCCTGGTCTTTCTGGGTCTGAGAGCACCTCTCCCAGGGGAGGGTGTGGGGCACGCGCATCTCAGGCTCTGATAGCCGGGTGTGGCGTTCTGCCATCTGGCGAGGCTCCCAGCCCCTCACAGGAGCCGGACCCCACACATTCTCGGGCACGCTGGCAGCTCAAGAGCCAAGACCTGGTTTCTCTGCCGCACTCTCTCTGGCTCAGCACCAGGTGTGGCTGTCCTAGGTCCAGAGACTTAAGACCCTCTCCCTAACTGCCCCGATTCCCACAATTTACCCCTGTGATCCTTTGCTCTTTTTGAGTGCTTTCAACCAGACTCCAAGTTAATGCTTGTCCCCACTCTCATACTGGGGTATTCCTTTCCAATTGGTCGCCTCTGGTGGCTCCCTCCCCCTTTTGTTTCTCTTCTGATATCAGTCCGACGTTCCCACTCCACTTTACCTGCCCACTGGCGTCTTCTGCCCCTGTAGAGATCCAGACGTATATAATTCTGATCTCAGGCTGATTTCATGGGTGACCGGAGTTCTTTGGTAGGTAATCAGCTCACTTTAAGGTACAGGTTGAAACAGCGCCTCCTCCTACTTCCCCGCCATCTTGTCTCCCCTAGTGTAGTAAACTCTTAAGTAATTTACCACATGGGATTTGTCATAGTCAAAATAGACAATGCTTTCTGTTAATAAGTATTCTTGTAAAATCCATATGTAGATAAAACACCAAGAAAGTATGCCAAATTCTAACTTCAAACCCACCATTTAATAATATTACTCCAAATATAGATGAGATGTTATTATTATTAAAGTGGTCAAACATTAGTCTCCATGAAAAAATAACAAAGATCTAAATGTTTTCTCTCAGAAATATTTTTAAAAATGTCAAAGCCTGAGGTAGAATAAAATATCTTTTCCTCTATTTGTGTCTTATAAACAAAAATATATGGTGTCCACTTGTTTATACTCTCTAAAGATTCTAATCCCAGGTTTTGTCATACTATAATTTCAAGTTTTACCTTCCCTAAATGACCATAAATATTTAACATTAATATGTAGGGAGGCTGCAACGAACCAAGGAACGTAGGTGACTTCAAGAAGCCGGACTAGACAAGCAAGTAGATTCTTCCCTAGAACTTCCATAAAGGAATATAGCTCTGTCAAGACACTGACTTTAACACAAGAAGATCTATTCCAGTTTTCTAAAATACAGAAGATAATATGCTTGTATGTTCCATCCATATGTTTGTATATTCTGTTTTTTGTAAAGATTTTTTAGAACAGTTTAGATTCAAAGTTAAATAGAAAGCACGGATTTCGCTTACATAAGCATACTTCATTTTACTGAGCTTCACTTTACTGCACTATGCAGATATTGCCTTTTTTTTTTTTTTTTTTTACAATTTGAGGTTTGTGGCACCCTGAGCAAACCCGTCAGCATCATTTATTTCCAACAGCATTTGCTCACTTGTCTCTGTGCTACATTTTGGTAATTCTCTCAATATTTCATAACTTGCTATTATATTATGGTGATCTGTGATGAATGATCTTTGGTATTACTATTGTAACTGTTTGGGGGTGTCACGAACCACACCACCAACCTCACAATAAAATGGTGAACTTAATTGATGAATTTGTGAGTTCTGATTACTCCATTAAGAGTCATTCCTCTATCTCTCTTCTTCTCCTCAGGCCTTCCTACTCCCCAAGACACGATGATATTAAAATTAGGCCAATTAATAATCCTGCAATGGTCAGGAAGTATTCAAACAGCAAGAGTGGCACATCTCTTACTTTAAATCAAGAGCTAGAAGTAATTAAGCTTGGTGAGGATGGCATGTAGAAAGCTGAGATAGGCCAAAAGCTGAGATAGTAATTAAGCTTGGTGAGGATGGCATGTAGAAAGCTGAGATAGGCCAAAAGCTGAGATAGGCCTTTTCTATCAAACAATTAACCAAGATGTTAATACAAAGGAAAATCTCCTCAAGGAAATAGAATGTGCTATTCCAGTAAATACATGAATGATAAAATGAAGCAGCCTTATTGCTGATATGGATAAAGTTTTAATGGTCTGGATGGAAGATCAACCTAATCCAGAGCCCTATCAACCAATCCGAGCCCTACCTCTCTTCGATTCTGTGAAGACTTCAAAGGATGAGGAAGCTGAAGAAGAAAAGGTAGAAGCTAGCAGAGGTCAGTTCATGAAACTTAGGTAAAGAAGATTTTTCTACAACTTAAAAGTACAAGGTGAAGCAGGAAGTGCTTATATAGAGGCAGCAGCAAGTTATCCAGGAGAGCTAGCTAAGATATTTAATGAAGGTGGCCACAAAAAAAAAAAAAAAAAAAAAAAAAAAAAAGATTTTCAGTGTAGGTGAAAGAGCCTTCTCTTAGAAGATGCCATCTATGACTTCCATAGCTAGAGAGAAGAGAAGAAGTCAATGCCTGGTTTCAAAGGTTCAAAGGACAAGGTGACTCTCTTGTTAGGGACTAATGCAACTGGTGACTTTAAGTTGAAGCCAATACACATTTACAATTCCAAAAGTTACAGGGCCCTTCAAAATCATATTAAATTTATTCTGCCTGTGTTCTAGGAGTAGAATAGCAAAGCTTAGATGATCATGCATCTCTTTACAACATGGTTTTGCTATATACTTTAAGTCCATTTTTGAGACCTACTGCTCAGAAAATTCTTTTCAAATTATTTCTGCACCTGATCAACCAAGATCTCTGATGGAAATATACAATGAGATTAGTGTTGTTTTCATGTCTTCTAATGTAGCATCCATTACACAGCCCATGAATCAAGGTGTCACATTGATTTTGAAGACTTATTACTGAAGAAATACATTTCATAAGGCTATAGCTACCATAGATAATGATTCCTTGGATGGATCTGAGCAGAGTAAATGGAAAACCTTCTGGAAAGGATTCACCATTCTAGATGCTATTAAAAACGCATGTGACTCATGGGAAGAGCTCTAAACATCATCATTAACAGGAGTTTGGAAGAAGTTGATTCCTGCTCTCATGAATGATTTTTTATTTCAACACTTTAGTGGAGGAAATAACTGCAGATGTGGTAGAAATAGCAAGAAGCTAGAATGAGAAATGGAGCCTGAAGATGTGACTGTATTGTTGTCATCTCATAATTAATCATGAATGGACAAGGAGCTGCTTCCTGTGGGTGAGCAAAGAAAATGGTTTCTTGAGATGGAATCTACTCCTGGTGCAGACGCTCTGAAGACTGTTGAAATGACAAGGAAGGATTCAGAATATGACATAAACTTAGCTGGTCAAACAGGGGCTGATCATGTTTTGAGAAGACCAACTCCAATTTTGAAAATTCTACTGTAGGTAAATTATATCAAAAAGCACTGTACCATTTGGAAAAACTGTTAAAGAAAGTCCACTGATATAACAAACTTCACTGTACTCTAATTTTAAGAAATTGCCACAAATATCGCAACTTCAGCAACCACCACACTCATCAGTCAGCAGCTCTCAACACCGAGGCAAGACCAACTCCACCAGCAAAAAGGTTATGACTCACTGATAGCTCAGATAATGAGCTCAGATAATCTTATAGCAATAAAGTACTTTATAATTAAGGTATGTATTTTTTAGATATACACTTAACAGACTATAGTGTAGTGTAAACATAATTTCTAAGTACACAGGAAAACCAAAAGTTCATTTGATTCACTTTATTACAATATTTGCTTTATTGTGAATGGTGAACTGCACCAACATTTCTGTGGTAGGCCTGTACTCCCTGTCCCCATAACATGCATAGCCTCCCCCACTGTCAACATCTCCCCAAAATGGTACATTTGTTACAACTGATGAACTTACAGTAACACATCATTATCATCCAGAATCCATAGTTTACATTTTAGTTCACTCTTGGTGCTATAAATTCTAAGAGTTTGAACAGATGTACAATAACATGTATCCATCTGTATGATACAACAAATTATCTCATTGCCCTAAAAATATGCTATGTTCTTCCTATCCATCCCTTCTTATCTTCTACATTAGTGTTGTTCCAATCCATTGTTTGTGGTAATTTGTCATAGCAGTGATAGAAAGTGAATATAAGATGGGGATGAGAAGGGATGTTAATATATGTAATATATTCTATTTGAAATCATTGTAAACAATGATTTTCCTTAATGACTTGATTCTTTTTTCATCTCGTGACTTGATTCTTTTTTCATGTCATGACTTTTCTTTTGTGTGATTCTTTATTAAAAATAATAAAAACATTTTTCAATATTATTCCATCTATGTTGTATTTACCAGAATATCCTCAATTATGTTGAATATGCAGATGATACCTTGTGACAGTTTTTATTGGTCATGGAATTTTTGTTATTGTTCATTTTAAAGATTATCTAGAAATGGAGAAGTAAATGGCTATCCATCTTCATAAGTAATAAGGTTATTAAAATTTAATTGCAACCCCAAAATGTATACCTATTTACATCTTTTTGCCAAGAATGTATCATTGACAGTTGTTTTATATTTAAGTCAATTAATCTATGCAGCAACTAATGTAATCAATTCTTTTTTAAACTTTGCCAGTAAATTAAGAAAATTAATGTAATTAATTATTTTTTAAACTTTGCCAGTAAATTAAGAAAAGCAGTGTTAAATGCACTGATGTTGTCCATTTATAACACTGCTTATTGATTATTTGAAGACTTTTTTAAATTGTTTTGTAAATAGGTAATTTAACCAAAGTGAAAAGACTGTAAACACTGTATTCAAGGCAGTTTGTTTGAAACACACAAAAAAAGTCATACAAAGATATAAAGTACATAGATGGCAAACAGGGACATACGTCATGACTCATTACCTAAGTTACTGCATTAATAAGAAAATATGAATGTAGAGAGAAAGTGAAGCAGAATGAAAAAGTTTTCAAATAAATGGCATGTGTAAATGATACAGTTTTGGAGAAATGGTCTATCTCATTTTAACTAGAGAAGACTGTGAGGGTGACAATATTGAGAAGTTTATATGAAATATTTAATGTCAATATATTGAAAGTCTTGGAGATATTATTCAATTTACTATTGTCATTATGAATGTAACTCAAGCAATTTGTTAATATTAAAATGTTTATCAGTAATTATAATAATAATTATTTCAATAATTTATAAATGTATATATTTTAATATTGCAGAGAAAATCATCTAAATTTACAATAAAATGCATTGAAAATTACTAATTTATAGATGAAACTCATAATTAACTTCTTTTTAAGATGTATTTATTTGAGAGAGACAAAGAGATAGAGAGCAGGGGGAGGAGCAGAGGATCAGGGAGAGAAGCAGACTCCATGCTGAATTCAGGGTTCATTTGGGGCGGGAGTTGGGGAGGGGACTCAATCCCTGGCCCCTAAGACCATGACCTGAGCAGAAATCAAGAGTTGGCTGCTTTATCCAACTGAGCCACCCAGGTGCCCAAAAACTCATAATTAAGTAAAAACAGTTTATATCTATATCTACATGAAGGGCAAATATCCTTATATTTCAAATTAGGCCTTCTAAAATGGAAATATTGGTTTATAAAAAATCAATAGCTAAATCCAAGAAAGAAAAACAATTGATTTTAACAGTTTAAAAAAACATATGGCATAATATATAATTAAAAGACTGATAAGCTGTTATGTCTCTCATATTTTTATAGTAACTTTTTAGCAGATCATGGTGTCTGTTGTATTGACCACATATTTTTCTACATAAGCTTAATACATAATTTGCTTAATACGAAGATGGAAACTTTTGTTTTATTTAACATTCTTCTCATGAACACACTCTGAAAACCGCAATTATATAAACCCCATTTTCACATGGTTACACAAGAGTGATAAGAACATATAAGCAAAAAGTAAAGCACTTCAGATATTAATACATTAATACAGTAAAAAAACGCAATTCTAACCTACAGATTTGTTTACATTGTGGCTGGCAAATGACATATAACAAGTATAGTTAACACCGTCATCCATGGAGAGATTATTTAATTATTCTGTAGTCTATGTTTTCACATGAATGAATTAAGAAAGATGTTATGGTCAAATGCACAGCATTTTCCATAAGCTGCATAGATAAGTAAATAAATCAAACAATTATTTCCTAATCACACTAGCAACCATGAATAGCTCAAAAAAAGCCAAGCAGTAGTAATCAACTCCTTAGGCTAGATATTTAATTTATCCTGGTGGCAGCACGAAATGGAAGTCTCTGCAAAGACTCTCTGTGAAATAGCATATAAAGCATGGCCAGGAATAGTCTATGATTAGTAGAATAATGCAATAAGGAAAATTTAAAAGGTACAATTGAAATATTTAAGAAGAGCTATTGGTGATTAAATGTGTATAATATAGTACTATAGCAAGTTCTTATTGATGCTTCAAATGAAAGTATTACAATATAGATAGCCAGTATGTATGCTCGATTTAACAATAAAATTGGATTAAAATTAACTCTACCCTTCAGGTATTTAACTTCCTTCAAAATCACGCTACTAAGAATAATATTGAACAGAATCTAGTTGGGCAAGTTAACGGATATCTAGCACACTCTCCCTGTCACATAGTATTCTTGAAATGAAAAATTGAATATAAAAATCTGGAAAAAATCTGCAAGCGTATAGACATTTTTTTATAACATTTAGCAGCTTTCATGCATGAGAAATCTTTACTGTTAACAATAAGGGTGGAATCATATTTAAATACCATCCACAAGCTCACTATCTAATTGCAAAAGTAAAAAATGACCTTGGGGGAATTTGAGTTAAATCTTTATCAGGGATTTTTGAGGATCCCAAGCAAGACAGACTATGAGGATCTGGGAGAACTAAAGTATCTCACTTATCTAATCAACATTTAAGTTTACTGATAAGACTGTGTGATAGAAGTCAGTATCTGGTTACAGAATTCACACTGCAGTAAAAATAAAAAGTACACATTACATATGAGGAAAGAAAGTGGAAAAATAAATATCTATGATCTAAACAAAATCTTATTTTGTGAAAATATACTATGAAAGTTCCCTCCTCTATCCCCAAACTACTGAATTCCTAAATTTAAAGTAAATGCATTGTGCATATAAGACTTTCCTCTTCAATGGAGCATATCCAGAAATTTTGATACTTTCTAATAGTAATAGCCATAGGAATTCTGTCCTATAGGAGATCTGTCTGACAGATCCACATCTAACGTATATTCACTAATTGTGAATGCACAGTCTGCCTCAAATGCAGTTACACAAAATTTAATAAGCGTCAAAGATTTTTAAAAAGTCATTAAATGTGAAAACCCCAATCAATTCACTGTTAAATTAACTGAATGGTAATAAAAACTAGTTTCAAAAAAATTCTGACTCATGCTTTTGAGAGGATTCAACTGTTTATGTATATATATACATATTTATATATATATGTGTGTATAACACATACATATGAATTGAGAGCAAGTATTTATGCAAAAATAATCAAGTGAATGAGTACACAGGTATGAAAAATGAAAACACACAACTTCTACTTTCAAATTATGATAGAAGTAATGAACAATAAACTCTCACTGCAAAACACTGAGCTATTAATGATGGTGTCTGGGGTATGCATTCACGCCTCAAAAGAGAAAGTATCAGGCAGCCATTTAAAGCCTTGGGAATCCAACTGCTGTCCTGGATTAGCAACATCTGATTCCACTAAGAACGACTTAGAAATGCAAAACCTTGGACTCTACTCAACAGAATCAAAATCTCCTTAAAAGAAAAAAAAAATCACTAGTGAGTCATATGCAAATTAAAATAATCAAGCACCACATATTGTATACCTGAAACTAATGTAACATTGTGTCAACTATACTCAAACATTTTTTGAAACAAAAATAAAATAACGAAGCATGCTGTAAGACCAAAGATTCTGTGGTCACAAGTTGACCGTCCAGAGTTTTTGGCAGCATGTGAAGCCAATGAATAGTATCTGTGAGATAATACAGATTTGAAATAATAGATTTATCAGAAAAGTTTCTACTGAATCTGTATAAAAAATTATACCCAGAAATTCTTTTATACATAACCTAATTTAGTCTACATACTTATTAACACAATTCTTTCCCATGCCATCCTTAAATTTTTCTCCCAAAGTAGAGCTAAGTGTACCATCTTTTTCTATGCCCTTAATAACTGCTACTTTACATTGTTTTTGTAATTATGAATTAATCATCACCCTAAAAAGGGATTCCTAGTTATTAAACACCCATTTTATTTTATGCCTCCATCTCTGATTTTGACAGAATAGAACATTCTGAAGGATCTTTTTTATCCATATATTTTTATGTGATCAATTTTTGTCATTTTTTCTACTCCATTTGGAATTTTTCAGAGTAATCTGGATTTTTTTTAATTACGATTTGTATTCTTTCTCTTCTTTTTTAAAATTATTGTATTGTATTTTTATTTTTATTAAAGTTTTTTTATTTTAATTCCAGTATAGTTAACATACAGTGTTAACAAGTGCACAATATAGTAATTCAACAATTCTATGCGTCGGTACTCAAAGCTCATCATGGTAAGTATACTCTTGATCCACTTCACCTATTTCACCCTTGCCCCTACCAACCTCCCTTCTGATATGCTTTAGTTTAAATGAGTATCCTCAGGGGAGCCTTGGTGGCTCACTGGGTTAAGCTTCTCAGGATTCTGGGATTAAGCCCCACATAGGGTTTCAGGCTGAGCAGGAAGTCTGCTTGTCCCTCTGCCCCTCACCCCAATTGTGATCTTTCTCTCTTAATAAATTAATAACTTAATAAATTTAACTTAATAAATTGGTATTTAATTAATAAATCATTTAATAAATTAATAACATCTTTCTAAATTTTTAAAAAAATAAATGAATACCCTCAGGTAAAATTATTCTTTTTTTTCATCAAGAACATTTTTTTTACTTGAATCATACATCAGAATACATGGTTCTAAAAGGTATATATAAAACCTTCCATCCAAGAAAAATAGAGTATACATTTTCTTCAAGTAATGATAGAAGAATCCCCTAGTTAAATCACATAAAAGAGACATAACAAATATACAAATTTAAGAAGACTGAAATCATATCAAGTATATTCTCCAACCACAATGGCACAAAACTAAAGATCAACAATAAAACAAAGCTGGGAAACCTACAATGTAAATGTTAAATATTTAATATGTATATATTAAACAGCACACCACTGCAAAAGCAGTGGGCCAAAATAAGAAATCAAATGGCAAATCAAAATATGTCTCAAAACAAAAGAAAAAGAAAACACACTATTTGAAAACTGATGAGAAGTTTGTTTTTAATTCCTCCTAGTTACTTGTTTTGGTCTCATTTTTACCCCAAGGTCTTGGTGATTTGAAAACAAGCTCCTGGCTTCAGTGACTTTATTCATTTTGATAATACTTAAACTTGAAACTGTTTCCTTCTTAGTAAAATAGAGTATCTTCTAAATAATCAATGTACTAAATAATTAAGTAGAAGATACTTTAAAACCTTATCACAATTTTAGAAGGAGACTAAAGTAAGATGCAGGACCAAATCAGTTTGTGAATTTAATTCGTGAATAATAAGAATTTTGAATAATTGGCAAATTTGTGAAAAATAAGAATTATATAAATAAGTACAGTCTTTAAATGAAAAAAAATGAGATTTGAAAAACACTTTTTAAAACAAGTGAAACAGGTAATTATCAAATGCAATTGGATTTTCTAAATTCTGAATGCAGCAGAGTTTTCTGAACAACTGTTTAGAATGTCGCTGACATTAGATAGCAAAAAGAACCTGGACAGTGGATAGATTGTCAGAAGTTTGTATTCATTTAATACATGGATATGGAAAATTGAAAATCCAAACATTTTGAACCAAATAAAAATAATTCTGCAGAATCATACAAAGTAGAATTTTAAGAATTAAGGAGGGCACGTATTACATGGAGCACTGGGTATGGTGCATAAACAGTGAATATTGGAACACTGAAAAAAGTTAAATTAAATTAAATTTTTAAAAAATAATATAAACTATAGTATTATTTAAAAACTGTTTTTCTACATCAAGAAGCAACTTAAAATTGTGTGATACCATGTTATATAACCTCTAGGATGTTACACTAATTAAAATAAGTCACATACAGAAAGACAAATAACCATATGATCTCTTATATATGAAACATTGATTTTTTAAAAAATTCATAGATACAGACAGCAGATTGATGGCTGTCAGCAACACTTGGTAGGGGTTATAGGAAATAGGTAAATGGTTTGGTTCTGTTTCTTTAGTTTACTGAATTTTAAAAAGAGGCATAGATAGTATATTGGTAAGAAATGGTAGAATGGAAAAGTTCAGACAATGATGCTAAGAGCATGAAATGCTATAGGCATTTTGGAGAGCAGTTTGTCATTATTTAGTGAAACTTTACTTCATAGTTCTACTCCTAGGAATATACCCCATAAAACTCTAGCATGGTCATGAAAAAGGACATGTGTGAGAATATTCATTACAATATTATGTGTGATCATGAAGACTTGCAAGAACATAAAAGTTCATCAGTTCTTGAAAGGATAGATAAAATGTGGCATATGCACACTATGTAATATTAGAGCTTTTAAAATAAGTAAGTTTCTCATACACAAATTTTGAATGGTCTAAAGAAATGGGTAAAAAAAATGGGAAGCTGAATAAACAGTTCAGCACAAGTCAATGTATATCAATTCTGCACCTAAAGACAAAATATAACTATATATATATTGCTTATGGATTTATCATTACATAAATATAGCAGATTGAGTATAAAAAATAATTACATAAGAGTGGTTTCTATTGAGAAGAATGAATAGATTGAAATAAATGCATATTGACAGTTATTGATTACAATGTTAAGAATTCCTTTTTTATTTAAGGTAATTATTTTCTAAAATGGCGTTATAATATGACCTCATTGGAAACTATATTTTATTTTATTCTTTTGGGAAAGATTTTTTTGGGGGGAGAAGGTGGGCAGGACACTACTTCTAAGTGACAAAACAAAATTTTTTTATAATATCTGAATATGGCATATTGTTGGTACCTTGGGTGAAGTGAATGTGAATGTCAAATCTTAAAGTAACATGAAGAAAATGAGTATTTGAACCCCTGCAGATGAATGCAAAGAAAGTTAAATATATTTGGAAATTTTACTAGCTATGAAAAGCAATTGCTATTGTGAAGCCTGCTGTTTTCTCTTAAAACATGGCAATAATGTGTAAATTAAATTGCAACAGGAAGTGTATATTATAGAATAATACCCTAGTTGCTTTTCATGTAGAGGTAGAAAAATGGAAAATATATGAAAATTATACAACAAAAGGAATAAAAAATATTTAATCAGCTTAAAGCATTTAAAATTAGCCACTTGCAGAATAAAGACAATTTTTATAAGAAAAAAAAACAAATTAAAAGTATTGCTTTCAAGATAATAGGGATTCAAGAAAGATATACTGGTCTACAATATAAATTTTAACAAAATTAAATGATACATTATTATTCATTAATAAATATAAGTTTCTTGCAGGTTAGAAAGGAAAGATTATAATAGCCAGTTTGGTGCTTTAAGGTTAATGAACTAAGTGAACATATGGTGAAGTAGCTTCTCTTCATAAAATGTGTGTTGCAGGAGTATATTCTTTGTATGAAACAGACTAAAGTGAAGATTAGTTCTTCTGATATACATTAAAATTCGATAACAAAATTGTTTTAAAACAATCTGAAAAATGATATTCTTTAATATAAAAGTTATTAATATTTGACATCACTGTGCTACAGTTTGGTGTTGTGGTCCTAATTTTTAGGCAGCAGATTGAGGATTAAAGTGATTCAATAAAATGGCCATTATCCTTGAGACAGTCTAATGAATAGATATAAACATACAGAAGAGATCAATATATGATAAAGACAAATTTTCCTAGGAACAATCTAGAATGTATGTTATGCCCTTTGTTCTTGTCAGATCAGAAACACGTCACCCTGATAATTGCCTACTTAAGCACTGTGTCCTCCGTTCACATCAGCAGAAAGCTAGAATACCTTGTTACCCTGCCTGTTGCTATAGATGCTCACTCAGCTTTATCTTCTGCTATGTTCAAGATGCTGTTTTCAAACACTGCCTCCAGAGAATGAAGGGGCTGTCCTCTGCTCCACACTTAGGGCATCACTGCCACACTGTACTTGAGGAATTCCACTTTAGCTTGGCATATTCTCCCTTTGACCCACTTCTAACTGGGAACAAGACCGAGCATTTCATAGCTGCTTTGGGATACTGTTGATAAAGGCAGGCTTTAAAATAAAGTATTCAAGGTTTGATGAGGTACAGGTTGTGAGACTAGGGTCAGGCAGCTTATGGGAAAAGAAGGAAAAATAAAAGAGGTTTAAGAAAACAAAAATGTTTCATAATACTACTGAAATGTTATTTGTATTATTTGCCTTTATTTCTAAATGGACATTTGTTTTGATGATGCAAAAACAATGGGAGACAAAACTGCTTTAGCCCAAAGTAAGGCAATTACAACCTAAGAGTCATGATTTTCATTACTAGATACTCACACTAAAAAAGAAAATTACAAAGCCAATTTCAGTAACTAATGCCTTTAATGAATTTTCTTAAATCTCAATGCTTTTTAATATTCCATATAATGAGAAATACATGTGAAACATTCCTGCATCATACCAATCTATGATAGTTGTAGCAAGGAAAAAGACTTTCGAAAAAATGGCTAACAGACAAACTATGATTATTCAGATGTGGGTATTTGGCAGACTTTTTTTTTTTTTTTTTTTTTTTTTTTGGGAAAATGGATGAAGTGTGCCTGTTATTCCAAGAACAATAAATTTGATGTCCATGATAAAATGAGCTTTCAAGTACAAATTAGTATTTTGGAAAACTCGTATCTGCTCTCTTAAGCTTGACATGTTCACAACATTTAAAGAATGTTCTGATGACATTAGTCATGTGACGAATGTGACCTTGATGTTGTTTAATGAAATATGTCAACATTTGGAAGATGTGTAAATCATAAAAAATGAAACTTTTTCAATTATGAATACTTATTACAAAATCATACATGGACAAAATTCCAGAGTCATATCAAGTTTTAAGGAAATAGTACAAAATGTTCTCTGATTTGGCTTTAGATTCTACATTGTAATTACACTTAAACTATAACTAATCAAAATTTGGTATATAGTATTAAAATGGAATATTCACTATTACCTTAAAAAGCTGTTTAAGTTCTCTCTCCATTTTCACTATCGTGTGTTAGTATATTTTCTCATATATTTCAAACAAATATTACACTGCAGTATTTTAAATACGGAAGATTATGAAAATCCAGCTGGATTTTATTATGCCAGACATTTTATAGTGTTACAAAAATGTTTAATAATGCTATACTTTAATCTAAATTTTCATCATAAAAATATTTTCCTAAAAATATAGAATTCATGTTAACCCTGAGGTTATTTTTAAAAAATATTTTTCAGGTGTGCCTGGATGGCTCAGTGGGTTAAAGCCTCTGCCTTTGGCTCAGGTCATGATTCCAGGGTCCAGGGATCGAGCCCCACATCGGGCTCTCTGCTCAGCAGGGAGCCTGCTTCCTCCTCTCTCTCTCTGCCTGCCTCTCTGCCTACTTGTGATCTCTCTCTCTGTCAAATGAATAAATAAAATCTTTAAAATATATATATTTTTTCAGTTTCTATTTTAATTTCTAAAAATAGTATATATTGATATGCCTCACATAACGAGGGCACTTTGAAGTCTTCAATGTTTAGAGAATAAAGGGTCCTGAATCCAAAAGGTTGAGTACTTCTGATAAAGTACTATGAGAGTGGCTATAATTGCTTCACAGAACTACCTCTTGCTGAAGATTTCTAGGCTGCTTCAGTAACTAAATATATTTTCCCATTTTAGGAGTAAGGTAGATTGTTTCATGGGCCTTGCCTTTCTGTGCACTTCTTTATATCCTTTACAGTTAGGCCAATTTGTATGACAATATAACATTTTTTAGAAACAATAAAAAAATCAATTTGGGGAGAAGTAAGATTTTATGGTGTTAGATCAACCTCAAGCCTGTTGCCATGCTACCCATACATTTATCTTTGTAATATTTTTCAATACATTTGTTTTAATAATATGTATTTTTCATCTTATTTATATTCAAGACTGTAAAGTTATTTTTGATTAGAGAAGATGTAATATTATTTCTATTATGATATTTAGGTACATATTATCAGAATGGAAAAAAAAGTTGTTTTGGAATATTTATCTTTTATCTGGTGATACCACTAAAATCTTTTATTAGTTTTATTATTTTTAAAACTGGAATTGCTAAGAGATCTGGGTAGCTCAGTTGGTTAAGCACCCAACTCTTGATTTGGCTCTGGTCAAGATCTTAAGAGTCGTGACACTGAGTCCTACATTGGGCTCTGTGCTCAGTGCAGAGTCTGCTTGAGATTCTCTCTCTCACTCTGTCCCTCCCCCACACAGTCTCTCTCTCTCCCTCTCTTTTTCTCTGTTTCCCTCTCTCAAATAAATAAATAAAATATTTTAAAAATTGGAATTACATATTCTTCCAGTGTTAGAGTGTTTTGCTAAATTTTCTTATAGCCATTTTAATTTTATTACATTTACCCCATTGACTATATTACCTTGATAACTCTCATTAATATTTGCAATATCAATTGTCCTTTAAATCTTAATTTTCATGAACATGTTTTAAAGCTATGGATTCAAAGTATTTAAATAAAATTGGACTGTTCAGTTCTTTAAAGCTAAGGTAAAAGGAGATATTTAATAATTTTCAAATCTCTACTATATTAACTCAACTCTTAATATACTAGTTCAGACCATTTTTATCTTGATACATTCACCCCTTTTTGAGCCAAAAACAATTTGAAATTAATATTATTTCTAGTCTATCATTTTGTTCACTATAATTTCAATGTTATTGTTTAGTACCTATAGATATCTTGCTTATTCTTTTAATTATATATTTTATCACTATGAAATTTCTCTTTAGATTGTTTAAGTTTTTTTTCTAAAATACTAACTTATGTGATTAGAAATTATTCCTGTTTTTTTCTTCTTTCAGTTGACTTCATAATTTTTGCCCACAATTTTATATGAATACTTACTTTACCGATTTCGTTTTAAGTCTGTAATTTACATGAATGGACTTGAGCTTTGCTTTTTAATCCACTTGAAAAACTATTTTAATTTAGATTTTAATTAGAGAGAATAATGATGGATATGTTTTGATGCCTCAATACATTTAAAATCTGGAGAGGGTAATTAAGCAAGCAAAACAGAACAAAAAGGACCTCAGAAATAAATTTGAGTTTCTGAACTATTTTACTGAGAAGAATAAGTTTGGGGAATAATAAGACCTAAGGTGTATTTTTATTTTTTTATTTTCCTTAAATTTTATTTCATTTATTTTTCAGTGTTCCAAAATTCATTGTTTATGCACCACACCCCGTGCTCCATGCAATATGTGCCCTCCATAATACTCACCACCAGGCTTACCCCACCATCTACCCTCCTCCCGTCCAAAACACTCAGTTTGTTACTTGGAGTCCACAGTCTCTCCTGGTTTGTCTCCCCCTCCAATTTCCCGCAACTCACTTCTCCTCTCCATCTCCCAATGTTCTCCGTGTTATTCCGTATGTTCCACAACTAAGTGAAACCATATGATAATTGACTCTCTCTGTTTAATTTATTTCATTCAACATACTATCTTCCAGTCCTATCCATAATGATACAAAAGTTGGGTATTCATCCTTTCTGATGGAGGCATAATACTCCATTGTATATATGGACCATATCTTTATCCATTCATCTGTTGAAGGGCATCTTGGTTCTTTCCACTGTTTGGTGACTGTGGCCATTGTTGCTATGAACATTGGGGCACAGATGGTCCTTCTTCTCACTATATCTGTATCTTCAGGGTAAATACCCAGTAGTGCAATTGCAGGGTCATAGGGTAGCTCTATTTTTAATTTGTTAAGGAATCTCCACACTGTTTTCCAAAGTGGCTGCACCAACTTGCATTCCCACCAAGAGTGTAAGAGGGTTTCCCTTTCTCCACATCCTCTCCCAAACTTGTTGTTTACTGTCTTGTTGATTTTGGCCATTCTAACTGGAGTAAGGTGGTATCTCAATGTGGTTTTGATTTGAATTTCCCTGATGGCTAATGATGATGAACATTTTTTCATGTGTCTGTTAGTCATTTGTATGTCTTCTTTGGAGAAGTGTCTGTTCATGTCTTCTGCCCATTTTTTGATGTGATTATCTGTTTTGTGTGGGTTGACTTTGAAGAGTTCTTTATGGATCTTGGATATCAGCCCTTTGTCTGTAGTGTCATTTGCGAATATCTTCTCCCATCCCCTGGGTTGCCTCTTTGTTTTGTTGACTGTTTCCTTTGCTGTGCAGAAGCTTTTGATCTTGATGAAGTCCCAAAAGTTCATTTTTGCTTTTGTTTCCTTTGTCTTTTGAGACATACCTTGAAAGAAGTCAGGCACCTCGGTGGTTCAGTTGGTTAAGCAACTGCCTTCAGATCAGGTCATGATCCCGGGACCAGGATTGAGTCCCACATCAGGTTCCCAGCTCCATGGGGAGTCTGCTTCTCCTCTAACCTTCTCACCTCTCATGCTCTCTCTCACTGTCTCTCTCTCAAATGAATGATAAAATTTAAAAAAAAAAAAAAAAAGAAAGAAAGAAAGAAGTTGCTGTGGCTGATGTGGAAGAGATTACTACCTATGTTTTCCTCTAGGATTTTGATAGATCCCTGCCTCACGTTGAGTCCTTTATCCATTTCAAGTTTATCTTTGTGTATGGTGTAAAAGAATGTGAATGAAAGTTTCATTCGTCTACACAGAGCTGTCCAATTTTCCCAGAACCATTTATTGAAGAGACTGTCTTTTTTCCACTGTATATTTTTTCCTGCTTTGTTGAAGATTAGTTGACCATAGAGTTGAGGGTCCATGTCTGGGCTCTCTACTCTATTCCACTGGTCTATGTGTTTGTTTTTTGTGCCAGTACCATGCTATTGTGGTAATCACAGCTTTGTAGTAAAGCTTGAAATGAAGCAACGTGATGACCCCAGTTTTGTTTTTCTTTTTCAACTTTTCCTTAGCAATTCAGGGACTCTTCCAGTTCCATACAAATTTTAGGATTGTTTGTTCTAGGCCTTTGAAAAATACCAGTGGAATTTTGATCGGAATGGCATTGAAAGTATAGATGGCCCGAGACAGTATAAACATTTTAACAATGTTTATTCCTCTGATCCATGAGTGTGGAATGCTCTTCCATCTTTTTGTGTATTCTTTAATTCCTTTCATGAGTGTTCTGTAGTCCTTTGAGTACCGATCCTTTACTTCTTTGATTAGGTTTATTCCAAGGTATCTTATGGCTCTTGGTGGTATGGTAAATGAAATTGATTCTCTCGTTTCCCTTTCTATATTTTCATTGTTAGTGTATAGGAAAGCAACTGATTGTTGTACATTTATTTTGTAAGCTGCCACACAACTGAATTGCTGTATGAGTTCTAGTAGTTTGGGGGTGGAGTCTTTTGGGTTTTCCCTACAAAATATCATGTCATCTGTGAAGAGAGAGAGTTTGACTTCTTCTTTGCCAATTTGAATACCTTTTATTTCTTTTTGTTGTCTGATTACTGTTGCTAGGACTTCTAGTAGTATGTTGAATAACAGTGGCAAGAGTGGACATCCTTGTCGTGTTCCTGATCTCAAAGGGAAGGCTGTCAGCTTTTCCCCATTGACGATGATATTCGCTGTGGGTTTTTCATAGATAGATTTTATGAAGTTGAGGAATGTTCCCTCTATCCCTATACTTTGAATCATTTTAATCTGGAACGGGTACTGTATCTTGTCAAATGCTTTTTCTGCATCAATTGAGAGGACCATGTGTTTCTTCTCTCTTCTCTTATTGATTTGTCCTGTCACTTTGATTGGTTTGGGACTGTTGAACCACTCTTGCATCCCATGGATAAGTCCCACCTGGTCATGGTAGATAATCTTTTTAATGTACTGTTGGATCCTATTAGCTAGGATCTTGTTGAGAATCTTGGCATCCATATTCATCAGGGATATTGGGTTGAAATTCTCCTTTTTGGTGTGGCCTTTGCCTGGTCCTAGATAGACTCTTCTCTGGAACTTTTCCTTCTGTTTCTATTTCTTGAAACAGATTCAGAATAATAGGTATTATTTCTTCTTTGAATGTTTGGTAGAATTCTCCAGGGCATCCATCAGGTCCTGGGCTCTTGTTTTTTTGGGAGGTTTTTGATCACCGTTTCAATCTCCTTATTAGATATTGGTCTATTCAGGTTGTCAAGTTCTGATTCAGTTTGGGAAATTTATATCTTTCCAGCAACGTATCCATTTTGTCTAGGTTGCTTAACTTACTGGCATATAACTGCTGATAATAATTTCTGATGATTGTTTCTGTTTACTTGGTGATAGTCATGATCTGTCCCTTTTCATATATAATTTTATTAATTTGAGTCCTTTCTCTTTTCATTTGAATAGTTTGGCCAATGGTTTATTGATCTTATTAATTCTTTCTTTCTTTTTTTTTTTTAAGGTTGTTTTCTATTTTTTTTTAATTTATTTATTTGACAGAGAGAGAGAAGCAGGCTCCCTGCTGAGCAGAGAGCCCAGTGTGGGGCTCAATCCCAGGACACTGAGATCACGACCTGGGCCAAAGGCAAAGGCTCAACCCACTGAGCCAAAAGGCATCCCTGATCTTATTAATTCTTTCAAAAAACCAGCTTCTAGTTTCATTGATGTGTTCTACTGTATCCCTAGTTTCTATCCCATTGTTCTCTGCTCTAATCTTGATTATTTCCCTTCTCGTGTGGGGGGTTGGCCTAATTTATTTTTGATCATCCAGATCTTTAAGGTGTAAGGAGAGCTGGTGTATTCTGCATTTTTTAATACTTTTGAGGAAGGCTTAGATGGCTATGGATTTCCCCCTTAGGACTGCCTTTGCCATATCCTTTAGGTTTTGGACTGAAGTGTCTTCATTCTCATTGGTTTTCATGAATTGCTTAAGTTCTTCTTCAATTTCTTGGTTGACCCAAACATTCTTAAGCAGGGTGATCTATAGCTTCTAAGTGTTAGAATTTCTTCCAAACTTTTTCTTGTGGTTGAGTTCCAACTTCAAAGCATTGTGGTCTGAGAATATGCAGGGAATAATCTCAATCTTTTGGTATCTGTTGAGCCCTGATTTGTGACCCAGTATGTGGTCTATTCTGGACAAAGTTCCATGTGTGCTCAAGAAGAATGAGTATCCCATTGTTTTGGGGTAGAATGTTCTGTACATATCTGTGAGGTCCATCTGGTCCAATGTGTCATTCATTGCTCTTGTTTCTTTATTAATTTTCTGCTTGGATGATCTATCTATTACTGAGAGTTGTGTGTTAAGATCCCCTACTATTAATGTGTTCATATTAATATGACTCTTTATCTTGATTAACAGTTGTCTTATGTAGTTGGCTATTCCCATACTGGGGGCATAAATATTTACCATTTTTAGATCTTCTTGGTGGGTAGACCCTTTAAGAATGATGTAGTGTCCTTCTGAATCTCTGACTACAGTCTTTAGTTTAAAATCTAGTTTATCAGATGTGATAATCGCTACCCTAGCTTTCAAGGTTCATTGGCATGAAAGATGCTTCTCCATCCCTTCACTTTCAGTTTGGATGCATGCCTAGGTTCCAAATGGGTTTCTTGAAGGCAAAATATGAATGGGCCCTGTTGTTTTATCCAATCTGCAACCCTTTGCCATTTTATGGGAACTTTCAGGCCATTCATGTTGAGAGAGATTATTGAAAGATACATTTTTATTGATATCATGTCGCCTGTGAAGTCCTTGTTTCTATAGATGTCCCTGTAAATTTCTGTTCTATGACAATCTTGGGTTCTTTGTTCTTTTATAGAACCCCCCGTAATATTTCTTGTAGTGCCAGCTTGGTGGTCACATTCTCTTTTAAATCTTGCCAGTCTTGGAAGCTCTTTATCTCTCCATCCATTTGGAAAGTCAACTTTGCTCAATAAAGTATTTTTGGCTGCATGTTCTTCTCATTTAGTCCCCTGAATATGTCTTCCCAGCCCTCTTTAGCTTGCCAGGCTTCTGTGGACAGGTCTGATGTTACTCTGATAGACCTCTCCCTGTACTAAGGAATCTCTTCCCCCTTACTGCTCTCAAAAGCTCTTGTCTAAAATTATGATTCATCAGTCTTGCAATCAAGTGCCTTGAGGTCTTTCTAGATTCATTTATTTTAGATGGTGTTCTTTCTACCTCTAGGACACGAACGCTGGTTCCATTCCCCAGATTGGGAAAATTTTCATGGTGAATTTGTTCAACTATGTATTCGAGTCTTCTTTCTTTCTCCTCCCCCTCCAGGATCCCCATAATTCTGACGCTGGAACATTTCATGGTGTCATTTATTTCCCTAATTCTGTTTTCTTGGCTTTTAAGCCTTTTGTTCCAGGCCTCCTCCTGATCCTTTTTCTCTATCAGTTTGTCCTCTAGATTGCTAATTCTATCTTCTGTCTCCATGGTTATCCTAGCTGTTAGCATATTTAGATTAGATTGGATCTCATTGATAGCATTTTTAACTTCTTCCCAGACAGCTTTCACTTCTGCCCTTAGAGATTCTGTGTTGTCACTAATGGTTTTCTCCAATCTAGCCATTGCCTGGATAATAGTTACCCTGAATTCCCTTTCCAACATACTGTTTATGTCCATATCCAGTAGTTCTGATGGAGAGGGCACAGTATCTGAATTTTTCCTCTGTTGGGTGTTCCTCCTCCTAGACATATTGGTGAGAGGTGGTTGAGGGGATGTATAGCTGAATATATCAACCACGATTCAGGCAAGGTTTACCCTGAAAGGCTTTGGAGCAATCGGAAGTCACCACCAAAAAGAAAGAAAACGAAAAAAGAGAGAGAAAAAAAGAGAGGGAGAAAAAAAAAAAGGGAAGACCCAGCCAGAATGAGCCCCCAAAAGTAAGATTTATAAGGTATGCAAACAAAAACAAACAAATGACCAACAAAAGTAAATGACAAGAAAAAAGAGAACCCAGCCAAAATGAACCCCAATGATAAGATTTTTATAATACCAGAACAAAAAACAAATACACAGAAACACTGAAAAGAAAGATGGGAGGGTGGTTATAAGTCCTTGATGAGGGTGAGGAAGGTTATTTTGATTCTTCCTGGCTGTATCTTGATTTCTTTGTTAAAGGACTCAACTTTCCAGAGATAAAGTGAGATTAAAACTGGTCTATATATAGGGGTACTACTGATTAGGGAAAGAGGATTCCTTGAAGCTTATATCTATATGTATATTCAAAAAATTGAAAAGAAAAAGAAAAATACATGTATTTGTATGAAAAAATTCAAGTCGAAAGGTTATTATGGAATATGATGTATTAAACCTCTGGTTGTAATAGTAAGTAGGTTAAGAAAGTTAAAAAGAAAAAGAATATTGAGATTGAATTAAAAACAAATATTCTAGCTATCAAATATACAGGATTTAGGGTAATATCAGGAGCTTAATATCTTGTTTTCTCCCGATGTTGGGGTTTTACAGTTTTATGGGGACACTGTGGTTCTTGTCCTCTCATTCTTTTTTTTTTTTTTTTTAAGATTTTATTTATTTATTTGCCAGAGAGAGAGAATGAGCTCAGGCAGGCAGAGTGGCAGCAGAGGCAGAGGAAGAAGCAGGCTCCCTGCCGAGCAAGGAGCTGGATATGGGACTCGATCCCAGGATGCCAGGATCATGACCTGAGCCGAAGGCAGCCGCCCAACCAACTGAGCCACCCAGGCATCCCTGTCCTCTCATTCTTTGGGCTTGCTTTCTGGGGGAGGGGTCTGCCACATTTTGTTTTTCAGTTAGTCTTGGTTAGGTTGAGTCCTCTAGCACCCCTACCCGGGGGCTGGGCTCTGTGGAAACGAGTTTTTTAGGCTCATGTTCTCTGGAAGTTTTTGTTCTTTGGCAGCTTTTTGCAGCTTTTCAGAGGTTTAGTGGAAAGCAAACTGCACCCAGACCTCCATCTCAGAAAGAAGCCTCAGTCTGCTCTCCCCTGGTGATCCAGAACACACAGACTCCCCTTCTGCAAACTCCACTGAGCCGTGCAACCTCCCACAGGTGGTGCACATCCACAGCCACTGTCTCAGGGGTCACTTGAAGTGCCCGCTTGTTTCTGCACCCCTGTGCCGCTAAAACCACAAGTGATATTGGTCTAGGGAGTCCCCTTCTGGTGGTTTCCTTTGCCTGGACTGCTGTCTGGGGTATTTCCTTCAAGTTGGGGCTGGGAGTGTCCAGACTCTCAGCCAGTCCTAGAGACCACTGGCTAGCACCCACGAGGAGCACTCTCAGGTGCGGGTGGGGAGCACGCTTCAGACTCAGTCATGCAGTGAGTGCAGAGTGCAAAATGTGTTTCTAGAAAGTGCTTACCATATTCCCTCATGCGGGGGTGGAGTATGCCCTGGCTGAGTGGTGGTGGAAGCCCCACAACCCTGGGGGCTCAGGCACCAGGAACTGGAGGCTCCACTGCCATACTGTCTCTGGTACAGGTCATCACCCGAGTGCACATCCTGGGTCTGTGGGGTTAGACCCCTGCCTGTGATGGCCCAATTCCACCAGTTGCCCTTTAAGATCTTTTGCTCTTTTTGAGTGCTGTTAACTAGACTCCCAAGTTAATGCTGATCCCCAGTCACAGGGCACTTTCATATCGGGGTATTACTTTCCAATGGGTTGCTTCTAGTGGCTCCCTCCCCCTTCTGTTTATCCTCCGATATCAGTCTGATCGTTCCCAGTATGCTTTACCTCTCCACTGGTGTCTTCTGCCCCGTAGAGATCCAGAAGTGTATAATCCTATATCTCAGGCTGGTTTCATGGGTGTTCAGAGCGTTCTGGTAGATAATTAGCTCACTTTAGGGGACCTGTTGAAACAGGGTCTCCTACTTCTCTGCCATCTTGCCCCCTCCTTGGAGGTGTAATTTAAATGGGTAGCTAATACAGAGAAAATGTCATTGGACATGAAGATTCGAGAAACTGAAGATTCAGGTAATTGTTTATATTCAGAGGCATCAATACCTCCCAGGGTTGATGAAACAGGGGGTATAGAAACAAATACTGAGTTAAGCACCACTTATATAAAGGGAAAGTACAGGTGGGGGATCTTGAGCGTCTGAATGCAGTAAACCTGACAGTGTAAACATAAGCATAATTGTTGTTTTGTAGATATGCTTTACTTTGTATCATGTTGTGTTTACAATCTTTAGCTGTGTTTTTCACTACAAAGAATTAGATGGGTACAATTTACATTTCCTGAAAATAACTCCACATTTAATGGAAAGGTTATTTTATTTATAATAATAATTTTCCATGGTTTATCATAGTTTGGTCTGAAAAGGCCCATAGCCTAGCCATGTAACATTAGCCATTTCTGCTTAGAACATTATCATGGCAGAATGAGAGAAACCCAGAAGGCAGAAGTCTGGGAATTTCACTGCTAACCATATGCTGTATCTTGACTGATCACTTTGCCCACTGTCTAAATCAGATAAAGAACTCTTGTAGAAAAAGGAGAGAAAATTGGGGCAGAAATGAAGGAAGAAAATGGCCATTAGTGAGAATCTCTGAGCAGAAGACCTTCCCCCTGACTACAAAATCTGTTTCAAGGAAAATGGTATCAAAATAGCAGGCAGATTTGGGGAATTCAGTAGAGAAAAGGTCAACATCATGGTTCCCCTGAGGGGCCATAGTATGGCATATGGTCTGTAACTGCAGGATGACAAAGTGATAAAATAGAGTCCATTTTGCAGCATAAAAGAAGTGGAGTGATCCTTAAATTCTTCCATAGGGTTAGGGAAAGAAATTGAGGGTGAGCAAAGCTTCCCGGGCTCTATAAGTGGCCTGAGAGCTAGCCAAGAATACTGCCTGAGGAGGTCTTTAATTTTAGATGATAGAAAGCTTCTGTGGAAACTGTTTTAACCATTTACTCAGCTATCTGTTCCAATAGTAGGTCCTTCAATAGTTATTGACATGGACATACGATGGTACCTGAGAAAGATTGGGACACGTTAATAGTTCACTAACAGTCACTTCAGGACATATTGAGTCACAGGGGTAGACACTCCCTTCCCAATGCTGCCACATGACTTGATAAACCTTCAGTGTTCAGAATTAATCTTACAAAGAAGGTAGGGAAAAGTGTTTAAACTGGCTGAGTTTTCTGGAGATTTGATAATTATGTTTTCTTCTTCTTGGTATAATTAATGTTCATTAATTTGAAGTACAGAAAAATAACTTTCTGGGCGCCTGGGTGGCTCAGTGGGTTAAGCCTCTGCCTTCGGGTCAGGTCATGTTCTCAGGGTCCTGGGATCAAGTCCCACATCTGGCTCTCTGCTCAGCAGGGAGCCTGCTTCCCTCTCTCTCTCTCTCTATCTGCCGGCTTCTCTGCCTACTTGTGATCTCTCTCTGTCAAATAAATAAAACCTTTAAAAAAAAATAACTTTCCTTTCCATGCATAGCTGAGGTTTTATTTCTGAAGTAATATACTCACTAACCCGGCATTTGCCTATTGTCTATCAAAAACCTGCGCTTTAAAAGTAGATGTTTATTCGTGTAAGAACAGGAAAGCATTAACATATTAAATTTATTTTCAGCATCACTTATGAAGAAATAGTGTATTGTTTTATAATATTCAATCACCCAAAACACTCTTACTATTATATAATGCATTTTAAATTGCTGAATACAAATGGTTTATCCTATTTTGAGAGATTCACAAAATCACTTTACCAAAGATATCTACTTTTGAACAATTCCACATGACATATTAGGCAAGTACTTTGTAACCCCAGGGCAACAGGTTTTCATATTACTTTTTTCTCTGTTTCATTCTATTTTGATTCTCTTATGCCATGGGCAAATAGAACATTTACTATTCATATTTGTTTTCACTTCTATTATGCCTATTTTGAAATGACTCAGAGGTTTAATATATTGGACTATTATGTTCTAAGATGAATCTATACAATTAGCATGTTGTGAAGAAAAATTTATTCTATATAATATTTGTTCAAGCCAACAAGGCAGATTTATTTAGTTTACTTGTCTTGTAAGTTCAATAGGAACAGTAGATATCTGTCATGGAACCACTTCATAATTTTGAACTTGAGTTATTTAACTTAAAATAGTCAATAATCTATATTTAAATTTAAGTATCACCCATTAATAAGTCAGCTTACTAATTAAAAGTTAGGAATATTTCCCATATTAACTGGCTAAGGCTGCCATAACAGAGCAGCATAAACTGGACAGCTTCAAAGACAGAAATTATTGTCTCACAGTTCTGGAGGCTAGAAGTCTAAGATCAGGGTGACTACAGGGTTCAGTCCTTCTGAAGGCTGTTCTGTATCTCTCTTCCAGCTTCTGATGGCTTGCTGGCAATTTTTCACATGTTTTAAATTTATGGTAGCATCACTTCAATCTTTACAGGACATTCACCCAATGCTTCTTCCTCTGTCCAGAATTCTGCTTTTCATAATGACAGAATCATATGGGATTAGGGCCTATCCTAATAACCTCATCTTAACTTGAGCATCTGCCTACCCTAATAACCTCATCTTAACTTATTTATTTGACAGAGAAATCATGACTTTTCCATAAAAAGTCTTGTTCACAGGTTCTGAGGGTTAGGACTTCAGCATCTTCTGGGGGACACAATTCGGTGCATTATAGTTCTTTTTCAAATAAAGTGTGTTTTAGGTATTAATACCAGGTCTCCAAAAGTTAACCCACTTGTAATTTTTTCCTCATTCCTTCCAGTTACTGGTTGATTTTCAGATAATGATTGGGGTAAAGAAATGTTTTCTTAGTTCTTCAACCTAAGTTGATATAAAAGCCTAGTTTCCCATCAAGTATTATTTTGGGAATTTTGACACAAGTCTGGAAGTTGCATCTCCCCATTCCCTGTTCTTTTGGGAGCCTGATAAAGAAGAGGCACAATTAAAGGCATTTTGTTGTGGTCGGGGGGGGGGGAAGATTCAATAATATTCTCCATAATGGCCTTCAGCAAAAGATTTCACTTTGAAATGCCTAAGAATGGCCCATTACCCAGAAATAACTTCAAAAGTTTGCTGGTTAATTATGGAATTATTCCCATCTGACATTAAAAAAAAATCAATGAAAAACATATTTCCTATCTCAAAGTTAGAGGCATGGGGCGCCTGGGTGGCTCAGTGGGTTAAGCCTCTGCCTTCGGCTCAGGTCATGATCCCAAGGTCCTGGGATCGAGCCCCGCATCGGGCTCTCTGCTCAGCAGGGAGCCTGCTTCCCCGCTCTCTCTGCCTGCCTCTCTGCCTACTTGTGGTCTCTGTCTGTCAAATAAATAAATAAAATCTTAAAAAAAAAAAAAGTTAGAGGCAAAGGGCATTGCAAAGATATTCTCTATCTTGTTAAGACATACTTCCCAATGACAGCATGAGGAACCAACTGCCATTATGTACACAGTATTAGTACTTAGATACCTGACATTTCATTAGAGGACACACAAGCCTATTGGAACTACAGCACTTAACTTTTGAGCACACAACTGAGCTGTGCAGTGACAAGCGGGGAACAAGAGGATGAGAAAGCTGCCTTTTCCTCTACCTCCTCCTAAGTGAATAAACTTATTTTAAAATTCTAGGTGTCAAGAATGGTTAATTAGCATAAACCATATGTTGAAATATGGAGACCTAGAATAAACTATCCATAATAAGGAGCAGTCATGATTCTCTTTTGCTGTAACTTTAATCCCTTATTTAATGTTATGAGTATGGCCAAATACTATAAAAAATCTGAGACCAAAAAATACTACTAATAATAAAAATATATTACTGCTGAGGAGGTGTAATGAACTTAAGGATGTCAGCTCTAGTTCCCATTTTGTTCCTGGACTGAGAAAATATTATAACACATTCCCCCATGACTGATAGCTATTTCCTATGAAATATCTTATGTGAACTTAATTTCAATCATAATGTTCTGGACCAAGATTGCTAAATGATGCTAACTTAGAATCTGTGAACAAACCGACACTTGTCAAGGCTTTCATAGATAAGGAAAGTTTTTGATTTTGAAGATTTTGAAGATTTTGAAAATCAATCATGTTAGAGCTGTGGCTGAAGACTGACATGGTGCTATCCAGGTGGTATAGAATTGAACTGTTACAGTCAGTAGAATATAGTCAAGCAAGCACTTGATGTGTTCAGTACTAGAGCAGTTGAGTAACATTTAGGAAGGAGAGTGTTTCAGAAGTTTGTGGAATCACAGAGGAAATTAGTGGTTAAGTAATGATTTTCCTTGATTGCATGTGTTTTAAAAATGCAGTAGTTTATTCAAATTCAGGTCTGGGAGGCAAAGAATCAATTAAGGGGTGGTTGAAGTAACAGAAGAAAAAAAAAAAAACCTCGATTCTGCTATAAACCACAAGAGTAAAGCAGGGTAGAAATATGATATTCAACAGATACGTAAGAGACCAGATAACATACTGGTTAGAACTAGAAGCACTGGAATATGATAGACCTAGGTTCGAATTTAATCATTATTGGTTTCTTCACTCCCCTCCCTTCCTTCTCTCTCTTTCTTTCTTTTTAAGATTTATTTACCCATTTGAGAGAGAGAAAGAGGGAGTGAGAGTGAGTGCACATATATGGGGGAGGACTAGAGGGTGAGTTTCTGCAATCAGACTCCCCACTGAGACCGGAGACTGGCATGGGACTCAATCCCACATGATCCCATGAGATCATGACTGGAGCTGAAACCAACAGTCCTATGTTCAACAACTGAGTCACCCAGGAGCCCCCTCCACTCCTTTTAAGCAAGTCCCAATAAATATAAAAGAACTTAAATCATTATATATATATATATATATATATCCCTTAATATGAAGGAATTAAATTGGAAATCCACAACAAAAAAATAAGAAAATGCCACAAGTATATGGAAATTTAACATCTTCATACATCTTTACCCGTTAACTTTTCGTCACTAAAATATATGTGAATGTCTAATATTTTTAAAAAAGCCAATGAGTATGTGTGTGTGTGTGTGTATGTGTGTGTATAAATTTTAATTTATTTATTTGACAGAGAAATCATGATTAGACAGAGATGCAGGCAGAGAGAGATGGGGAAGCAGGATCCCTACTGAGCACTGAGCCCAATGCAGGCCTTGATCCCAAGACCCTGAGACCATGACCTGAGCCAAAGGCAGAGGCTTAACCACTGAGCCACCCAGGTGCCTGAGTATATATATTTTTAAAGCTGAGCTGTGAACCATAGAAGTCTGTTTCTTATGAATGGCATGTTGGTCATTAAGCCCCTCCAGGAAACAATGGTCAATTAAGAGGTACTCCGAAAGACATATATATCTCATTTGTAATGTAATCCTCACTTTCGAAGGAATAAGAACACAAGTTATTTTTAGAGTGCCAAGTGCTTTCCCTTTAATTTTTTTATGACTGTCATGCATTTCCCATAAGTTAGAGGAAATATATTTTGTCTCACTTGATACCCAAGTCAGAAATAACTTCATGTATGCCCCCTCAGCTACTTCACGGAACTGAACAACTAATGTTTAATTATGAATCTAATGTTATTCCTCTTGACTCACATTACCTCAAAACCCATACCTGTTGCTATTTGGCTTTAAGCATGGAGGTAAACGATTCCTATGTTTTTTTCTTTCTTATTAACTTTTATATGACTCCATAGCTCTAAATTCAAAGCTTTCTCTCACATCTTGCTAATTTAATTCCTTAACAAGACTTCAATATTGGTGTATTTTAGGGCTATAGATTCATGGTTACATTCAGGTTAAATCTCAGCTCACTGATAATTCTGGTTACAAAAAACTGTCCAGTAATCTCTGTTTTAAAATTATAAGCATCAGAGTTTGCAATCATCTTTGATCTTTGCAGCAGTGTACCAATGAAATTAATAAATTTAACCTGGATTTTCTCCCAAGAAATTCTTGCATATTATTATAATTGAGTTCATTTTGCTAGCATTAATTCACATTGTTTTCTTTGATGAGTAATTAGCACATATTAATTGTTTTATGGATGTCAGTTTCAGTGTTAAAAGGGGATGTACTGTAACTTTATCTTTTGTTACTGATTTGGAAAATGATCAACTCTCGAATTTCACAATAAAGTAGTCTTGAGAAAAATAAATGTGAATTAAAAAGAGGCAGCAATAACCATAAGAAAGATCTGAGCACTGGTTTGTGATATAAAAGCAAATACCATAGGAAAGAAAGTGTGAGGTTTTTATTTTCTTTCCTAAATAAATGTTAATTTTCACTTCTATATTTTTGCTTTATTTTTAAAGCCAGCCAAACGGAATTATGATTTTTTTTATTTCTTTACTTAGCATTTTTAGAAACATATCTTTATTTCTATATCTTAAAAAAACCCACATCTTTTAATAAAGTAGTTGTGTATTTTATTTTTGTTTACTTTTTAATATAGGGATTATGTTTTATAAAAATATGTTGACAATATATGGTCACATTTAATAAATTAAGTATTAATTTTTAGCAATAATTTTCTAGTTTTTCTCCCCTAAAGTCACTTATCTAAAAGCAACATATTTTGCATATCAGTTTTTATGACACAACTTAGTTTCTTGTGAATACCTTCATGCTTATCACAAAGCTTGAAAAGATCACATCCTCCATTTCAGGGAATGTTTTGTATGAAAAGTTTCTTTAACTAAGAAAAAATAAACTGCTTCTTCAATCTAGAATGTCTGTATCATAAAAGAAAAGTCAACTTGTATAAAATTGTTTCTACAAAGGATATGTTAACTGCAACAGGGTTCAATACATGTGGGAAATGTTAGATGGTAATTAAAACTTTTGTTTAATTAAAAAAGACTCAGTGATTTTGGGTTTGTCAGTACAATAACCTAAATATGTCTACCAAATAATGGAGTAGTTATCACTGAATCATCTGTAGATCTGGAAATAAGTATCATAAAACAGGTTTCTCAGAACACCTGGGCGGCTCAGTCAGTTAAGTGTGTGACTCTTGATTTTAGCTCATATCATGATCTCAGGGTCCTGAGATTGAGCCCTGAGTCAGGCTCTGTGCTCAATGTAGAGTCTGCTTGTCCCTCTCCCTCTGTTCCTCCCTACTCCACCCCCATCCTCTATCAAATAAATTAAAAAATAAAAATTCAGAAAACACATTTCTCTTGGTTACCCTTCTTCCTTTCTGCCTACTACCCATAAACAGAGAACAATGACTATTTAACTAAGGATTAGGAAAAAGCAGTAATTTCTTATTTATATAAATTCAGAAATTATAAAATTTTATGCAAATTCCAAAGTTCTACAGCTATAGAATAACCAGGAAAAAAACATTCTAACTGAAGATAATGGTATGTAAAATTATATTAGTTTTAGTTCATAATATTGAGCTAGGCATTGTTATCTTTTGCAATTCACTTCCCTCCCTCCCCTTGCCCCAGATATAGATATGCACTAGAAGAGCACCTCATTATTAATTTATGCCTATGTGAAATTTCTAGGTGGTTTATGGAGAGAACAGTCAAGAGGGTTACTAAAGAAGATGGTGGGAGAAGGGAAAATGATACAAATAGTCAGTCAACTGAGAACCAAAGTATCTTCCACTCATAGTAGCTTAATCTCCATAGTGAAAAATGTTCTAATAAAGGATTAAATGTATCACCAAAAGGTATAACCAATGTTTCAGTATTAAAAGAGCATAAATAAAAAAAAAATTATACATAGTCTCAAAGCACAATTTTCAACAAATTCTAAAAATGTAGAAACACTGAAGACAATGTTATATAACTACACTAAAATGAAAGGTCAATAACAATCAGATAAAGGAAACGCAACTTATTTCATAATATCGTTCAAAACCATATTAATCATTCATGGATCAAATTAAGAATACCAGAATACACATACACAAGTGTGCACACACACATATAATTAAATACTACAGATCAATCCTAATGGACTATAAAGCTGAATAAAGAATAATAATAACAGTACTAAAAGGTTAATTAAAACATCTTTTAATGTATGGATTTAAATATTTAGCAAAGGAAAACAAAAGACAGCTAAAATCTCTGGAAGAATTGGGAAACAATCAAAGATAAAGGTAGAAAACAATAAATTATAAAATAAGAATATGATCCAAATAATATATAAATTGAAATGCAATTATATCTTAACATAAAACGTTAACTAACTTAACCTTAAAAATATAGAGCATTAAAACAAAACAAGAAATGGGTATTAGGAAATCACAACATATCCAGATAAGTAATCAAAAATTCAATTGGTCAATGGTATTCAATAAATTGAAACAAAATGAAGGGTAAACATCATATGATCATCTCAATAGTTGCAGGAAATGTATTGAAAAAATTCAACATCTACTCATGATAAAAAATCTCAACAAACTGGGTATAAAGGGAACATACTTCAACATAATAAAGGTCATGTATGACAAGCCCACAGCTAACATCATACTCCATATGGAAAACCAGAAAACTTATCTCCTAAGATCATGAGCAAGACAAAGATACCTACTCTTGCCACTTTTTTCATAGTACTAGAAGTTTAGTGAGACTGATAAGAAAGAAAGAGAAATAAAAGTCATCCATATTGGAAAGGAGAAAATAAAACTCTCTCTGGATGCTTTGATATGATATTAATATTACATATCAAAAATCCTAGATGTCACCAACAAATTGTTAGAACTAATAACAAATAAAAAAAATTCGGTGAAGTTGCAAGATTCAAAAATCAATACATAAAGATCTGTTATATTTATTAACATTAATAATTGTCAGAAAGAAATTGAGAAAACAATTCTATTTATAATTACATCAAAATAAATTATGTTGGTGTGAATTTGCCAAGAAAGTAAAACACCTATACACTGAAAAGTATAGATGAATTGATGGAAAAAACTGAACAAGTGGAAGAATTTCCATGCTCATAGATTTTTAGAATATTGTTAAAATATCAATATTACCCAAAGCAATATACATATCCAATGCAACCTCTATCACAATCCAAATGGCATTTTTCACAGATATGGACCAAATGATCCTAAAATTTGTATAAAACCACAACAGACCCTGAAGAGTCAAAGCAATCTTGTGAAGGAAAAACAAAGTTAGATGCATTACACTTCCTGACTTCAAAGTACATTACAGAGCATAGTAATCAAAATAGTGTGCAGTGGCAAAAAACAGACACACAGATCAGTGGAACAGAATAGGGAGCCTATAAATAAAACCAATGCATATTTGCTCAGTTGACTTATGGCAAAGAATCAAACTGTATACAATGGGGAATGGACAGTCTCTTCAATAAATTGTGCTGGAAAAACTAAACAGCCACATAAAAATAATGAAACTAGACCCCCATCTTACATTGTACACAGAAATGAACTCATAATGATTTAAAGATCTAAACATAAGCTCTGAAACAGTAGAAAGAAGAAACATAGGTGTTATGCTCCTTGACATCAGTCTTGGCAATGATTTTTTGAGTCTGACACCAAAAGCAAAGGAAACAAAAGCAAAAACAAATAAATGGGACTATATCAAACTAAAAATCTGCACAGTCAAGGAAACCATTAAAAAATTAAAGAGGCAATCTACACAATGGGGAATTTTTTGCAAACCATCCATCTGATAACTGATTAATACTTAAAATAATTTAAAAAAACCTCATACAACTCAGTAGTTAAAAAGAAAGAAGAAAGAAAGAAAGAAAGAAAGAAAGAAAGAAAGACAAACGAGAAAAGAAAGACAACAATAATCTGAATATAAAATGATGGACAGAGGACCTGAATAGACATTTTTCCAAAAACATCCAGATGGCTAACAGACACAAGAAAAGATGTTCAACATCATTAATGATCAGGGAAATCCAAATCAAAACCATGAGGTGTCACCTCACCTACAAGAATAGTCATCTTTAAAAAGACAAGAAACAACAAGTATTTGTGTGGATATGGAGAGAAGGGAATCCCTGTGCACTGTTGGTGGGAATGTAAATTGGTACAACCATTGTGGGAAACAGTATGGAGTTGCCTCAAAAAATTAAACCTATCATGTGATCGAGAAATCCTACTGCTTGGTATACATCCAAATGAAATGAAAACAGAATATCAAAGAGCTATCTGCATGCCCATGTTCATTGCTGCATTATTCACAATAGCCAAGATATGGAAACAACCTAAATGTCTATCAACAGATGAATCCTTGCCATGAGAAAGAAGAAAATCCTGCCATTTGTAACAACATGGATGACCTTTAGGATATTATACCAAGTGAAATAAACAAGACAGAGAAAAACCAACACTGCATGGTATTCAAACTTACAGGAACAGAGAGTAGAAAAGGGGACATCAGGGAGGAAATATCAGGGAGGCATGTGCACAGTGAAACGGCAATTAGAGAAAATGGCTATCTGAAAACCTAGAGGAGAAGTCTAAGGAAAAACATTTGGGAATGCTACCTCATAATTTATTAAAGACTCCTCAGATGAGGAAGCATCTGAGCAAAATTTATTTTCCTTTACATGGTACCATCACTTGAATTGTAGTGTATTTTTGTTAGTTGGGATAATGGTTCTTGAGACCATGTCAATATTCAAACTTCCTGGAAGATTTTTCCAAATCATGACAAAGACTAAATCAAGAATGATCAGATTCATCAATTGCTACTGTCTTTGTCAATAGGACTTTAAAAAAGTGTGTTGTTAGGTGACTAGATGTTCAGAACAGATTATAAATGCCTTGAGGCCAAAACCAGTATTTTTGTCTTCAGTTTTATATTAAATTTATTCCTCTTGAAGAGATGAGATGGCATGAGAGATAAATGAATTAAGTGGATAATAGATAATTAATATGACATAAATTTCTGGACTAAGTTTCTTTCTTTTTTTTCTCAATCACATATGAATCTTGTGAGAATGTATTTTAGAGCAAAGACTTATTGAAGAAGAAGAAAATCTGAACAGGAACAATGTGTATAGTGAAAGGAACATTTCTGCACTGGGAATGAGGTTAGAATAGCTGTTTTTTTAGGAAATATTTTTCCTTTAAGAGTCATTAAATCCTTTTCTCTAAATTTCATTCATTCATTGTCAAATATCAAGGGCTGGAAGGTCAGCAGATGGAGGGTCCTTCTCACTCAGCCCTCTGTGGGAGAGCTAGGAGCTATACACCAATGATGTAGGTCTATGTTCCTCATTGTGGCTCTACCCTCTCCCTCCTCCTCCTTTTCTCCTTCATCCACAACTCCTCTCCTTTTTCTCCTCCTCCTCCTTCTTCTTTTTCTTTTCAAGATATTTTATTTATTTATTTGACAGAGAAAGACACAGCAAGAGAGGGAATACAAGCAGGGGGAGTGGGAGAGGGAGAGGCAGGCTTCCCACTGAGCAGGGAGCCCAAATGCGCGACTCCATGCAGGACTTGATCCCAGGACTCTGGGATCATGACCTGAGCCAAAGGCAGACACTTAAGGACTGAACCACCCAGGCACCCCTCTACCTTCTTTAAAACACAAAGAGTGCGTGACCCTGACATTGGGTCTGAACTATTTTGAACTTTGGGTGCAAAATTTATGTAGCCGCAATTCATCTGTTTAGATATTTGGAAACAAGTGGAGATTTTTGAGAGGGTAGAAATCAATTGCAGCCCTAAATTTCTCATCATCCATTGATCAAATGTGGTCTTGATTGTCTATCTCTTAAAATTAGATATATCCACATATATGTGTTTATGAAGCTCATATATTTAAATATTAGAAGTTGAATACAATTTCTAAAAGCCAAATGGTATCAAAGGAAAAAAAAATCAGAACAATACAGTAGTTAAAGCAGAAAAAACAAATTTTATTTAGGACCATCAGAAATAGAGGAAAAGGGGGACATCTGGGTGGCTTAGTCTGTTAAACATCTGCGTTTGGCTCAGGTCATATTCCCTGGGTCCTGGGATCAGGTCTCACATCCAGCCTGCCATTCCTCCTGTTAGTGCTCTCTTCTTCTCTCTCTGTCAAATAAATAAATAAAATCTTCCAAGAAAAAAAATAGAGGAAAAGAGACCTCTGTATACACCATTCACAAGTGGAAACTTACAGCTAAAGAGGAAGTGGAGTTCAGTGGATGGGGAATTATCAAGAGAAAACAGCAGGGATAATGGGGATTCTGGCTAAACTGATTTAACAGCATTCTTTGCTAAAGACAACCTGTGTGATCAGGCATTACCACAACAATGGTGAAGGGTAAAGAACACAATCAGATATCAAGAGTGGGAAGTTCTGGGTAAACTGACTTTGCAGGATTATTGCTAAAATGGATTATATAAGAGGATACACAGATGGGCCTATGACAAGGTTCAGAGTCTGACTCAAGTTAGTTCAAGTTTTGCCTCATGTTAAAATGTAACATTTCAAAATGACTACAAATTGGTTATGGAAGAAAAAAAAAGTCCCATTACAAGTTGTGATTGTTCTATTGTCAAAATAATTTGGAAAAAATAATTTTAAGAAAACATAAATTATACAAATTATGTATTAATATTGTTAAATTTACAGAAAAATATTAACCTAAGAATTATAACTACACTGCAAATTAGTAATGTGGCACTATATTTCTTTTCTTACAGCTTGAGTTTGCACTTATCTTTGTAGCCGTATCAGTTACTATTCTTTTTTTTTTAATTTTTGGATTTTATTTATTTATTTATTTAGTTAGTTAGTTAGTTAGTTATAGCACATGGGAACAGGGGGAGGAGCAAAGATAGAGAGAGAGGGAATCTCAAGCAGACTCCCCACTGAGCACATAAAGCCCTACATGGAGCTCCATTTCATAGACCTTGAGATAATGACTTGAGTCAAAATCAAGAACCAAACACTTAATTAACTGACTCACCCAGGTACTCCATCAATTTCTATTCTTAAAGTTGTTTCAGTTAACACATATCTTCATATCAAAATATATTCTTTAAATTTGTTAGAGTAATATTATCACACCAAATTTTCATTATTAATTGGATATTTTTCTTCAAATGAATTTTTTAATTCATTTTAATTGTTTGAATCCATTGCTTGGTTTTTGAGGCTTTTCTATATTCATTTTTAATTTTATTCTTTCACCATTTAATCTTTCTTTTTTCAAATTTATGAATAAAAATTATTTGAATTCACATTTAGGAGTATAGCTGAGATCTAAACTTCAAGTCTATATTCTTCTACATAATATTTGAGTATTATTAGCTCTATTAAAATGAAATAATTATAGCTTTAATCCAGTCATATCCATTATAGCGTATCAAATATTTTGAAGTATCTTGCATGAGACATATATTTATAGGTATATATGTATACAAATATATATAATTTCACAAATGCAACCATTTTATAGTAGTATGTGATAAAAATACGTGTATACTTCCGTGAATTTACTTTTGGTCCTAGAGACCATCTTTTATTCTAACATTTATAATATATTTCATTATATGTAAACATCTAGCACATTGAGCTATAATTTAAACAATTTGCTGTGTTCTGCCTCTGAAGAAAATCTCCTACTTTATATTCCAGCTAGCTATCCAATACTCCTCAATTACTAATATACTATAAAGAGGCATTCTGCAATCATATGTGCAAATATATTCTATTTGACATACTGGATGTGGACTTAATATTAATTTTGGAAACAACATCACTTAAAATAATGAAGTAATGCTTTAGTGAACTCTTTTCTTGAATACTTGCGGAGTTCTTAGTTTCTATATTTATGGCATTCTCTTCAGATTTCAAATACAGTCTCTCTGTAGGATAAGTGGTATTAACCATCTCAACAGTAGCAAGAATTTTCATAGTATATCTTCTGTGAATACAGCCTATTCTTCTCAAGCATTAAGCATAAGTTTATTAAGCAAATTTTGTCAAATGCAGTCTGTTATCTGTTTTTTGCAAGTCCATTAATCTTAAATTATTTTTATTGTGCATAACCTATTTTCTGGTCATTCTTGTGTGGGTTTCCTAAAGTTATGCTATCATTTATGAACTCCTATTATATAATCATATGTATTCAATAATTCCTCTTTTAAACTTCTGAGCTAATTAGCCACTTTTTTTGCTTCATGAACTTTAAAATTTCTAAATCTTTAAAAAGCTTAATGCATCCTCAACTTAATCCTTAGCTAGATGGTTAGATTTTTATGAATGGGAATACACTCATACAGTTGGGTAAGTGAAAAGTGAAAAAAAAAAATTAAGGGTAGATCTACAAAACATAAGTGCTATAAACATACAGGTCACATGCAAATACAGAATTGCATCAAATAACAAAGTTCAAAAGTAGTTTGTTTTTATTTTTATAAGACTAGCATCTATATGAAAAATTTTAGAAATTTCTTCACTATTCAAAAAATGCTATGAAACATTTAGAACACTGAAAAGGAGACACAATATGGATTATTTCCCCCTTTTCACTGTTTCTCCCTTCCTACATTCCAAAGTGGTTATTTTCCAACTTTTTAAAGTTCTTTTAATCACTAATGATTTTCTAGTGCCAGATTGATTCAGCCTTTAAGCAATCTTTAGAATTCAAATGAAATTTGCTATTCTGCTGAGTCTGGCTAAATATATTCCTTATGTATCAGTCAAAGGCACTCATAAATCATGTAAAAGGAAGTACCCGCACTTTATATAGTTGCTAAAAGTCCCATCATTAGTGATCGCTTATCTCATTTTAGATTACTTAAGAAGGGTTTTGTTGCTGTTGTTGTCGTTATATTTTAAATATCCTAGTTTGGTTTTTAAACTTTTATAGAGCCAAATGTATACATGCCATTTAGGAAAAATTTACTCATTGTCAAGAAATAGCTCTATTTGAGGTAAAGAAAATAATACGTCTCTGCCATGGTGTTATGGCATGTCAGGAAATGCCCTGGTCATCTGCATCCTCAGTGCCGTACGAACTTGAGAGTTTTTACATAGGATTGCATGCAGTCTTTTTAATCTGACAGATGTGGTTATCAATTTACTTTACTGTAAAATGATGTGGTATCTTGCGCATTAAATTAGGGGAATTAAGTAAAGTATATATCAAACCTTGATATTTAGTGTAAATGTCACTTTATTTCATATTTCCGAAATACACATGGACAAACTTCCCCCTCTATTGCTCACAGAGAAGAGAAAATCCATTTCTTTTTCTGTATTATTAGTTTTCTAGGCCTGCTACAATGTGCTACAATAGGGTGGCTTAAAAATGACTGAATATTCTCTCAAAGCTCTGGAGGCTAGAAGTTTGAATTCAAGGTATTAACATGGCCAGGCTTCCTCCAAAGGCTCTAGGGGAGAATCTGTTGCATGGGTTTTTGTTTTGTTTTATTTTTAATGTTGTTGTTGTTGTTGTTTCCCTTGGCTTCTAGTGTGACGGGCAATCTTCGGCATCATTTTGCTTGCAGCTATAACTCCAATTTCTGTCTAGATCTTCACATGGCCCTTTTTCCTCCACGCCTATGTCTGTTTTCATATGGCCTTCTCACTTATAAGGGCACAGTCATATTGCATTAGGGAACATACTAATGATGTCATCTTAACTTGATTATATATACAAAGACCCAATTGTCAAAAGAGAAGGTCATTCTTCTCAGGACTACCTGAGAAGGTCCCGTTCTCAGGTGACAAGGATTAGGACTTTAAGACATTTCTGGCTGGGAAGGCAGAGGGCACAATTCAACCTATAACACTTTATTTCAAGCAATATATTCTCATCTCAGTCAATACTGTAATCTTTCCTCTCAGTATACTCTCTACACTCTTAATTCAAAAATCAGATGGGTGCCTGGGTGGCTCAGTCAGTTAAGCATCTGCCTTCAGCTCAGGTCATGATCTTAGGGTCCTGGGATTCAGCTGAGTGTCAGGCTCCCTGGTCAGCAAGGAGTCTGCTTCTCTCTCTCCATCTACCCCTACCCACCCCTGCCCCTGCTTACTCTCTTACTCAAATAAATAAGTAAAATCTTAAAAATCAATTAAGTCTCCAATTATAGAAATGCTACACTTACCATTGTATTATTATGTAGAAAGATTTCTTCTTTATTCACTTTTGAAGCACAAAATGTATTTACTATAGACAAATCTGAAAAGCATAATTCCAGTGTAATTAGTTTATTAAGCTGCAAAGTACACATCATATCAAATATTATAAATACTAAAACTTTGGCCCCTTTCCATCAACTGTTGATAGGAAAAATAACAAAACATTCTTCCTGCTTTGATAGATTATGTCCTTTGAAGCAACAGTGAAGTGAACCATTAAAAAGTAAAACACTCCATTGAACTGAAAAACAAACTCTGAATGGGAAAACGAATGCCTTAGGAAAAAGCAGGTTTTGTAATCTCTGCTTTCATGTCTCCTTGTGTGTTTGATGGATGAGGAAAAAAGGTAAATTCTAAACAAAAATGCCACAGTGACTGCAATACTATTACTTCCTGTTTTGCATATCCAGAGAAGTTTTTAAAGAATCCTCCGAAATGCCAACCAAATGGAAAATGACAGGACAGTGAGAAAAACCACCATATCAAAATTACCATTTTACAGTTCACTTCCTAAAGACAAAAGACACTTATCTATTTTACGGGCCTTCAATTTACTTGATGAAAGAAAGGGGGGAAAATCGTTCTTGGATTACTTATAAGTTTATTGTTTTCCAACATAAAATTAATTTCACAATAATTCATATTCAATATGCTTCTCCATTTGTGCTACTTGGTTTGTGTCTGTTAACAAAAACTGATATCCTCTTCACAGAGGAAAGGGTATCTTTCTAAAGAAGGCAATTCCTTAATAAAGCAAAGGAGTCCTCTTGGAATGTTTTGACTGAAAAAAATTAACTCTTGGCCAAAGTAATTCAAAAGGCAGATATAGTCCTAGAATATGTATTCATAAACCAAAATGTGTGAATTACTTAACCAGGAAATCAATAAAAGAATTAGAGCAAGTAAGGGAATTAGAAGTTCCAAAGAGGACAGAAGCAGGTGAGGATATTAAAGAGGGAGAATAGGGCAGACCTGACTATAAAGATAAGATGTAAGCAAAAGTATGAAGGTTAGGCCACTGACCAACAGAGATCCAAGGCAGGAGCTTCCCGAATGGAATGACTAGCTGAAGTATGGGGAGACATATCAGCATACTCTGTCTCTTGCTTAAAAAGGAGAATTCTGGTTACCATGACGTGAAGCCACCTTTGAAACAATGATGGTCAGTTGGACCGTTGAGCAGGAGATGAGGGAATTTCTGGTGTATTTTATTTTATTTTTTATTTTTTTTAAAGATTTTATTTATTTATTTGTCAGAGAGAGAGAGAGAGCGAGCGAGCACAGGCAGACAGAGTGGCAGGCAGAGGCAGAGGGAGAGGAGGAGCAAGGAGCCCGATGTGGGACTCGATCCCAGGATGCTGGGATCATGACCAGAGCCGAAGGCAGCCGCTCAACCAACTGAGCCACCCAGGCGCCCCTCTGGTGTATTTTAAAGATAGGATTGGTTTGATTTTGTGATTGATTAGAGGTGGAGTGAGAGAGAGAAAATTGTGTCAGAGTGGGAAAGGATAGTTCTAGTTCTAGAGTTTGAACTTCCTCAACTGGAAACATGAGATTATCAACTGAGAGGGTGAGGTGTGTGAAAGAATCAAATGTGAGTAGACGTACGTGATTTGGGGAGAGGACTATAAAAGACTCAATTTGGGGTCAATTAAGTCAGATATATCTATTTGCCATTCATGTAGCAGCATCAAGTGATGTCAGAATGCTGGATCATGACCCCAATTTAACCTTAAATAGAGGCGTAAAGCTAAAACTGAATGAGAGATAAAAATTTAAATTGAACTGGATTATATATATATTTTTTCCTATCCAAAAGTAACTGGAGTTTTGCTTTAGATAGTATTAACTATGGAGATAGGAAGCACAGAGCATGACTGAAAGGAATATCAAAGTGTTTTCTAGTTTATACACCATCACAATAAAATGAAATCACATAAATATGCCCAAGAGATGTTTATTATAGGAAAATATAGAAGGAATGTGAAAATGAGCCTATGAAAAGCATGGAAGGATAAAAAATGTATGTTGCCATCTATAGCCATGAAAAGAATAGGATTTCATAATAGGACAGTGTGCTTCAAGATATAATTGAGCCCACTGAAATATGTCTAAGCAGAGGTGTCATTTATTGTGATAACATAAAATGAAAAGGAGTGTTTTGAATGCAATAATGAGTAAGGATGTTATTTTATGGTGATTGCAGATTCTTTTTTATTTTTTAATTTAATTTAATTTATTTTTTTATAAAGATTTTATTTATTTATTTGACAGAGAGATAGAGAGGACAAGTAGGCAGAGCAGCAAATAGAGGGTGAGGGAGAAACAGGCACTCCGCTGAGTAGGGAGCCCAATGAGGGTCTTGATTGCAGGACCCCGGGATTATGACAGGAGCCATAGTCAGCTGCCCAACTGACTGAGCCACCCTGGTGCCCCAGATCTATATATTTTTATTGCAGAATGATATTTGTTACTCCATTATCAAGAGACATTTTAAAAAGCAGTTTTGCATGTTGGCAAAACTGAAAAATTTTGTCCATTTTTAGTAATGTATCAGATAAGATTTCCAGGGAACTCTCTAGTAAAGTATACTAAATTTACTGGATTGAATATTATAAGGGAACATTATTTTTTAAACATGTGTAAAGCTTGTGATAGAATAAAAGAACTGATCAGATACCAGGAAAAGCAAAGTAAAAAGAAAAATAATAATAATAATGAAGCTTAATTATTGGGGGTGAGGAGCACACCCCCAAATAGCAGTGCTAGTTAAAAGGCTGAATAAAGTAAGTTCACAGAGAGAAAAACACCCCTGGAGAAAAACAACCTTAATGGGTAACTAGTGGAATAAAAGGCAAAAATGTCCTTTCTGATGGTCGAGTAATACTCCATTGTATATTGAAACACATCTTTTTTATCAATTCATCTGTTAAAGGGTATCTCATCTCAACCATCAGAAAGGATGAATATCCACCATTTGCATCGACACAGATGGAACTGGAGGGGATCATGCTACGTGAAATAAGAGAATCAGAGAAAAACAATTATCATATGGTTTCAATCATATGTTGAACATAAGGAATAGCACAAAGGACCATAAGGAAAGGGAGGGAAAACTGAATGGGAAGAAATCAGAGAGGGAGACATACCATGAGAGACCCAGGACTCTCAGAACCAAACTGAGGGTTACAGAAGGGAGGTGGGTGGAGAATGGGGTAACCAAGTGATAGGTATTAAGGAGAGCACATATGGTGATGAGCACTGGGTGTTATATGTAACTAATGAATCACTGAACACTACATCAAAAACTAACAATGTGCTACATGCTGGCTAATTGACCATAATAATAAAAAAAAAGATAAAGGCAGAAGGAGTGAGGCAAGTGAATAAACATCATCAACAACAACAACAACAAAAATTGCTTGTTTCCTGTGAGTAGAAAGCAAACAAACTAAGAAGGCTCTCCTTAGAAGTCCTATTTTCAACTCCTATCCATGATTTTGGGGTGTAAACTGAAGCCTACGTTCACTGGCTTGTGTGGTACAAAAAGAAAAAGAAAAATGATTTCACATACAAATATCCATTACTGGTTGTGCCACTGGAACAGGACAGAACCATATGCAAATCCTCACAGATGAAACTGTAAATTATCCCAAAATAAAAGTGATAAATTTCCAAGAAATATGAAGGAGCAAAGGCTCTGGGGCCTCTTCTATAGGGGTTCTACCATGACTACATACCCATACAACTACATACAACTACATACCCCTGAAAAATCTTGAGAAGGCAAGCCAATGTAGGTGATCTAAAAACCTGCAGAATTGGATGCAGAAGTTTAACAAAATCAATTAAGATAAAGATGAGAGCAAAACAAAAGGTGAATAAAACATGCCAGGAAGATTTGTAAAGAAACAAGAAGAATTTCTAAACTTGAACAGACACACATACACATATGGAACAGAGTTCAATTTGTGTTCTATTTCTGGTCATTATATACAAGGATGTGAAAACCCTCTGTTTTTACTAAAAACAAAACAAAAACAGAAAACAAAACAAAACACTCTATATACCAAAACATTATTTGCTATAGATGGGATATTTTGTTGCCCCAAAATTCATGTGCTCAAACCTAATTCTCCAATGTGATGGTATTAGGAGGTGGGACCTCGGGGAAATAATTAGGTCATGATAGAACCCCTATAGAAGAGGCCCCAGAGAGCTCCTTTGTTCCTTCCTGCATGTGAGGACCCAGCAAGAAGACCATGAACCAGGGAGAAGGCCCCTCACCAGACACTGAATCTGTCAGCATCTTGATCACGGGATTTTCCCACCTTCAGAACTGATAGATATAGATTTTTATTTTTATAACTCACCCAGTTTATGGTATACTATGGGCCCAGAGGGACCAAGACATTATTCTTTAAAGCCATCAAAGTGCTATGCCCACAAAATGATGAAATAACTCAACTCCAAGATGCTTCAGCCTTTCTAAGTGAGCAAGTTAAGGAGGACACTACTAATCTGGTACCAGTTGCTAAGGTCTCAAGCAGGGCACATAGAATACACCTTTCAGAGAAGGACAGTCTGTTCGGGTGAAAAGAAGTCATAAAATGCTGGAGGATTGAATTTGATTCTGGAGAAGACACTCACAAAATGTAACTGTTTTCCAATTAGTAATTCCTTACACAGAATATTGTCAAAAACACATAAGTGGGAGGAGCTAGGAATAGAAGCCATCTTGTGAACTCACAACCTTTCCTCCCACAGAGAAATAGTTTCTTTCTCTTTCCCTTGACTCTTGGTTGACCTTGTGTTGAGTTTGTCCAGAATGCCAGCAACATTGTGATGGGTCTGGACCTGGATTTTAAGATTCCTGGCAGTTGGTTTTCATCTTCTCGGACCCATGATTTACCTGTGAAGAGTGTTGGCTTCCTTTGGGGCACAGGACAGAAGGTGACCTGGAAGCTCCCAGGTTTTCCCATCAAGGCAGCAGGCATATCAATATGTCATCTTGGACTGTGAGTACTACTCACACTTCCAGGTAACACAACCACATGGTGACTCAAGTCGAGACAAGGAGAATATCTCCTCACCTGACCCTAGCTCATAGTGCAGAATCGTGAGCAAATCAAGTGTTTTTTAAGCCACTACATTTGGGGTACATTTTTACATGTCTTTTGTCAATGTAAACGCTGCCTTTGCAGAGCTATGAAAGTCTTTATCCCTTGGGCCTTTAATTTTTAATTACAAAAAATTTGGGTGGCCTTGTCCATTTCTTGTACCTTTGAAGTTTCCATATTGTCCCTCTAGGTTTCAAAACAGGTTCTTGAAAGCCATGAATCGATCTCAGAAGTTCTCTTATTATTTTAACAATAGATGAAATACTTAGCCAACAAGACAAGGTAAATTCTGTGTTGGCTAATTGATACAGATGGGTGGTTGCTGCTCTAGAATCTTAGTAAATCAGAACCAAAGGCAGATACTATTGCTTCAGGAGAAGTCCCCATGGCATCATTTACTACCCAAGCATTTACCAAATTACTTGTTTTATTCTTTTAAGTAGTCAGCTGCTTTTTCTTTCTTTTCCTTTTCTTTCAGTTTATATATATTTAGACGCACAAACCTCATTAGAACACTCACTTAACAGAACATCTTTTAAGATCTCAGGTCAAGGTACGAGTAGGCTATTACTGGAAATTTGAGCAGGATTTCAGTCATCTTTTGTCAAGTTTCCTGCTATTGGGGAACATCTATGTGCTCAAGTCAAGGGTACTCTGCTTACAGACGATCTAAAGTCTTGCAAATTTTAGTTTCACCTCAGGTTTTAGAGATTTTTTTTTTTTTAATATAACATCTTTGAGGTACTTTGAGTCTCATGGTAAAATATAAAAGTATGATATTCCCTCTGGTCAAAGAGCTTCCTTAACAGCAGGCAGGCTCAGTTGTGAACAGACTATGTAATGAAGGAAACTCGTTTTATAACAGCACTCTGACCAGTCTTAAGGGTTAACATGCCTCAAGCTTATGCTTTCCTAGTTTGCTGACCTAAGTCCTTTGATGTGTGGCAGAACTCACCCACTCTCCTTGAGATAGGCCACGAGCCTTGAGAAATGAAGAACCAAATTTTCCCAGAAGGTAAGTCCTGATTACATCCAAGACAGCTGCCACTGATATCAGCAAGTCTGTGTAGGGTCACCTTGACATATGACTAACCACCTGGCCACCTGCTTCTCCTCCATGGAGATCCCTTTATTTTCTCACACCTTCCCTTTAAAAATCTTTTGGCTTCCCCCTGAGAGGAAAGATGGTCTTTGGGATATTGGTCCACTATTTTCCCAGGTTCCCAGCTTCCTGAATAGAGAAAGCCTTTCCCACCATCTCTTATCTCTTGAGTACTGATTTCTTGAGCAGCAAGCAACCAAACCTGAGTTTGAAATGGATCTGTCCAGTTAAGAATGTGGTGACAGAGTATGTGATTTGCTAGAGCATAGCCCACAGTTTTAACATCAGCATATAGCAATTCCTCCCTTTAGGCTTACTCCTAATTTTAAAATGAGTGGATAGTGAAGAGGAATGTAGATTATTTCAATGAAGTGCAACTCAAATTCACATGGGCAGAAGCTGGGCAGGCTAGTTGTGAATTTGCATACTCGCTTTTCCATGTCAATCTTTACTCAGGGTCCAAGAGGAAGACATACTGAGAATCAAGCATGGAAACATCTTAACTCCTACAGAACTTTAAGTCTATATGACTTTATTCTCAAGAAATGAAATTTATTTTGAGGAGAGCTGCAGGGCTGGCCCATGGGAACCTATTAGAAGAAACAGGATGCTCTACTATACTCCACAGATAATTTTACAAGTTCCCTGGGGGGGCATAACTCAACTCTCAAACACAGCACACTCAAACTGAATTATTCTTGACTCTCAAGAATTCCTAAGTAGTCCATGCTTGCCCCCTGCTCCTTATTTCATATAAGGAAAAGTACTCTTTCATTCTATCTGAAATGAGAAAAATTTCTTTTCTTCTAATTTTCTGATTTTCTTCAATGTTTATGGAGGATTTAATGGATGGTTTGGTTCCTTTTTTGGTTCCTATATACTATACCGTTTTATTTTACATTGTAGTGGAAGACTTTAAGGTAAATTCAGGCTAGTAGACACAGGTAGCAGTAGCTCCTTACCCAACATCATGTTTGCAGAAAATGTTTTCTAATGTTAGTGTTGATGAAATGCATAGTTAGCATAATCTCTTTACTGAGAAATAAGTGGCAAGATATCAAGACACCAAGATCTCAAATTTCAGAACACTGATTTGCTTTGCCTCTTCACTGTATTACCATCAGGGGGAGATCATGGAAATTTAAGTGTGTAAAAATTGAGAGAAAGGTGCATAAATTATCCATACATATAAAAAGCTAAACTTAAAAATATTCTGGATTACACTTGAAACTAAAATGTCAATATACTACAATTAAAAATAGAAAAGAAACACCTTAGTGGCTCAGTTGGTTGAGCATCTGACTCTTGATTTGGTCTCAAGTCATGATCTCAAAGTCCTGAGACAGAGCCTGCCCATCAGGCACCACACTCAACAGAGAGTTTGCCTGAGGACTCTCTCTCCCTCTCTCTTTGCCTCTGCCCTGACACACTCTCCCTCGCAAATAAGCAAATCTTTTTTTTTTTAATTTAAAAATATAATTAAATTAAAATTAAAAAGTAATCTTGAGGGGGAGGGATACTTTTTAAAAATTAGATGTAGGGACACCTTGTGGCTCAGTCAGTTAAGCATCTGCTTTCGGCTCAGGTCATGGTCCCAGGGTCCTGGGATTGAGTCCCAATCACGGTCCGTGCTCATCCGGGAGAGTGGTAATTAGTATAATTATATACTAATTTATAATTAGTATCCAATAATAATCATGTATTATTCACATAATTCTTTACAATATAGTTTATAAACTTTAAGTTGGATGTTTCCATTCCAAACAGGTAAATACTTAATTCATCAATTTCTCTTATATAATGAGCAGTCAGATTTAAATTTTTCACAGACCTTTGCTTCAGCATGATTTGGCAGCTAATAAAGTCTGAATGTTTACTTGTTGTTTGTTTACTTTTAGGTTAATATGTCAAATAATCATCCTCTTTCCATTTCTAAGTAAGCACATAATTGCTCAGTATCTGACTAAGTGTTGCAGTTTTACTCTCCAGGGAGTATTAGAAAAGCTAACTGAAGTTAATCATCCCAGATCAGGCCATCAACAGAATTTTAGAAGGAAGAGTAAATAGTGTGAGGTGAAATACGATAAAATGTTTCATGGGATTTGAGAGAAGTAGAAATCATTTAAATTATTTTGAGTTAAATATAGATATATGCAACCCCAAAAGTGACTATTAATGTAATCAGAACCTGTAGAATTAGAAATATCACAAGTATCTTTTAAACCAATGAAAAACCTATTAATTTTATAAGTTACAGATAGTTTCATTAATTAGCCATTAACAAAATAGGAAAAAAGAAAGTATAAATGAGTGAATATAGATGAGAGGAATTATTTAAATAATTAAAAATATAAAATATATTTTACTATCTGCCCCGATGAATGATTTATGTGTTCAATGTTTGACAGGAAATCCAAAATTTCACTGCAGGCTCTGACTATTTTACACAGAACTGCATTAACAAGAACTTGGGCGTATTGGAATTTTATCCTCCAGATATGCCCAAATTCCAGTTAACATGGTTCTACACAGAGTAAAGACTAATTATATATTTTTTGAATATATAAGCCTCTGAATAAAAAAAATCAATTTAAAAAATAAATGTTTATAAATATATTCCTTGCAAATACTTAGGAAACAAAGTTAGTTAAAATGGACATACAGGTAACAATACTGATACCATCCAAAACAGTATTTTGCCCAAAGGTCAAAAACGGACTCTTTAGAGCCAGGCTATTTCTAGCCATTATCATTTATTTAGTAAACACTATAGTAGCTAAATAAGCAAACTCCAAGATAAGTGAACAAGAATTGATAGATACATCACCATTTGGTCTTTGTCACACAATTTAAGTAATCAACAATTATATATAAGAACTGAATGATTTATCAGTAAAGCTGCTTTAAGTTCTATCAGTAGAAACCTCCTACAGAGACAAAGCACTCTCATGTAGTCAATAAAAATGTAGTCATGTGAAGGAATTATGATATTAAAAATCAAGATAAACCACACAGAAGTTAAATTATCAGGTTACAATATTATGAAAGAGAAAACTTAAAGCTTAAAAAATAAAAACAAATTGGTTAATAAATGTTAAATAAGATCAACCACTGTATTAAAGAGAATAAGTCTTCAGAAACTTCTAAAATTTTTTTTGTTAAAGTCATTTTAAAGTACTGTGTTAAAGTATTTTAAAATCCAAGAATAATAAGCAAGAAAGCAGGCGATATAAGTAGTTTAAAATGTTATAGTATTAACTACAATAGGGAGGAGGTTTATATCAAATTGAAAAACAGATAAGATCAATGCAATATGAAACAACTATACTTTGTATAATTAATAGTAAATCTAATAATGAACTTTTAAATTAAAAAACCTCACTGGAAATGTACTTTTCCTCTAAGAAATACAATTTATGTTTTATCCTTACATGTTTGGAGATTAAAGGGATGTTTTCAATTTTATACACTTCAAGCTTTCTTTAATCCTGCCTTTTGAGTTTTGGCAGCATGATTCCCATAAAACATGACTCTTAATCAATTTCATTGTAGTTAGTTCCATGAACACATAACCACAGTTATTTCCTAGTCGTAGGTCTCAAATCATTTTTGTTTCTTTGATTCCCCCTGCTATACACTGCATTCCACACACCCTCCCCCCAACAAAATATATATGTTGAAACCTAATCCCAGTGTAATGGTGTTTGGAGGTATGACCTTCTTGAGGTGATTAGGTTATGAGGGTAAAGTACTCATGAATGGGACCAGTGTGCTTATAAGAAAGGACTCCAGAAAGAACTACCACTTATCCTATGACGGCACAAAGAAAAGGCAGCTAAGAACTAGGAAGTGGACAGTAGACACTGAACCTGTATGTGCCTTTATCTTAGACTTCCTGACCTACAAAACTATGAGAAGGAAATTGGTTTACAAGCCACCCCATTTGTGGCATTTGTTACAGAAACCTGATGGGCTGAAACACACACCCCTCTCTGGCGCCCTTCAACTAATGACACCAATCTTCAAGCCATAAGGCTAGAATAAGAATACTGCAATCTTAAACTTATCTTTTTTTTTTTAAACTTATCTTTTGTGGCAGCACTGAATATAAATGTGACCCTACCATGCAAAAGCTTTTAAAATGGCAATTCAAAATGCCACTGGTCTTCCAAAGGTACAGACTTTCAATTCTAAATATGTATTAGGGATGTAACGTACAACAGAATGACACAGTTAGCACCACTGTATGATACAGAGGAAAGTTGCTAAGAGTAAATCTTGAATTCTCATCAAAGGTTTTTTTTTTCCCCTCTTATTATTTTTTTAATTATGTCTAAATAAGAAAATGGAGGTTTGCCGAATATGTTGTGGCCATCATTTCAAAATATATGAAAATCACACCATTTTGTTGTACACCTTAAGCTTATACAGTGATGTTTGTCAATTAGTCATCAATAAAACTGGAAGAATATAATAAAAAAAAGCATAGCATCTCTACTACTTGAAGTCTGAAAGAATTAGGCCTTTCCAATCCTCCTCATCAAATTTCTTGAAATTCTTTGTCTTTTTTAAAATTACTATTATACAAAGACAGTCCTTTGCTATTTAGGTTCTGAAAACTATTTTTGAGGCTTCAAATATCTTGACATGATCTATTTTCTGTCCTATCAGTTTGTAAAAAAAAAAATTCTTTTTTTTTTTTTTAAGATTTTATTTATTTATTTGAAAGACAGAGATCACAAGTAGGCAGAGAGACAGACAGGCAGAGGGAGAGGAAGGGAAGCACGTTCCCTGCTGAGAAGAGAGCCCGATGCAGGGCTCAATCCCAGGACCCTGGGATCATGACCTGAGCCGAAGGCAAAGGCTTTAACCCACTGAGCCACCCAGTCGCCCCTGTAAATAAACCAATTCTTGGTCTTGCTCACATCTTGCTCATGTCTTTCTACTGCTCATGTCTTGCTCATGTCTTTCTACTTTAGTTAAAAGCAGCCAGTAATAATTGGTATTTCTAATAATCCCATCCTCAAATCTACAAGCTCAGGAAAGACTCAGTCAAATATCAAAGGGAATAATTTTACCAAGTATTTTGCAACTGTATAGCATAGGTCTATGAAGATTTGTATATTCAATATTCTGAAAGAAAACACAAATCTCTGGGCCAGAAAACAGACCATTGACAAAGCATCATGTGTTGCTTTCCCATACACGTTTCTCCATAGGGTGATGTGATGAGAGCCTGATGTTCACATGTGCATGCAGTAGTGTTGCACAATAGGAGAAGAACCTCAAAATTACGAGACTTAGTACTTAGCTAGGCCTACCAGAACAATGGCCCATCTTCCTCTCTGGAAGTAGAGACTTTATCTTTTGCTCTGGAAAGTAAACAATATTCTCTAGGAGAAAGAAAAAAAGATATATCTGGGTTTACTACTCTGCAATGTAACAAATATCTCCAGGGGGATGAAGATGAGAGTGTAATATGAAAGGCAGAGATATTCTCTGTGTTTATTATGTTTGTCTATTTCTATTGCTCATAAGGCACAGATAATGCAGAAACATGGAGAAATACAAGGAGAATTTTCCCCAATTAGGTACTTCATCTTTCCAATATCTCCCATCATCTTCCTCACTGACTACTACCTGACTTCTAAACCAATGTCCTACATTTCAGGTTTTATCCATGGCAATAATCTACTTCACTGTATTCACTTCTGCATTTTGTTAAGGATATTATAGCAGTTTTAAGCGTAAAGAAAAACACGCAAGGCAACGGAATAGACATTTCATGTTCAAATAAATTGAAAACAGAGAGAAATTAGGTCCCTCAGTTTCATGAAGTATTTAGGCACCTGATGAGACAGGAACTCTGTCATCTTCAACAAAAGGATTTCAAGATTCTCATGGGTATCAACACATAGCAGTGTGTTGGGGGTGGGGAACTATGTATGGGAGAATATTTGATCCAAGTATGGAAGCAGTACACAAGATGTCCATACTCATACACTGCACAGAAGTAAGCCACATCGCCTAACTATAAGACAACCTGGAAAATGGGGTCTTGCTGTGTTTTATGAACAAGGGTTAGGTTTGCTTAATAACACCAGCCAGTCTCTGCCATATTTCTTTCTCTACTTCCGCATTTGCTTTATTCTAGGTGTATTCTCAACATCAGTTCCTGTTAAAAATATAAAATCAAGTTTCCTGGGACACCTGGGTGGTTCAGTCTGTTAAGTGTCTACCTTTTGCTCAGGTCATGATCCCAGGGTCCTGGGATGTAGCCGCACATCAGGACTCCTTGCTCAGCGGGGAGCCTGTTTCTCCCTCTCTCTCTGCCTGCTGCTCACCCGGGTGTGCTCTCTTTCTCTGAAAAATAAATAAATAAAATCTTTTTAAAAAAAAAATCAGATTTCCTACCTGTTGATCTCTGAGTATTTCCCTAAGATCTATTTTTTTTAAACTATCAACTAAGTTAGTTTCAAATAAAGCTTTTGTCACAAAAGGATTTTTTTTATATCTTTTTAAAACTTTAATATTATAAGAATGTTTTTTCAAGTCTCTTAATATCTTCCTTCATCTAACTATAATCACCCTCTGTCATCAAGCTATGGTCTTCCCCCTGTCCCCAAAATTTAGACTACATTAAAAAAAATCCTAATGGGGCGCCTGGGTGGCTTAATGGGTTAAAGCCTCTGCCTTGGGCTCAGGTCATGATCCCAGGGTCCTGGGATCGAGCCCCACACCGGGCTCTCTGCTCAGCAGGGAGCCTGCTTCCTCCTCTCTCTGCCTCCCTCTCTGCCTACTTGTAATCTCTGTCTGTGAAAGAAATAAATAAATAAAATCTTTAAAAAAAAAAAAAGCCTAATGTTTTTCGATAAGATTAGAACTACTTTATATGAATATATTGTTTTTTTTCCTTTCAATGGCATTTTAACACTAGAATATAGCCTATATTTAAATGTGCAAAAATATTGTCCTTTAGGTGCATATATGAATTTATTTTTAAGAACACAAAAGCAGGCACAGATATCCCTAGCTTCTGAGCTCTTGATGAACCTATACTGAATACAGAATCAACATGTTTGTCATTTCCAATGCTGCAACTGGAAGCTATAGCATTATTCAGATGACTAACCCTTGAATTATTTGACCAAACGGATGAGTGAATGAATGAACAGGTGCTTGGTGGCAGCACAGGTAGCTTATATAAGTTGGTGCACGGATATGCTGGACTGGGGTGGAAAGGATGGAAAAGCAGTTTGTTCTCTCCAGGGATGCTGTCCAGCCTAGACATGTGTCTGGGCAGACACAGGTGGCTCCATCAGTTATCTGCTGGCTTCTCCACTCTGCTTTCTAAGGGCCCCAACAATTCAGAGGAAAATGGGAAAACATGTTAAAAGGTACTAAATATTTTACTGAATTACAAAACAGTGCCTTAGTTCTACTAATGTTTTCTTGAATTTGTTAAAAAATAATGAATGTGACACCTAAATGTAATGTGATATTCTGGATAGGATCCTGGAGCAAAGGGTACTAGGTAATAACCAAGGAAGCCTGGATAAAATATAGTTAATAGTGCATGTACATTATTAGTTCATTAACTGTAGCAAATATATTACGCTAATATAAGATGTTAACAGGTAAAATGAAATGTGAGATACATGTTAACTGTTTTCTTCTCAATTTTAGTAAATTTACAACTGTTCTTTTAAAAATCTATTAAAAATATAAAAACTGTTAAACTTAAAAAAACACTTGTCCATGAATTTTAATCCTTGACCAAAAGTAGAACAGTATTTAAAAATATTACAACAGGGGCGCCTGGGTGGCTCAGTGGGTTAAAGCCTCTGCCTTCGGCTCGGGTCATGATCCCAGGGTCCTGGGATCGAGCCCCACATTGGGCTCTCTGCTCAGCGGGGAGCCTGCTTCCCCTTCTCTCTCTGCCTGCCCTTCTGCCTACTTGTGATCTCTGTCTGTCAAATAAATAAATAAAATCTTTAAAAAAAATATTACAACTGGGCACACTTGGCTGGTTCAGTCTGCAAAGCATGTGACTCTTGATTTCAGGGTCATGAGCTAAAGCCCCATTGGGCACGAAGCCAAGTTGAAATTAAAAAGATATATATATATATATACACACACACACACACACACACACACACATACACACACACATATATATTATTGCAACTGATAAATACATAGGAGAATGATTATCATCAATGTCACAATAGAAGAAAGTAAGTAAATTAGTGTTAGGTCACCCCTGAAAACTCAAGTGAGGGTGAAAAAATTGTCAGTACAGACTGGCCAGTGGTAATTTCTATAGATTTTTCTAGAAAAGGCTTGAATATCACCTTGATACTTCAACATAAGAATTATTTGCTGTTTCAGAGCTCTGGGTGATAAAGACAAACAGATTGATTATCTTTCAATGTTGGAGACAACCTCACAACTCAACACTTTCTTCTCAGTTTTAAAACTAAGGTAGTGAGGGGCACCTGGCTGGCTCAGTCTGTATAGAATGAGACTTTTAACCTTGGGGTCTTACATTCGAGCCCCATGTTGGGTGTAGAGATTATTTTTTTTTAATTTAAAAAAAAACAGCTAGATAAAATAATAGGACCAAAACTGTTAGGCTTGTACAAAAAATGCTGAGGAAGAAATTCCATTAGCACAATCCTTCTGCCTGACTTCATTCCTATGACTAAGCTGATACAAATATATGTAGCAGACAGAAGCATGAGATGGAAAAGTAGAAATTCACTGCAACGAGGTACATCCTCAGCAGCAGCATGAAGACATTCTAGGAAAGAAAATGTGTAAGCTTTGACCATAGAACGCCTCATGGTTTCCTCATTTAACTAGACCTTTTCTAGTTCATTTTTTATAGTTTCTGGTCCACATCTTAGCTGTTATACTACAGTTATTTAAGCAAAACAAGTCCATAAAAAATGTCCATCAGGGATCTTACTTTATTAAAAATATTATTAAAAGGAACTTAGAGTAGGAATGGTCACTTGGCGGACTATTCAGGTTCATAGCTTCACCCCGTGGCACCAAGCTCTGTAGATGCTTCATCCATGTCTCTTTAGCTTAGCCTAGAGTTCACCTGCAGTTCCTGTGACTTGTTCCCATTCATGCCAAAGGCTTCTTCCTCAAGTGCTTGGTTTCTCTTCCTGAAGTTGCCTTTGCATTCCTGAGGGGCAGACTGAAATTTCAAGGGGAAATGTTAATACCGCCTGTAGTCACCTTCCAAAATGAGAGACAGGAGCCAGAGGGTAAATATTCCAGCAATACGGAGCCTGCACTGCTCATGATAGTAACTTACTCATTAAAATTTTACATCTTTTCTTCCTCTCCTGTCCATTTCTCTCATTCAGTGCTTCCTAGGATTACTGCCAAAAAAACCCTAATTGAACCATAATCCTTTCTTTAGGGTCTGTTTCTTGTAGGACATGAATTTAGATATGTTTGTATTGCTTAAAGGGATAAGTAGCTTTCGATCTCTAAAAATCATTGCAACATAGGCTATAATTGTGAATGTATTTTTATATAGGATTGACACAGGAATCCTCTACCAGGAAAAAGACAGTAAAAAAATTGGTCACATTGGAAAAGATGACCTAGGATTTAAAAATAAATAAATAAATAAAACATTATAACTGATTTCAAAATATTTATTAGTTTATAAGTCACATATACTACTCTTCACATTAATTTTTTTTATCAGTTATTTAAAATACATGAAGACAAAAAAGAAGGCTTTAAGAATAAGGATGTTTTGGTGGCACCTAGTTGGCTGAGTTCTTTGAGTGTCTGCCTCTTGATTTCCACTCAGGTCAAGATCTCAGGGTCTGGGGTTTGAGCACTGATGCACTCTGTGCTCAATGTGAAGTCTGCTTGGCCCTCTCCCTCTGTTCTTCCCCCCTTTGCAAACTCTTTCTATCTCTAAAATAATAAAATCCCTAAGAAAAAAAAGATGTTTGGGGGCACCAGGGTGACTCAGTTAAGTGGCCAGCTCTTGCTTTTGGTCCAGGTCATGATTCCAGGGTCCTCAGATTGAACCCCACACCAGGCTCCATGCTGAGTGGGGAGTCTGCTTCAGGATTCTCTCTCTATCCCACTTATGCTGCCCCTTTCCCCTCTCGTGCTCATTCTCTCTTGCTCTCTTCCTAAAATAAATAATTAATAAATAAATAAATAAATAAATAAGACTTTAAAAAAAATAGAATAAGGATGTTTCAAGTTCCCACACATTTGAACAGAAGGAATATCCACAAAAACAATACATTAAATTCAATTATAATGGTGGTTATATCCATAACCTATAGCAAAGCATATTTTGTGGAAAAATTGATAAACATCTATTTATATATTATTTGGAGAATTATGTAAAAAAGTCATTTTAAAAATAAGTATTATATTCCTCCATCTTTATTTCTCTATTATTGATAACTTTTACTTCCTATAAAAATGTTTTTATATTTACCACCTATTGTTTGCAATTTAGTTAGTTTGTTTTTTACATGAGAAAAGCAGCAACATGGAAACTGACTTTATTGGAGGAATAGTGAAAAGTCTGAAGTTCAGTTAGAAACAAAATGAGTAGTAACTTTGAGTAAATTTGAAAATTTCACAAAACTTCTGGAAAATCATATGGTTAAGAAGAGAAATATTTTGAGGCACCTGGGTGGCTCAGAGGATTAAGCTTCTGCCTTCAGCTCAGTTTATGATCTCAGGGTCCTGGGATTGAGCCCCACATCAGGCTCTCTGCTCAGCGGGGAGCCTGCTTCCCCCTCTCTCTCTTCCTGCCTTTCTGCCTACTTGTGATCTCTCTCTCTCTGTCAAATAAATAAATAAAATCTTTAAAAAAAAAAAAAGAAGAAGAAGAAGAAGAGAAATATGTTGAAATTCAACAGATTTCATGTTGTTGTAGCCAAAGAAAAAATAATAGCCCAAAAGATAGAGAGCTGAGGCATAGACCAAGCTACCTAGAAGCTCTGACTACAGAACTTGGTTCCTCAAACCAATGGCCACACAGGAAATGGTTTATATTTATCAACTGATCAAGGACTGGTTTATAAATATTTGTTTCAGAAAAATAATGTGAGGTGTTTATGGGAGAAATTACGACTAAGAAAAATAGTAACTTATCTTATTGAATTTTGTGGCAGTTCCTTATAATAAATAAAACATTTGATCTTGTGTACTTCACATGTTCTAATATAACTGATAAGTTGAAGAAGTAGATAAGTCAGCTGATTCATTGCTTGTGGAAGGATGCTAAGTATCTGAAGCAGCAAGAACTCATCTAAAAATGAAAATACTGAAAAATAAACATATGACATAGTGTTAAAATTGCAAACTCTGGTATTTTCTCTTATTTTTCTTTTCAATTGTTGCCATCTCATACTTTAGAATATTAGGAGTTCTGGGACATAAAGATTTAGCAATGGGACTGTAAGTCATTTCTTACTTGCAGTGATTCTTGGAATAAAGAAGCACTAAAAAACCCCTCTACTAAATGTATAGCAGCAATGGCCACAGTCGCCAAACTGTGGAAAGAACCAAGATGCCCTTCAATGGATGAATGGATAAGGAAGATGTGGTCCATATACACTATGGAGTATTATGCCTCCATCAGAAAGGATGAGGAGCATAACAAATAACATGGAGGACAAGGGGAGATGGAGAGGAGAAGGGGGTTGAGGGAAATTGGAAGGGGAAGTGAACCATGAAAGACTATGGACTCTGAAAAACAACCTGAGGGTTTTGAAGGGGTGGGGGGTGGGAGGTTGGGGGAATTATTAGGGTATTAGGGAGGGCAAGGATTGCATGGAGCACTGGGTGTGGTGCAAAAACAATGAATACTGTTACGCTGAAAAGAAATAAAAAATTTTAAAAAAATAAAATAAATAAAATAAAATAAACACTGTGAGAGGTTAAAAAAAAAAAAAAAAGTCTTCATAGACATACCCGCAGCACTTACAGCATGAAAGAAAGTTCTCATCCAGAACATGCTTTTTTGCAGAATAGATCTGATCTGTTTAGGTTGCTTATTATAGTTAAACTTGGAGTTTGGGGATTTTGAGGAATTGGAACTCTTGCCTGGATAAAGAATGGAGCCAGTCACATATAATGATTATTTAATGAGGTTTAAGATATTCTATAACCAAATGGCTTACCCTGTGATGAAATATGGGCACATAACTTATTCTAAATCATGGCACAATCAATAAACCAGCAAGCACCCTAATGCCATACAGAAATAAGCTTTAAGGGAAAGCTGCATATGAGGGTCTCCGATTTCTTCCAATGAAACTTTAACCAGTTCCTTATATTATCAGTTAAGTGTGTCACTGTTTTCAATCATAAGATCATTATTCATGTAAGCCTAACTGGACAATGCAATTTGTTGTGTTGCCTTCTAGTTTTAGGAAACATTTTTGTTCCATTTGAGGAGAATGGGACACTTGGGGCTTCAATTCTTGGTCAAAAGACATCTTTTAATCATTTGCTATTAGATTGATAGTAAGTGCTAAAAAACAAATCCAAGTATTCTCTAGATAAAGTTCTAACAACATGATATTTAAAATTAAGTGACTGAGAAACTAAACATGTAAAATAAAGCAATATTAGAGTAAGGAGGGAGATTTATCGAAAGAACTTTATCTGAATTAGTAATGTACCTTTCTGAGCAACAACATAGAGAAATGAGAGTCCATCAACTGAGGTGGAAATAAGTTTGTTGTGGGTGTTTGAGAAATAAGAATGCTAGAGGCTTAGATTTTGCTTTAAGGAAACCCAATGCAAGAAAAAGGCTTGCATTTAATTAAGTTTAATTTGAAAATGATCTGTTGATCAAGAGGCCAGAAAAAGTGAAACAGGCAAGTATATAAAACTAATTCAATGGATAAAGAAGATGTGGCATATATACACAATGGAATACTATGCAGCCATCAAAAGAAATGGACTCTTGCCATTTGCGATGACGTGGATGGAACTAGAGGGTATCATGCTTAGCGAAATAAGTCAATCAGAGAAAGACAACTATCATATGATCTCCCTGATATGAGGAAGTGGAGATGCAACATGGGGGGTTTGGGGGGTAGGAAAAGAATAAATGAAACAAGATGGGATCAGGAGGGAGACAAAGCATAGGAGACTCTTAATCTCACAAAACAAACTGAGGGTTGCTGGGAGGAGGCGGATCGGGAGAGGGTGGTGGGGTTATGGACATTGGGGAGGGTGTACGCTATGGTGAGTGCTGTGAAGTGTATAAACCTGGCCATTCATAGACCTGTACCCCTGGGGCTAATAATACATTGCATGTTTATCAAAAAATAAAAATAAAAAAACTAATTCAAGGGCATTATCAAGGTGATCACTGTTGTAGGGAAAATGGGGTTCAATCCTACTGGAGAGCCTCTTATGAGCCATGTAAAATGGATCTCAGAATTTTCCACAAAGGAACTCAGAAGTGACTCCCTTAGTAGATTTTTGTTTTGTTTTTGTTTTTGTGTTGTTTTGTTTTGTTTTAAGATTTTATTTGTTAAGGGTGCCTGGGTGGCTCAGCCGGTTAAGCATCTGCCTTTGGCTCAGGTCATGATTTGGGGTTCTACGATCAAGTCCCACATCAGGGTCCTTGCTTGGCGGGGAGCCTGCTTCTCTGTTTCCTCGGCCACTTCTCCTACTTGTTCTATCTGTCAAATAAATGAATAAAATCTTTAAAAAAAAAGGATTTTATTCATTTATTTATTTGAAGGAGAGAGAAAGTGAGTGGGGAGAGGAACAGAGGGAGAGAGACAAGCTGACTCCATTGTGAAGATGGAGCCCATCACAGGGCCCAAGCTGAGCTGAAATCAAGAATCAGAGGCTTAACTGACTGAGCTGCCCAGATATCCCTCCTTAGCAGTTTCTTATTGCTACTGAAAGAAACAGAGGCCCCATGAAACATTTCAATGGTAGATTGTCTGATTTCACATATTGGATCCCTCCTGCGTTGCTCATCTGCATGAGTCTTCTGACACTTTTCTAAATATTCTATTTTATCCACCAAGAAGGATTATTTCCAAGATTTAAAAAGCAATTCTAAGCACTGCCTCCAGGTGTCCCTGCCAGAATGTTAAACACTGAGTCACAATACAGTGCCACCTTGAGAAATTTCCTCTTTGAGATATTACTTGATAATTAATTAATTATCTTGTCTTTGCTCGGTTTCACCTGCCCCTACATACAGATCAGGATACGAGGAGAAATGGAGTCAAGTATTGAATAATCCAAGCATCATTTTGCAAGGCACCTGAAACAGATAAGCTTCTACTGAAACTTTATGTGAGGAAAGGATTCAGTATGGGAGAGGGAGCAGCTTCTTCCAAACAAGACATTGAAGATGAGTATAGAAATTCAAAATCATCAGGCTTTTTCACCTAATGGTCTACAGTCTGGGACTCTAGAATTTTCTTTAGCCCAAGTATGGTTTCTTTTCTTTGGCATAGGAAACCCATAGATTCTGTTTGTTCAATGTCCTTTCTTGTTCAAGAATATTTATATTTTTTAAAAGATTTCTTTATCTAGTTATTTCTTTGAGGAGTGCAAACAGGTGGAGGAACGGAGGGAGAGGGACAGAAAATATGGAGCCTGGAGTCTGACGCTGGGCTCATTCCCATGGCCTCAAGATCATGATAGGAGCCAAAACCAAAAGTCAGACAATTAACTGACTGGGCCACCCGGGCATTCCCTAGAATATTTATATTTAAATCCTGGGCCTGGTTTTCACCAAAGCCTTCTCTATTCTATTAGGACGATTGATGGCTGGCTAATTTCAGTTTTTTCCTGGGCTTCTAAAAACATTAATGAAGGTCAGCTAATTGCACTGCCTCTAATATTATCATTGGTCTTATATTAATAAGTGCATTGTACAAAACAATGTTTCGTCTTCTAGCTTCACCAATTCCAATCTACCTCTTACAAAAATCTTAGTTATAATGCTATTACATGCCAAGAGTTATCACCACTCTACTCAACCCTGGCAATAGCAGCATAATTAGAATATCTTGAAATAACATTATTCGTAGAACCAAAACATTACTGCTATTATTTATTATCTTAGTCAGGGTAGCCCTAAAAGAAGAGCCTGATAAATGGTTTGTATGTAGGTGGGGTAGGAAGAAGAAGCCAAGAAAAGTGTAATAGTCACAAGAGGAAGGAGAGAAAGCCAATGCAAGGATGAGTAATTTTGTTTACCAACAGAAAGCTGAGATATAATCCCTCTAGGAACCTCTAAGGAGCAATATAAATTATACTTCAGAATTACCCAGAAAGGGCTAGAAGAATTTCATAAACATTAATACCCATTGGTCACAGGTTATAGCATAAAGTGTTAAAAATTAGCACATTTATGCAAACACATACAAACAACGAATGAGTAGCTTCTGTGCACATTTAGGTGGAATGGAAGATAATTCCTGGGATATAAAGTGAGATGTGTAGTAAAGCTGAAGCAAATAACTGACAGATTACTTCTTCATGGAGATGATTGCTAATGCAAAGAGTCTAGTTGAGTGAATGTTACTAGAGCAAGCTAAACAAGCAAAAACAAACAAACAAACAACAAACAAAAACAAAAAAACAAAACAAAACCATGAAATGACTAAGATAAGAAAGTCAGCATGGGTGAAATCCACTTGATCTCCACAACACACTGGACTTTTGGAATGTTTTCTAAGACTTTAAGAGAAATTGAGGTTAGAGGCAAAATTGAGAGGAAAGGTACAGAGATTCCCCACAAACTCTTTGCCTCCATACATTCGTAACCTTCCGTATTATCAGTATCTTCCACCACAGTGTTGCATTAATTAAAATTGATGAACTTACACTGAAATGTCATATCATCTGATAGTCACAGTTTACATTATACTTCACTCATGGTATTGTACATTTTATAAGTTTAGGCAAATATAAACTTCTATAGCCACCATTGGATTGTCATTCATTTATTTGTAAATGTTGAGCTGGCCTTATATCCCTGCGATAAATCTGGTGAGACATATGCTGTTTTTTATACATTGTTGGATGTGATTTGCTGATATCTGGGCCTGGTGTTTTCTCTTCTAGAAAGTTATTGATTCAATTTCTTTGATATAGGCCTATTCAGATAATTTTTTTTTTCTTCTTGTGTGTTAGCAGATTAAGTCTCTCAAGGAATTGGTCCATTGTATCTGACTTATTAAATTTGTGGACATAGAATTACTCATAGTACTCTATTACCCTATCTAGTCATTGATATCTATAGTGATGCCTCCTTTCATTTCTTTCTTTAAATAATTTGTATCCTTTGTTTTAATCTCAGTTAACACAGCTAAAAGTTTGTTAATCTTATTTATCTTTTCAAAGAAATACTTGTCAGTTTCTTTCATTTTGTTTATTGATGTGTGAATTTTGGAAATAAGCCCAACATGTGGAGTGAAGAGAAACTAAGACCATGAGAGTGATTGAGGGTTTTTATGCCCCTCCCTCTTTCAACTGAGTGATTTCTGAAGTCATACTAGTATGCAGAAGATTGGCAGTTATATGGGAATGTTGAATTTGAGTATATTTAGACCTGTGAAAGATGGTATTTAATTGACATCCAACAATAAGTGTTATATTTGGAAAGCTATATCCAATAGTAAACTCCAGGAGAAATGGTGGTTTATCATATAAATTCAGGAGGAACCAGTAAATAGAACTAACCCAAACCCATCAGAATTTGAGATCATTTAGAAGGTAGTGAGTATAGGGAATAAAGAGAAATTCTGAAGATTCTTGAAAACACTAACATTTCTAAATCAAAAACAAAATCTGGCATTTAGATATAGAAAAGAATGGGAGTAGTCAGCAAATTTGATAGAAAACCAAAAGGCTTCCATAATTCATATCAAGTGAAGAAAGCACATAACAAGGGAGACATCTATCAGCTTATCCAAATATTATTGAAAGGTATCAAATTTCCTGCAGATATTTTAAAATGGCAAGATTAATAGTAGTTTCAGTTTGACCTTGAAGAATGTGTAAATGCAGCGATCAAGGGAGAATGGAAGGACAAGAATGGATATGCCTTCAGATTCCAGTGGATTGGTACATTTGACTACAGAAAGATCAGGGATTCACTTATAATTGTTTCTACATCAGTGAGATAACACTGCTAACTTAGAGTATGTGCAGAAGTGAAGAGATGTGAGGGGTTTTCGTACTGAGTGGCCAAGTGAATTGGCCAGAAATGGAACAGTCTTGCCAGGCAATCCTAAGGGTACATCTGAAATCTATGTTCACAAATTTAAAGTGAGACAAGTACATATAATTGTGTGTACATATGTGTTTTAGTCCCATTCAAATGCACTAGAGTAGTTAACTAGTTTATAGAGAAGTGGATTCTTTCAGGTTTGAGGTTTGTTCAGGTGAAAGATGGATGGGAGTTCAAGATCAAGTCGAATTGATTTAAGTGGGTGAATTAAAGGGCTTAATTTGGGGGTACATAAATCATAATTCATAGCCGAAGATCATGAGTCCGATTTTCTGGAGAATTGTGATAATTAGCAGCAATAAACACTAAAGAATGAGAACACAGAGAATGAAGTGTGAAATATTTTTCCTTATGGATGAAAAGATCAAAGAATTCGAAGGCCAGAGAGTTAAATATATGGTGTATATATGAAAGAGAACTGATGTATTGCACTTTCTTCCTTCTTTATGGTTATTTGGTCTCATAGGGGAAAATATTCATGTTAATACAAATAAGAGTTCTGCCTTCTTTATTTAAACTTCTGTGATAGATTGCAAAAGTGACCACAAACCCCTGTACTCCTATCAGGAAGTAGAATCTTTCTCCAATGTTTAAGTCTGTGATGGTTATGTAAATTTCTTTGGCTAAAAGAACATCAACAGACAGGATAAAAACAGCGACTTGGCAAGAGCTCGATCTTTGAGTTTTATCCTCTTTTACAGTGTTTTTAACCTTTCAACTACCACGGGAAAGAAATTCACACTCCCTCCTGGATAACAGGAGACACATGACCCAGTGCATTCCAATTAGCCAAGAGCCTTCCAAGTCAGTCATGTGAGTTAGTCAGACACAGATCATCCCTCTCTTGTAGCTGACCTGCCACCTGCCAGAGGATGCCTAAGCTAGGCCAGCAGAAAACATCTAGACTGGCCCAGTCAGGAAAGACTTCCCTGCCAACCCACAGAATTAGGACAGAAATGCATGACTACTGGTTTAGGCTACTGGTATTTTTGGAATAGTTTGTTATACACAATAGATAATTAATAGAGATATTGTACTTATAAGTGTCATTGATCTTGGGAATGGGCAAAGGTGATGATAACTGGAAAAAGCAGTGAGGAAACAAGCTAGGGTAGAAAAATAATGAGTAACTTGTTCATGGGTGTTAGGAAAAAAACATCAATGAGGAAAACATATAGCAAGCTTATAAAGGGGTAACCATATGATCTTATATTAGAACAGCTTGCAAAACTATCATGTGGTCTAATTTGGAAGGTGAAGTAGGTGTCTAATGTACATGTCTAGCACATCTATATATTATGTCTATGGGAGTAAGGTACCAGTAACTGGTCTCTTTAATTCAAAAGAAATATATCCAATCCCACCTTGTAGACATATTAGAGAACAAAATTCTAGACTTCAACTTTAAGGGCAGAATTGTAGGGGGAATTTTTGGTCCCTGGGATAAGAGTAAACATATTTTCCATTTGAGAGAAACGTGAATAAGTTACAACCAGAGGATGGGAATAATTTATTACCAAAGGTCGATAAATGCCTTCCTTTCTATGAACAATGTGAATAGGTGGAACACATAGCTCCAGCTGTTGGACCTGAAATGGCCACGTGATTTCTTTACCCAACACAAGCAAAGGCTTGACAAGGGCTATACACTGGGGGTGTCTCTCTTGCAGTTTTTGTACCTGCATAGTCATTACCTGAAGAAATCCAGGCTAGCTTGCTGGATTTAAATTAAGACAACTCAGGTGCTTGGATTTTAAGAAACTCAGATGTGTCTCTTACCCATACAACAGCCTGAAAAAGCCATACATATGAATTAAAGCATCCCTGATCACCCAGACACAAGCTGACCCAACAGTTGATAGCTGCATGAGCCAGTTGAGTAGTCTGAGTCCTCTCAGACCAGAATAAGCCAGCAGACTGAAATGTCAGTGAAACAATTATTAAACCAATAAGTTTTGGGGTGCTTCCATAAGCAGCAAGAGATGAAATACCTTTTATCTCTAGGAAGTACTATGCTGCCAGTGGAATTTGAAACTAGCACTATATTTAATCCATCTATAATGGTATAATATTCTCAAAATGTGATAATGCCATCAATGTTGTTTTAATTTACCATGATCATATACATTAAAAAATAAGACAATTATAAATGTATAGTTAAGTTTATGAGAAATGTAAGAGAACCAAACTCATCCAGTCCCTTGTCTTATAATTAAAGTTCTGTTTTTGTGGAAATTGTTTTATGTAAAGCTTCTAAAATCTGATTATACACATGATTAATTTTATCTGTAGGTTTTCTTCTTATTACATTTGCATTCTTGTAAAGATCTTAGTAAAGATATTCTTAGTAAATATCAATCTTATCCAAGAAAATAATAAATTCATTAAGGATTTATGGTATTATTATGTGTTATAATTAAGGACTTAAAACCATTTACAATTACTTAAATGGTTTATGCTCATAATTGCATTAATATATAAAAAATATATTTGTTCATGTTGTTCTGTTAGGTAGATATTTTAAAACAAATGGTATGGGAAATAGCACCAATGTGTAGCTTCACCATCCAAAGGATTAAAAAAAAAAACTAACATTCTTTAGAACTTACTGATTTAAACTCCTAACAATTAGATTTTGAATATATTTCTTCTCCTTTTCAGTACTGTTCACAGGATATGTTATCAATTTCCTGCCACTCTCTCCCTGGAGGAACTAACATTATTTTGATTTTATATTAAAAATAAAAGGCTTATTGGAAAATAAAAATGGATTTTGACATTCTTTCTCTCTCCAGAAGAATTCAAACATTAGCAGCACCGACTCTTATCAGGGCAATTCCCTGTAGAAGGCTAGAGCCTGCAATTGGTCCAGATTCTGTGTTGTAGAGAGGTAGGTATAAATGAAAGGAGACTACCAACTATTTCTCTGCTAAACTATGCATGCATTCATCCACATATCTTCCCTGATTTTAACTAAGATGTATAAGACAGGTTATTAAAAGTAAGAGACTCTTTGACTAGTCTTTCAATTCTACTAAAACTTATTCAACCGTTTTTCTTTGCTTATACTGTTAGTAAGCTAGAGCTCATGCTTTAGAAACCTAGTTCAAATTGGAAACTGAGGAAAAAGAAAACTGGTCATATCTTTCATGGTCATATCTCTCCACCTTCTACATATGCATTTATCCTGCACACTCCATTCTGAACTAGAGAGACAAATTTGGCTTTTGTAATTATCCAAATAAAAGTAATACAGATATTCCTTGACTTATAATGGAGTTTCATCCCAATAAAAATAAAAACAGGTTGAAAATATTATAAATTGAAAATGCATTTAATATACCGAACCTACGAACATCATCGTTTAGGCTACGTAGCCTACTATGCTCAGTACACTTACATTAGGCTTCAGTTGGGCAAAGTCATCTCACATAAAGCCTATTTTATAATAAAGTATTGAATAGCTTATGTAATTTGTTGAACTCCATACTGAAAATGAAAAACATTATGATCGAATGGGTATAGAATGGTTGTCAATGTATCGGTTATTTATCTTGCTGACTACATGGCTGGTGGGAGCTAAGGCTTGCTGCCATTGCCCGTCATCACAAGAGAAGATTATATAACATAATATATAATCTTATATAAGATTATATATCAATACCTTGAGAAAAGATCCAAATTCAAAATTTGAAATATTATTTCTACTGACTATGTGTTACTTTCATGCTATTTTAAAGTTGAAAAACAAGTTGAGTCATTTTAAGTTAGGGATCATCTGTTTAAGGTTACTAGTAGTGGAAGATTGGGAGGAGTTCAATACTGATCAAAGAATGTACCTAGGAGAAGGGCAAAGACTTAATGTTAGCTAATTGAAATAGGCATTGAATTAGTAAATTAAATAGAAAGATCCAAGGATAGATCTTGCCATGGAAATCATACTAAACAATAGATGTAAATATAAGTATAAGTTATAATATAAGTAAGTATAAGTGTAAGTATAAGGTATAAGTAGAAGTATAAGAATAAGTATAACAAGAGGTATAAGTAAGTATAAGCCAAGGAAAGGAAACTAAACAAGAGGTGTAAGTATAAGTTTGGAATAATTTGTATGATTTTAATAATAGGAGTTGATACAATCAAAAGAACCAATAATTCTAACTGGTTGAAGATAACTACCTAAGTCAAAGTTATAACTGTAAATGTTCTCATTTCAATTTCCTTGGTGATAGGAACTTCAAATTATAGTGTCATTATTGGACACATGTGAGATTAAACAATAATTAAGATGAGAAATTTGAATTAACCCTGCTATTGCCACCTTGGGGAAGTTGTATGAAGGGTCTTTGTAGCACTTGGCCACACAGAATAAGAATGAACCTGGAAGGAATGGATGGATTTAGGTACAAAGTTGGGGGCGGGGGAACATAAGTCTGAGGATATGCAAGAGATATTAGAGCATAGCTGACCTTTCTTATCTCTAGCAAACATTCAGTCAATACTAAGTAATGATCATGTAATCTACATCCAGTATCTATCACTTGAAAACTACTTCCAAATTTCTTGTGGATGGCCTCTGGAAACCAGGGCTGAGTAAAGGGACACTCACACTTCAGATGCTTTTCTAAGAATTCACTGAATCCAGTAGTCAATTTTTGGGTTTGTTCTTTACCCTCACTATCATCCCAGGGGAGTCAGGACCAGCTGCCAGTGAAACTTGAGAACTCTGAGACAATTGTAGTTGACATGAACTATCATTCACATACATTTAAGGCCAAAGACTTAAACTTACACATATCCACGAACTACATAAGGCAATAGACTAATATGTACTGAACTTCCATTTAATTTACATGGGAATCCTGTTCTCCGCTCCTGCTAGTGTCCTATCAGTGGTTTCCAAATATTTGGGGTTTCACTGAATGGACCATTTGAGCTGGAGTAGTTTTCTGATACTAAGCAAAAAAAAAAAAAAAAAAAAAAAAAAAAAAAAAAAAAAAAAAAAATTAAAACAGGAGTAGAATATTCCAAGGGAATACGGAGGGTTAGGTTTTTATTAATTTTATATCCTTTTTTAAACAAGTGATTATGTGTATGATCCTTCCACTTCAGTAGGTGTTATAATTTAATCTTTCTTATAATCACTCCAATTCCTACATTTCAGAAATTTTCCCTACAACCTCCTTGCAGACATGACTCAGAATGCAAACACAGAGATCAGAAGCCACTTTTAAAAGTACTGCAAGAGGGGCACAAGGGTGGTTTAGTCAGTTAAGCATCTTGGGTCATGACCACAGTGTTCTGGGATCAAGTTCCATGTTGGTCTCCTTGCTCAGCGGAGTGGCAGGGAAGGTGGGGGGGCAGGATCTTATCCTCCCTGTCCCTTTGCCCTTCCTCTGTCTTGTGTTTTCTCTCTCACTCATTCTCTCTCTCAAATAAATGAATAAAATCTTTAAAAACATAAATAAAAGTATTGCAGGAGGTACAAATAAGGGATAATACATAAAAAGTCAGAACATACATTGAAGAATCGTAACTGAAAAAAATTAAAAATCTTAATTTTAAAAAGACATAGGACTTCTTTAGAAAAGTACAGTTTAGTTTGAAACACTATAAAATGTAAAACATCTAAGCCATAGTGAAAAAAAAAAAATCCCATACTACAAAAGGACACAACTGTGGGTGGTTTAAGGAATCCATTTTACAAAACTTCAGTAATAATGTCAGTCTCATTATCAACATCATATTTTACACAAATGTCACTATAACCTAGGTTTAACCATTAACACATATTAAAAAAATTAAATGCCACTTATACAAGTATAGCCCTTGTTTTGACAAAATATAACACTTAATAATGAAAACTTTTAAAGGGATGAGAGGTTATCTATTACATAACTTAATAAACATGTTATATAAGGTAAAAATTTTAGGGGCCATCTATTAAACTCAGAAATTTATCCTACCCAACTTTTCCTGGAGGTGTAAGCCAATAAAATAAATAAGGCACAGTAAAAGTTTAGGATAAATAGGCAAAATCTTCATAATTTAAAAATATGACAATAAATGCATAATATTTAAGGGAAGAATGAAACAATAAGAATCTAACACGTCAGAATATAAAATCAACTTAGAAAGACCAATGCATCCATTCAATAGTGTTGTATGTAATACAATAGAAAGTTTTACCATGTATATGATATTAGTAAACTCTGTAAAATATAAAACTTTAAAAATACTAAAAATCTAATGGAAAATAAAAATGTATTGCAGAACATAAACTGAACATATAATGTTTCTAAGTGGGAAAGCCAATGATGACAAGTGATCTAACAGCTACAAATTTATCTGTAATTCCAATTCAATTCCAATAAATAGGACTTCATATTCCAGTCAAAGTATATTTGGAAGACTGAATTTCCTGTAATACCCCAGATCATTTCCTAAAAGAACAAGAATGTGTTATTCCTTCATGGGTTATCTGATTATTTTCAATTATAGAGCAACTGTGAACACTGTGACACTGACACAAACACCAAAAGAATTATATCAATAAAGGATTAGCAGAGAGGATCTAGAAATAAAATGGTGCTGATCAAATAATTTGGCCCAGCATAAAAGTAACCTTAGATGTTGTGTTGAAGAAATAATACACAAAAACAGACAATGAGAGCAATGTCATGTGTAGAAAACAAAATATAGTTAGTATTTGCTTCATACAAAAACACATGAGGGGTGTTTGGGTGGTTCAGTCAATTAATCACCTGACTCCTGATTTTGGCTCAGTTCATTATCTCAGGGTCCTGGGATTGAGTCCCCCTAACCATGGTAGGGGGCCTCTGAACTCAGCAGGGTGTCTGCTTGAGATTCTTTCTCTTCCTCTCCCTCTGTCCCTCCCTTGCCACAATCTCTCTTTCTCTAAAATAAATAAATAATTCTTTTTAAAAAACATACATAATAAAGTCTAGAAAAAAGTCTCTCTCGGTTGCGCACAAATTCCATTGGAAGATTTGCTTTCCATGAGAGTTTAGTAAGATGAAAATAATTCTCACCAAAGGATTTTGAGGTTTATATGCCCAATACCAGTTGCTAAGGTTCAGGGTGGAAGAGATAGAGAAGCAAGACTGGTACAAATCAAGTTTTTTGGGTCAGAGAAATCAGATGAACATTTGGCAAACATTGACCCTGTAGATTGCACTTGATATCAGAGGAATCCAAAATAAGGACAGAGGCAACAGAAAGCTCCATCCCTACAACAATTCCTTCACATGGGAATTCTACAGAACAGAGAGGTGGAGCTGGAAGCTATAAAGAAATCTCAGTTTCACAATTTCTGATCTTTCAGGTTGTAGTTTTAAATTTTTATGGAAAGCAAAATTCACGGTCTTGATTTATATTTGATCTTTCATTCCAGGAGAGCTCTGTACCAAACTCAATGGGGGCTGCTCCTCCTTGTAACTTGAAGACCATATGTTGCCAGGCCTAGAGATTGCCAAATCCTTGAGCCTGCAAGATCAGACTTCATGAACACAAGGTAGGAAGCCATGGAGTTAATGAGCTCATTACACTTTGAGTCTATGAGATCGAAAGACTACAGACCAGGAATGTGCATCATTTATTAACAATTAGAAGAAATTACAACATTTTGCTGAGCTCTATACTTTAGTGATTCATACAGAAATATAATTGCATGTGTAAGTTTGTAAAGAGATGAAATATCTCATGATAGGAGCCTAAGAAAATACAGTAACAAATCTCCAACCATATTTTTAAATATTGTGACTTAAATGTAGGCCAAATACATATTTTCCCCTTCTTTGACTATATTCATCTTGTTACTGAACATTTAAACTAATTTCTCTCACTTTCTTGAAAGTTCATCATATGTATGATCTAAAGAGAAGTAACTAAGAACAAATTATAGATGGAAAAGTAGTTAAATACCCACCCCTACAGCCCTTTAATTTTTGTGTACCAACACATTTATTCAGTAAAATACATATTTTATATAAAATAAATGTGTGTATGTATATATGTGTGTGTGTGTGTGTGTGTGTATCTGTGTGTGTGTGTGTGTGTGTGTGTGTGTATATATATATATATATATATGATATATATTTTCCTGAGGGGGGACTAAGAAGCACATTGTTTTGCTCATGTAGCTTAAAAAATGAATCCATTTGAAGAATAATCTAATAATAGACAAAACTCAACAGGGTATGTGTGTTTACTGGGAGGGGAATGGGCACTTATTTTTTTTCTCTGATAACAGAATACATATGATAGTCTAAGTAACTAATAAAGAGCCCTCAACACATACATAAAGAAGTTTTAAAAAGTTAGAAGTTAATATTTCCATTATTCTGTATCACAGAGGTGAGCAGTCTAGGGTTAATGAGACCCTGTCATTTTCATCATTGTCCAGGTAAGCGTCTTTATAGAATCAACACAGAAGGTGTTTTTATCACTTCTAATCATATAATAATGGCCAGAATTATTGGCATGGTCACCTGAATTTATTTAAAAGAGACTGAACTGTATTTCCTAGCACCGTGACCTCAAGGTCACCCAGAATTCTGAGCTGGAGATGTTTTCACTAAAAGGAAGAAGAGAATGGGTATGGAAGGATAGTTAGCATTCCCTGATGCAATTAACTTGTTTCACCCTTGAGTTGTAGTATCAGATACTATCATTTTCCCCCTCCTTTTATGCTTTTATCCTCAGGAAGCTTTTTATAAAGTACCAATTATCATCAAGAGAATTGCCAGCTTTTGTCAGCAATTAGCTAAATAAATTTGATTAAGTCACCAACTATTTCTTCTTCAATAGTGTTATACAAAAATCTGTTACAAAATCTTCCATGAATCCATGAAATGTCAAGACTGATTATATACTGTCTGAGCCACATTTCAAACTCCTCGATCATTAAGCATCTGTAATATCAGCACAACTGGGTAAAACAAATGATGCAAGAGAACATTTCCCTTAAAAATAAATTTTTAGTGCAAAATTAGACTTTGTATTATACCAGTAATATTTTGGGAATTATCAAGGATCAGACTAACACTAATCTAAATCTGAGCTTTCTGATCTAATGTAAGTCAAATATTAGATGCTATAATAGCAGACTAAATTTTCATCATGTTTGAATACATTTTTTTAAAGATTTTGTTTTTAAGTAATCTCTGCCCCCAATGTGGGGCTCGAACTCACAACACCAAGATCAAGAGTTGTATGCTCTACCAACTGAGCCAGTTAGGTGCCCCATGTTTGAATTAATTTAAAAATGAGGTGAATTAAAGATAGCCATTTGAAAATTATAGCCACCTAAATATGGCATACATATGTATGTATGTGCCTGTGTGTCTATGACTTCATTCAAATATATAAAATGATTCAGTGAATTGCCTTCTTTCCTAGGAGACTTACAATGAAATATTTATATACAGTTGGCTGAAATAATTGTTTTATTATAAAAATTAGATAAACTAATATTATAACAAAAATAGAATTATCAATAGATATCTCCTTGCAAATCCAGGAATTTAAACTAATACATTTCTCTATAAACAGAAAAGGACTTGTGAAGCAGTGTCACCTTGTGTTGTGGGTAAGACTATAGTCTAACAAATGTGTAACTCAACTAACCTTTGTGCAATTTAATGATCCCAAATAAAATATTCTTTCATATTCTTTCTTTCAATTTAAATGTGAACTTTTACACAATATGTAAAATCTTTGCTGATTGTATTTTGAAATAGAATTCAGCCTTATTATTCAGCCTTAAAAAACATCTTGCTACTTCCAACACATGGATGAACCTGGAAGACATTATGCTAAGCCAGACGCAGAAAGAAAAATCCTGCATGATCTCACTGATATGTGTATTATTTAAAAAATAAGATAAAATAAAATACATGAAAACAGAATAGTGGTTCCCAGGAGTAGAAGATGGGGGAAATGGAGAGATGTTGGTTAAAAGGTAAAGTTGCAGTTACGTAGGATGAATAAACTTAGAGACCTAACATACAACATTATGATTAATCAATAATACTATGTTGTATGCTGGGAAGTTTGCTAGGCGTAGATTTCAGGTGCTCTCACCATGCACACACATAAAGTGATAACTATGTGAGGAAATGGATAGGTTACTTAGCTATATTGAAGTAATCATTCCACTTTGTATATTTTTTCCATTTTACTTTATTTCTTTCCAATGTTCCAGAATTCATTGTTTATGCACCACACCCAGTACTCTATACAATGTGTGCCCTCCATAATACCCACCACCAGGCTCACCCAACCCCCTAACCCCTTCCCCTCCAAAACCTTCCATTTGTTTCTCAGAGTCCACAGTCTCCCATGGTTTGTCTCCCCCTCCAATTTCCCCCAACTCACTTTTCCTTTCCATCTCCCAGTGTCCTCCTTGTTATTCCTTATGCTCCACAAGTAAATGAAACCATATGATAATTAACTCTCTCTGCTTGACATATTTCACTCAGCATAATCTCTTTCAGTCCCATCCATGTTGATACAAAAGTTGGGTATTTAGGGGCACCTGGGTGGCTCAGTGGATTAAGCCTCTGCCTTCGGCTCAGGTCATGATCTCAGGGTCCTGGGATCCAGCCCCACATCAGGCTCTCTGCTCAGCAGGGAGCCTGCTTCCCTCTCTCTCGCTGCCTGCCTATCTGCCTACTTGTGATCTCTATCTCTCTGCCAAATAAATAAATAAAATCTTTAAAAAAAAAAAAAAGTTGGGTATTCATCCTTTCTGATGGAAGCATAATACTCCATAGTATATATGGACCATATCTTCTTTATCCATTCATCCATTGAAGGGCCACAGTCACCAAACTGTGGAAAGAACCAAGATGCTCTCCACTTTATATATTTATATAAAAACATCATGTTATACACCTTAAATATGTACAATTTTATAAGTTAAGGATTTTCTTTAAAAATAGTTATCTAAAAATCTGAAAATCTTTGATGCCTTTATGTTTTATAAATAGTAAGGTACATATAATAAAATTTCTGCTTTGGGTGTATTAATATTATTTCTTATTAATTTACTACAGATTCCTTCCCTTTCAATTGTTTCTCCATGGATGTCTTCTGATAAAAATTGTATAAACTACCAAAAAACAACAATCCCATCATCATTAGAACTATATATCCTTTTTTCTCTCTTTGACTTTTATTCACTAATACCTATCACTATATTATTTATCTGTAACTCACAATGTAAGATCAGGTCAGAGTTTTGATTAGTTTTAATCAAAGTTGTAGATACAGAGTATACAAAAAAATTTGCTGAGGTAATAGATAAGTGAACTTGAATACCCAATGTATTTCAGAATTCTCATTACTAAAGATGCCTGGATGAACAGTTTCTTATGAATTATAAAGTATTGGTTATTGAGGTAATTTAACAACAAAAACGCACATAGTTATTGGGGCCGATTCCACATTAAAATGTGTTAAACCCCTAGGGCCTGCCTGGGACTACTTAGCCATAGTGACTCCATGTTGCCTAGGTAGCCATTTGTTGTTTAATAAATGCCTCAGCAGTTACTGATACTGATTCCAGGTAACCGTTGCTAAAACACATACCTAAAACAAGGCCATTTTGTTGTTTAATAAACGCCTCAGCAGTTACTAGTATCGGTTCCGGGTAACCATTACTAAAACACACAGGTAGGAGACATCTAATCAGCCAAAGCCACATACGTAGAGGTCTGCGGTTGCGCCCTATAAAACTAACCTGTAAAACCAAGGGGGGGTCGCTCTCTTCGGAGGCAGCCCTGGCCAGTCAGTCTGACTTCTAATGCTTGGCATAGAATAAAGTTTTACATAACTTTCACTTTGTCTCAGCCTCATTCCCCTGGCTGGTCAGTCTAACTGCTAATGCTTGGCATAGAATAAGGCTTTGCATAACTTTCACTTTGTCTCAGTCTCGTTCCTTTGATAACGGACCCAACAATAGTAACTGGTTTGATTAAAACAAGTGGTCAGACATTGGCAATAAGTTTTTTCTTTGTATGAATAGGTCTGTAAAATCTTGATTGTTTTTAAAGACAAAGAAAACTAATATCTTAACTTCTTGATGTTGTCAATCAGAAAAATGCACATCACAATTCTAGTAGATCTGTGACGTCTAAGTAATTTGACATCTTCTAAAGCTGTGGACAGGAAGGAAACAAACATCTTGACAGTAATATCTAGATTAGTATGAAGAAAGACAAAACATTCTTCAAAGATGAAAAGACTATAAGCCAAGATGAAGTTGAAAATATTGAGGATGAATAAAAACTTATTCTATGCCACATAATGTAAGCTTTAAGTACTCTATCATACACTTTAAAATATATCCTTTTTCATTGTTCACCATCATCAAGAATATTGAATATGTTCAGTATTGGTTCAGGAATATGACAAACTACCTGATTTGAAGAAGTCCATTTTCCCCCTCATTTTACTAAGGTGAACCCAGAGAAATGGAGGTCAATAAGGATTTCTTCTTAGTTAAGGCTTGGAAAATAATGCACAATATTAAATATAAGTATAGCAAGGATATCACTAACAAGACTATGCTTTAAGCTTCCCCCCGCCAAAAGTAAGAGACTAAAGGCAATTGTATTCTTTTTTTTTTTTTTTTAAGTTATTTATTTATTTGACAGAGACACAGTGAGAGAGGGAACACAAGCAGGAGGAGTGGGAGAGGAAGAAGCAGGCTTCCCACCAAGCAGGTGGTTAGATGGGGAGCTAGATCCCAGAACTCTGGGCTCAAGACCCAAGCGGAAGGGAGATACCCAATCACTGAGCCACCCAGGCACCCCCAGTTGCATTCTTTCTGCTGGTAGCTTAACAAAATGCCTATCTAGAAAATCATCCAGATTCTGATATACTACTTTGTGGGCTAAAAAGTTAAGAGTGAAGCTCTTGTCTTTACTTGCTGACAATAGCCTTATAAGTTTTTCCTTTAACCTAGTGACTTCTATCCCTAGACCCTTGCAATGTGTGACAGAGTGAAATTCATCCTGATCCTGTTGAAAATGGTGGCAATCCCAAAGGGAAACTCCAACAAAAATAAATAAGATTTAATGTAGCAACCCAAGAACACTAGACTATAAACAAACTAAAAGTTCATATTAAATATGATTCCAATTGAGGTAAAGATAAATACAGAATACTTGAAAAAGTTGTATAAGAAAAAAAAACTAAATAAATTTAGAAATAATATATAGATTTGTCATGAAAAAATGAATGAATACTGTAAGTATAACATTGGATGCAGCTTAAAAGTTTATTAATGGACCATGAGTTACGTATCTCAGGAACCTATCAAAAATTAAATACAGATAAATAAATAACATTATTCTGCTTCTATATAAAATATAGTATGGAACAGAACATCATCCCTGCTGAGATAAAATGGAAAAGTATATAATTTTTAAAAGTTTTTAAATAGATAAGGGATCTCCAGAAGCAACTGGAACTAGAGAGGCTAGACATACAAAGAAGGAGAGGCACCTGGGTGGCTCACTTGGTTGAGCATCTGCCTTCAGCTTAGTCATGATCCCAAGGTCCTGAGATGGAGCCCCACATCTATCTCCCTGCTGGGAGTCTGTTTTTCCCTCTCCTTCTGCCCCTTCACCCCACTCATGCTCTCTTCCTCACTCACTCTGTCTCAAGTGAGTAAATAAAATCTTAAAAAAAAACAAAGAAGGTAAGCTACTACAGAAGAAGCAAAGATTGAATTCCCTAGAAAAAGCATAACGTTAACCTGAAATTATTTTTAATGAACAATATACCAAATAAGCACCTGAATAAACTGAATTTAAGCAAAGACAAGAATTTGACCAAAAACTGAGAAAAATAAGACTAAAATCATAAGTGATTTAAATATTGGAATAGATGCACATTTATACACCCAACCTAAATAGCACAAAGCAACAATTCCCAATAGGGGGTGATTTTACCCCCTCTGGGGATATTTGGCAATTTCTGGAGATATATTTGATTGTCATAATTGGGGAAGGAGTTTCTATGCCATCTAGTGAGTAGAGGTTAGAAATCCTGCTAAATATCTTACAGTGCAGGGGCGGGTGCCTGGGTGGCTTGATTGGTTGAGATCCCAACTCCTGAGTTCAGCTCAGGTCATCATCTCATGGTCCTGGGATCATCAGGGGTCAGTCTCCAAACTCAGTAGGTAGTCTGCTTGAGGTTCTCTCTCTCTTCCTCTCCCTCTCCCTCTTCCTCTTCCTCCTATGGGCATATGTGCAGGTTCTCTCTTACTAAAGTAAATAAAGCTTCAAAAAATTAAAAAAAAAAAATCCTACAGTGCAAAGGAGAACCCTCCCACAACTAAATGTCATCAGTCCCAAAATAGCAGGTCCCAAAGTATCAGTCCTGAAGTCTAGAAACCTTAAAACAAAATAGGAAAAAGAAGAAAGATTAAAATTTCCCTGAAATCTTAAAATGAGGTACGTGGAAATTCTAAAGATAAAAACAAGTGATATTAAAAATCCGTTGGCTGAATTGTCTCAGACTAGACAGAAGAGAAGAAAGCATTAGCAAGCTGGAAAAGAGAGCTCATTAATATATTCAAATGAGACAAAGGGATGTTTAAGTTTTAACGCAAGTATTGATTTGTCAAGTTATATTTAAAAATCTCTAGTAATTTAGGGTAACTTCTTTGAATCTAAACAGTAATTTGGGAGAATTTTAACATCAGATCAACACAATTCATAAGCATTGCATGCCACTCCATTTCATAAAGTCTTCTTTAACTTTTCCTCAGCAATATTTAATATTTTAATATGTATTTCTTAAAATTATGATAATAAATCATGTAGTCTATACATGGAGTTTTATTTCTCCCACTCCAATCTTTATCAAATTTTTTTTTCAATCTTGCCTTTGTGTGCTGATAAGTACGTTGGAAATAATCATGTGAGATTATGATATTTCTTTCTAAAGGCAGGTAAAATGTATCCATGAAGCCACACTATCTAAAGAAGGATATTATCTCTTCAAATAGGTTTAAGATTATACAACCAGCTTGGTTATACTGTGTTTTAAGATATTTTTCTCTTTTCTCTAAATTGTCAAATGTATTGGACTAAATATTTGTAATATTTTATATTAACATTTTAGCATGTATAGAGTTTTCATTTTCACCCCTAAAATTGTTGTTTTGTGCTTCTTGATTAGTTTTGTTGGGTGCATATAATTTGAATTCCCACCCCCACTAGATTTTTCAATCTGCTTATATATGATGACCCTATTTTGAGTTCTTGAGTTCCATTTTGAGTTATTAAAAATAACTACCTTAAATTTGTCTCCTAAATGAAACCTCTTGGTCATTTTGTGGTTGGTCTCTATTGAATGTTTTCATTCTTGTCAACTGGTTACATTTCGATGATTTTGGTATGCCTAGTAATTTTTGATTGCCTACTAGACATTATAAATGTTGTGTCTGCCTCTGTTATCCTCCTTTTAATAACATTGTCTTTAATTCTAGCAGGCAGTTAACTTTGCTAGGTTTGAATGCCAAACACTCTGACACCTGAAGCTGGCAATACAAACTTATATGATCTTTTATCTTCCCAACTGTTGTAATTAGCTGGGATACTGGGATCTCTTTCAAAGACATGTACTACAGGAGTCAAACAGCAACTTGGAGAGTGTTTGAGCAGAATGTTGGAGCTCTCCCTGTATGGATTTCCCCTATGGCATTCACTTTTAATTTTCTCATTTCTCCTTTGTCTCAAATTTACCATTTAATTCCTTAAGCAAGTAAAACTTACTTTGTTTCATTCTGCATACTTCATTGTGTGAGGTACCCTGCAACTAAAAGCTATAAATATATAAACTTTACCCAATATTGTTTGTTTTCAACATTGATTTTTTTTTCTAGTTTATGATTACACTGCTGTCCTGTGCCTTAATCTATTCTAATATTTTATCCAGATATTATTGTTTATTGCAAAAAATAGTCAAATAGAGATTATTTTTCATTGCAAGACAGAAAATAGCATTAACTTTGACTTTTATGCTTTTGTTTTGTGAACATTTAAGAAATTAAGTTTTAGACATTTACATCATCTAAGTTATGTATACATGTTTAAATAGCATTGCAGTAAGAAAGATATATAGAGATACTAAGAAAACAGAAGATTACTTTTCTTTTAAAAAGAACAGTCGTATGACTCTCTTTTGAGGAAAAAAATATGGAAGAGTAGCATTCTTTTATTAGAGAATATATTCTGAAGTCACAAAACCCAGGTTCAAACAGGATTTCTTTAATTTCCTTTTATAGCACCTGAAGCAAGTCATTGAAATTCTGAGCCCAATTTTCATCTGTAAATGAGGATAATAAATGTCATATTTGCCTCATAAGTAATTATGAAGGTCAAGTGACATAAGTAAAATTAAAAAAAATCTATGTGCATGTAACAATATATTAAAATAAACCTATTGCAGTTTTAGTTTTGGCAGAGCTCCCAAATCAATATGTGTCAACCCTTCCAAGTTTCCTAATTCAGCCACCATACTTGATCAGCAAAAGCTGATGGATGTGTACTTGACTATTATCCTCAATACACAGAACATATAAAAGGATCCTCAAAAGGGCACCTGGATAGCTCAGTCACTTGAGCATTCAAGTCTTGGTTTTAGCTCAGGTCATGATTTCAGGGTCCTGAGATTAAGCCCTATGTTGGGTTCCATGCTCATGGGGAGTCTGCTTGAGATTCTCTCTCTCTTTCCTCTCTTCCCCCTGCTCACTTGATCTCACTTTCATGCTCTCTCAAATAAATACAAAAATGTTTTAAAAAATAAATAAAAGGGTTCTCATGGAGAGTAGATGTAAAATTTTTTCTACAAGCAGTCTATCTGTACCCCATACACTCTAGTAAGGGTAGATATTGATAGAGGGTTTTATCTTCATCTCACAGAATTGAATCAGAATTCAAGGAGACAATGGGGAATTTTATTTCTCCTGATGACTGGGGCAAGGGGATGAGGGCATTCCATCTCATTGTCAAAACTAAATCCAAACATTATGGAGAGAAAATCCTACTTGCAGCAGAATGTTAATTGATAGCTCTGCTCAGAAAGTAAACTGACCCAAGATAAAATCTACTGTTTTTTTTTTTTTTTTCCCAAATACCATACCTAAGTTTTATGAGAGTTGTGTGAGAGAAGGAGATTCCACAGGGTTAATTTAGACACAGCTACGTTGACCTTCTTCATTCATCAGCAATAGTCCAGAAAGCACTCTTCTTCAAACGTTCATCTTCAGACTTCCTGACTTCTTCAGCAAAATTCAATAAGCAACAGATATCAGTGTTTCCAGTGAAATGCCTGCCCTCACCTCCACCTCCACACATTGCAGAAATTAGGGACAACTCCCAAGACTCTGTGTTCCTTCTAAGAATACTCCCTGCAACTTGAACACCTGCCCATCCTTGTCTGACTTGAACAGGATCACCAACTGCATGTCTGTCCCTTCACAGATCCTATCTGTCTTAATGAAAAACTTTACTCTTCTAGTTATTCAGACCAAAAAATTCAATATCATCTGGACTTTTTTATTCAACCTCATATATGATTCCCCAGAATATCCCATTGGGTCTACTACTGGGCATTTTCAACACTTTATCCCCACTTCTCCACAATCATCTTGATCCAACACACCATCATCTATGTGGAATTTTGCCATAACCACTTAACTGGTATCACTATTCTGTCCTTGATCCTCTGCAGTCTTTCATTAAAGTGAAAGTCGTTCATCAAAGTAACAGGAGGGGACTTTAAAAATACAATTAAAACTAGATCACTTCAGTGAACTCCAATTTGCTCAGACTAATGATAGCTGGAAGCATCCTTCAACAGTGGTACTCTCATTTGGGTGTACAGTAAAATAACTGGGTGTTTTAAATGTTTTTATTAGGGATGAGGAAACCAGAATCCCTGGGGCATGTGGCCAGTCACCAGTTTTTCCTATTCCTGCTGGACTCAACCTGATTCTCATTAACTCTCTCAGATCACTCAAGCTCCCTCTTCTCCAATCACACTGTTCTTCATTGTGCCCGGAACACCTAAGCAAATTTGATCATGTGGCATTTTGTTCTTTCTTTTGTTTTTATTTGTTTGTTTCTTAGTTTTGTTTTGTTTTGTTTTTTAACTGTCCGTATCTCTAAAGCCAGGAATAGTGTTGGCACATAGGAAGTGTCCAAAACTTTTTTTTTTTTTTTCCTGAGAAGAACTACAAGATCTTTGAAGAAGAGTTTCTTTAAAAAGCCTTTAATGCTTCCATGAGAGTCAGTTTTGAGTAGTTGCCATTTCCATAGAAACCTAGTGTCCAAACAATTTCAACATTTAAAGTTTTAAAATTTGTTTTCTGTCTTAAGTCTCCATTCTCTCTATGCTCAAAAATCAAGGAAGTCAGAAGTTATAGCTAAGGAAGTTGTGTTGGGATGAGGAGGACCTAAAAAGTTAAAGAAAAAAGACCACACTGATTGCAGAAGTCTGCTAAAATTGGGAGAAAGAGGGAAATTTCAAAACCTGATGAGGTTTGGAATTCCAACTATTACCCAAAAATGGCCATAATAATTATTAAACTGAGACTTTCTTGGAGTTTAGTAAAGAAAGTTTTATTACCTTCAAGTGATATTGTCTTACAAGGACCACTATAAATGTCACCTAGTGGGTCAAAATTAGGTTGCAGGCTCAGTTTTAGGAAAAGGAATGCTTATTTTCTGATTCAAACTCCAAATCCCACTTGATAAGTTGAATACTTTTTTTTTTAAGGTTTTTATTTATTTATTTGACAGACAGAGATCACAAGTAGGCAGAGAGGCAGAGAGAGAGAGAAGGAGAGGAAGCAGGCTCCCCACTGAGCAGAGAGCCCACTGCAGGGCTCAATCCCAGGACCCTGAGATCATGACCTGAGCTGAAAGCAGAGGCTTTAACCACCCAGGCGCCCTGATAAGTTGAATACTTAGTAACAGTTAATATTAATTGAGTATATTTGAAACCTGGCTAAAGAGAACAGAAAAATAAAACATTTCTTTAACTGATTTTAAGACATTTTCACAATGGGGTGCCTGAGTGGCTCAGCAGGTCATGATCTCAGGGTCCTGGGATCCAGCCCTGCAGTGGGCTTTCTGCTCAGTGGGGAGCTGCTTCCCTCTCTCTCTCTGTCTGTCTCTCTGCCTACTTGTGATTTCTCTCTCTGTGTCAAATAAATAAATAAAATCTTTAAAAGATTTTCACAAAAATAATTGCTTTATTTTCATTTCTTTGCTTCTAGGGTGCAAACAGTATTTATATTCTCCTATCATTTTTACCTAGGTATAATAACTCAAGGCAGAGATCATGTAATTGTGATACAATTATAATCAGTCACTTAAGAGAAAGAGAATTCTGAGAAGAGTTATTCTTATAGTTTCCCAAGTAACTTTTTCCCATTACTGTTTTTTTTTTTTTTTATTCTCACCCCCAATTTTTATTCTCCTTCACAAAATGGTTTCTCAATTTTACTTTAATCCTGCAAAAGCAATTCCTGACATAAAGGGCGATTTCATGGCCAAAGTTTTCATCTCCTAGCACTTTTTCCTTTCCTTCTAAATGATGAGTTCTGTTTCTCTATTTAATACTTTTCTAGGAAGCAACAGACCAACTTCTTTTTTATTAACTGCTATATGCCTAAAGAAACCAAAGGTTTTTCTGATTGTGAATAAGAACATTTTACCTCCAGACTTTTCCCTTGAATACTTCAATGGAATTTTTTATGTCAATTATGCACCATGACTACATTTATACTGGTAAAAATAGTAACAATAATAATCATCCTTCTCACATTAGTCATGTGACAAAATCACAGAAAATATTGATTTAATGGACTAAGGCATGTGGAAAGGCAGAGAAACTAGTCCGTACTCTTATTCCTCTGATAGAGAAGAATTAGATTAGACTTATGTGTGTGCATATGTGTGTGAGAGAAAGAGAAAGAGAAAGAGAAAGACATATCCAATGAGTATGATACTTTTCAACGGTTAAAGACAAAATAATTATATTAATGTGCCTTTCAAAGAGCTTGATGAATCTTAGTTGCCCATGAATGTTCAGCGCAGCTTATGATTTTTAGGAAGTGTTCGTTTGCTACAGAATCTCACATCATAGATCTTAGTAAATACATTGCACCTCTGCCTGCCTGATATTGGGAGCATACTTCCCCTTCTCTAGTATAAACAGATAAGTGATTATATATATATTTTTTTAAATATATATATATATATTTTTTTAGGACTGTTATTTGAGATTTCTATTAGTCTGGGCAGGAATCACCCATTTGCATTGCTTCCAGCTTCCTACAGCAGGTACATTCTTCATTGAATATGCTGTTTAGCAAGCAATGGTGGATTTATAATTTTCAACAGATGGCTCCAGTCAGAAGCATATACATTGTATGGTCAAAGAAGAGCCTGGGGAACCTGATCAGGATATGGAGAATATCAATTTTTTTGGTCAACAAAAATAGACATTTCGGTTTCATAAAAGTTTTATTTTTTTACACCTAGATGGACAATTTAAGTGAAAAATAAATAGATTAGCCCATAAGTGCTTTTAACTAAAAAATCTCAATAACTCGAGGTCTTACATACAACCCTTTTAGTTTTTACTGATGGAATTAAAGAATATTTATCTAAAAGTATGGTTTTTTTCTTTCTAGCATGGATACAGACTCCTAATGTAATCTGAGGCAATCACACTGGAAATAGCTCATTACATCTTTATTCTTACTATACCTCACGAAGTTCATGAAGCTAGAATGCCACGGAGACAAAAAGAAAACTAGGTGGAGTTGGACATGAGCACCGCTCAAGTATTTTCAGTAGTACAGCATCCATGTCATTAATCCCCATGTAATTTAACATCTATCCCTTGACTTACAGGATTTTAGAATGTCCAGGTTGCTGCCTGTGTCTTAAGCAGGAACTGGAACTCACTGACCTTTCTTTGTGATGAGTATTCCACACTCCCCACCTTTTGTCATCTTGTTGATATTTGTTCTATATTTTATTACATTGTTATTCAATCTCATTACAGTTCATCTCAGTGCATAGATACATAACTCACATTCAGATATATTTCTGTACCTTACACAATAATAAACATATACAAATACTCATTTTCACTCACACAAATGGAATAATATAACATATGTCAATTTTAACATAATTTCCAAATGTTTTATAATAGTTTAATTCACTTCTATCCCTACCTTTACTCAATCTTAACCTTCAGACATCTCCCCAAATACATGAATACATGCATACACACACTCCACAAAACTTTTTTTTTTTTTTAAACCAACACTACATTAACAACCTGTTTATATTGTATCAGGATGATTTCTTGCTAGTAACAAGTATTTGACTATATTTAACATTGTTTGTAATAAATGTAATTTTACCACGTAACATGCTACTATAGTCATGTAAGTAGATGTTAACATTATTCATTTTCTAATAAACAATGCTGTAGAATGTTCATTTTTTCCCTGTATTTTCATAATGGTCATTCTTACTGTTAAAAAGTACTGACTGAGCACTTGGAATGCTGTGACTATCATTCTAGGCATTGCAGACATACATGTAACAAAAGAAGACCTGAATAGCTTTAAAAAAGCTCTCTAAATAGAAAAACATTTTGTTGCAAATTTCTTTCTAAACTGTTCCTTTTATATTGTGGGTGCATTCTTTCTTTAGGTAAATTTGCTTCTAAAATATAAGATTTCTAATTTTGCTTCACTCACAGTATAATTTTCAGCTGTTTATACATCTGGCTGGACACAAAATGAGCAGGTAGAGCTCCCTAAATCCTAAAGTATATAGTTATTGCTGCCAATATTATACTATCATTAGCATATTAATTGCAGGATAGCAGCAAAGAAAATTCAAATGGTTTGGTCTGGCAAAAGTCCCTGAAGATCAGATGGTTTGTATTATTTTCTAAAAATCCATTTTATTATGTCCTGTCATTTTATTTGTCTCATTTCCTTAATCAAGCCACCAAGAAACATTAAGGGTTTTCTTTTGTCACTCAAGAAAAAAAAAAAAAACACTTCAGTATTTGGAGCTTAACTTTAGACTCAAAATCTTCCATATATTTAAGTTCTCATAATTTATTATTGCATATTCTGGTATATTACGACAAGTGCTTTCTCTAAAATTGTCAAATATGTATTAAGTCAAAATTTAAAAGTGAGGTTAAGTTTTCTTGAAAGCCGTGGAGCTCATTTCCAAATCCAAACATCTTCAGAGATTTTAATTACAAATTTTCCTTAATACGTTAAGCAACAACTTAAATATGGATCCTTAAAGCTACCCTTTGTAAGTGTACTTCAGTTACATTCCAATTTCAAACAACAACAACAAAACCAAAGAAGAGTAAAAGAAGAAAAGACAAGAAAAAGAAAAAGAAAAAGAAAAAAAAAAAGGAACAACCTCCAGCTAAAACATAGAATCCAATGAGGAGGAAACAAAAGAAAACCAGTAGAAGAATAATGGGGCTTTGCAGGGGAATGAACAGTTATATGTTTCTTGAATTTATTTTTTAAAAATACTTTATATATTTATTTGAAAGAGAGAGAGAGAGCAGGGGGAGGGTCGGAGAGAGAGAGAGAGAAGCACACTCCTTACTGAGCAGGGAGCCTGATGTGGGGCTTGATTCCAGGACCCTGGAATGATGACCTTAGCTAAAGGCAGATGCTTAACAGACTGAGCCACCCAGGTGCCCCATGTTTCTTGAATTCAGAAGTGAAATTTGAGGAAACCGCCTCAGCCAAAAGGAAATAGTTCATTTCTTGAATACCTACAATGACATATGGCAGCCTAGCTAGTTACTAATTATGCTTAAAAGTGTTCCCAACTGGCATTCACATTACCAAAAATTATGGACTTCATATACGAAGTATCTATAGGAGGACCTCTAGGATCCTGGACAGCTAGAATCTGTTAAGTTGGAAAGGTCAACGGTTCTGACAAAGCATAATGTTCAAAGATAGGAATTATGTCATAAACACTTTATAGAATTGCATTTAACTAAAAACCTGTTATTAGGAGAAAGTAATACATTTTTCTATTACCACCCAAACATCAATTAAACACATTTGTGTAAATATGTGCCATAGGAAAAATAGATCCTTTATGAAATGGGGTGCAAGGCATGAAAGTTTGTGGGGCATTGAGGTGATTTAAGGAGAGTAGATCCAAGTAGGAACATGATGTTACAAAATTGATTATTTTTCTATGCAAATGCTGTCCTCTACCAGCCATACAGTGATCGATATCAAGATGCCACTTATAGGAATATGTAAATTCTTATTTGGACTTGATTATCTGATAGTCCAGAAAATAACAGAACAAATTTATAATTCATTAAGTTTGAGACAAATAGGGACTCAGGGGAGGAAATACAAACATTTCAAATAAAGGCAATTAGAAAAGGTAAATAACAGGGATGCCTGGGTGGCTCAGTGGGTTAAGCCTCTGCTTTCAGCTCAGATCATGATCTCAGGGTCCTGGGATTGAGCCCTGCATCAGGCTCTCTGCTCAGCAGGGAGCCTGCTCCCCCCCCCCCAACTTGTGATCTCTCTCTCTCTGTCAAATAAATAAATAAAATCTTTTAAAAAAAGGTAAATAACATATATGAATTCATTTCCATTCATTTTCTCATGTAAAGCTGTAAAGAGAACTACAGTTTGACTTTCAAAACTCTTTACTATAAGCAGTTTGTGATTATATCCATTATTAAAAGTTGAGATTTATTAAATTTTAAAGTAGACAAACCCAACAACCAATGAAGTGACTCTATTTGGAAGAACTAAGTCCAAGATGAGCTCAAAATTAACAGATTTCCAATTCCAAGGAAACTTAGTTAACACTCCCTAAAGATAGGTGTTCACACTAAACTATTATTGGAGATACATAAGCTAAAAAAATAAAGTGAAATACCGCAAGTCAAAATTTTATTCAACATTTGAAGAAATTCCACTGATAGATGATCTTTTGTACTGTTAACAGATATTAGCAATGGATACCTATTTACTATTGAAAGAGATAAAAATTTGCAAGACTGAAAGAACAAAAAGTGGTAATACTTCATATTTATCTGAATGTCTATAACCATTTTTTATGTTAGACATTTTTAGGAGTGCTATTTTTCTTCAATTCCACATATAAATCATACATGTAGTACAATTCATGTATAAAATAAGAACTATATGCAGCAAATCTAGAGATTAGTAGGTAGAAGTTTAGACTTTACAATGCGAATCCCAGTAGCTCTTGCTACAGGAGTATAATGAATAGAAGAATAATGTTTAGTAGGGCGAATGTGGTTTTTACAGTATATTTTTTAATATTATCATATTACAAAAGATAGAAAATATCCCATCTCAGTTATCAGAGAATCCCAATTAATTCATGTTAGATCTTATTTTTTAGACAAATAATTTTATAGATCTGGTTTTCACCTACTGGTCTGAATATAATCCAATGACAAAGATCAAAGTTATCCACTCTAAATATGTCTATAATCATTTGATAAAGATTGCAGTTAATTCTAAAAAAAATACTATGGGAAATATATTTATTATTAAAATGGGGAATATATATATTTTTTTCTTATTAAGATGAAGCTCTTGAGCCAAAGAGGTATTATGCAATGTGATTAAGGTCAAAAAAGTTTGTCAGAGCCTGGGACCATATTATATACAAAGCTGGATTTATTAAAAGGTAGAACAAAGAAAAAAATAGTAGTTGAAATTTCTTTCCAAAAATTCAAGAAACTACAGACCATAGAAGCCCAAAATTCCTCACTTTGGATAGAATAAGTATGGAAAGGATAAAAAGAAAAAAAGAGGGGCACCTGGGTGGCACAGTGGGCTAAGCCTCTGCGTTTGGCTTAGGTCATGATCCCAGGGTCCGGGGATCGAGCCCTGCATCGGGCTCTCTGCTCAGCAGGAAGCCTGGTTCTCCTTCTCTCTCTGCCTGCCTCCCTGCCTACTTGTGATCTCTGTCTGTCAAATAAATAAATAAAATCTTAAAAAAAAAATGAGATGCCTTGAAAACAGTGTCTTTTATTTAAAAATATATAAATGTGTTTAAGTCCAACAATGGAATTGCAAAATGCCCAAACTAATAATTCAGCTATAACTATTCCAAGAAGAGAGTTTTGTGTTTTTGTTTTGTTTTGTTTTGTTTTGTTTTGTTTTGGTATTTCAATCTCTTATCTCAATAATTTAAAGAGCAAGTAGAGACAAAAATCAGTAAAATTAGAGAAGACCTGGACAAAACTATTAATAAGTTTATTTTACTGCCATTCATAGAACATACCTTCTCTCAACAACAAATTATTTTTTAACCAAAAGAATCATGAAGACAGACAATATTTTGGTCCCTGAAACAAATCTCAACATATTTAAGAGAACTGAGATCATACAACGTACATTTCAGACCAAAGCACTATTGTACTTGAAATCTAATAAAAGGTATTTAGTTTCATGTGGAAAAAAGAAAGCCAGAAAAAGCAGAGAAATTAATACTTAGAGTAAAATGTTTATCTGTAAAAAGCTTACTGATAGAAAAGAGGGAATTACATGAGAACAGCTCAAAAGTAAAGAGTTAAGACTCTCTATATCGAGTCTTACCTCCCCAACCATCTAATAAAATAACAGAATTGATACTTTTTTTAAGTAGCAAACTGAATAGAACCTCTACATTCACACATATATACATATGTACATGATATGTAAGAGACAACTCGCTTGTATTGGCAACAGTTTGTTAGAAGACATAATCTTAAAACCAAAGTTAGCAGTTAAAAATATATAAAACACACAGAAAGTCAAAAAATTATGTAATCTTTCATGTCAGAAAGTGAAGATATGAAATGTTCTTGCATAAAATATTTTGAAGATATAAAATACTTTCAAAGTTGATCCATAGATGCCTATAAAAATCTTTACAAGATTTTGTATTAACTTAAGCCAATTCTTCATAAAAGAGCACAATGTTCAACATTTAATTATGGAAAAAAATGAAGTTGCTTGTAGGCTTTTTAACTAGTTAACAAAAGTGAAGTTAGGGAAAGCTTAGGGAAATAGAAACAAATCAACTGACCATATGAAAGAACCCAGAAACTGATTCCTGTATGTGGAAATGTGTCTGTGGGCATCTGAGTAAATACTAAAGATCAGAGGAAAACAGTGTTTTTATAGTTATATACTTCAAAAACTACATGGATCCCTACCTCATTCCACACTCAAATCAAATTATTATAGTCGAAGTTCAAAAACTACATGGATCCCTACCTCATTCCACACTCAAATCAAATTATTATAGTCGAAGTTAGTTCTTATTTAATATTCTTATGTTTCATAATCAAATTATATGTGATTTAATCGATTAGACCACTGTACCTGGGTTTGTATGCCTTTTGTTGATTTCTTTCCAAGTAGGGAAAAATTTTTCTTTCAGTTTATATGCGTGCCTATATTTTCCTACTTGAATTTTCAAAACTGAGCTTAATAACACATTGCCTTTCCCACAACTTAATGAGTTCTTCTGTATTTAAGTTAGAGAGTAAATATCAAGGGTGAATTTCAATCAGTGTAACTCTTTTGGAGCCAGAAATATGTTGGTACTACACCTTCTTTGGTGCAAAAGTGGAGAAAAACATTTATTCCTACCAGCTGAGATTTCCCCCAGGGTCTGAATGATACCTCTAGAGCCAAGATTTCATAAGCATCAAGAATTACACCTGGCTGTAGTAGAAAACAATCAACCAGCTGTTGGCAAATTCACACTCCAGTGTGAATAGATCTCATACCCATTGGAGAACATAGTACCCACCTAGCATATGGATAGATCAACATTGTCTCCTCCCAGGTTAGTCTTTTCTCAATCATCCATAATGAGTTCCTGGGGTCCCCACCTTATCCAAAAAGATAACCATGACTATAAAAACTTTGACTTGGTAAATAGCATATCTGAGAAAGTGAAAAAGTTCATTTTGCTGAAATATAATCTTCATTTGGTCTAAATCATTAGCGTTAAAACAAAATATAAACAAATGTGTTCATGAAAACTTCACATAAGCTTGACTTTAATCTTTTGTGAATAAGAATTAGTGTTACATTAAAAGTAACATCAAAGACTTGTATTGCAAAATACTTCCTTTCTTTTTAGAAGATAAACTCTGTAATAGTCTATCTGTCTCTGTTGATTAGAATAAAATAGTGATTTACTTACTATATCAGTAAATATACTACACACATTTCGGGGTAGGGTTAGAAAAGGGCAAGTTCATAATTTATAGACTTTTTTCCTGGATTTATGAATATCCTAAGTGGTCACTATAGCAGAACTGTATTTTCACTCACTAAACTAATACATAGATATTAAAAATTAACTATATTTCTTACATAATTGAACTTATTAATAACACTTTGTAACATTAGGTTGTTTGATAACACTGAAATGTTAATCTTAGGGGCACCTGGGTGGCTCAGTCTGTCAAGCACCCAGCTCTTGATTTCAGCTCCGGTTGTAATCTCAGCGTTCTGGGATCAAGCTTGGCATTGGGCTCTGTACTCAGCGTGGAGTCTGCTTGTCCTTCTCCTGCTGCTCCTCCCCCCACTCTCTCTGCCTCTCTCATTCTCTCTCAAAATAAATAAATAAATATATTAAGGTTAAAAAAAAGGAAAATTTACATCTTCCCTGAAACACAATGCTTGAAATGGAGACATTGGTCTAACATCATTTAGATAAGCTTCTCATTGGACCTTTCTAATGTTTATCATTATAATTTCAAAGATGACTTAATATTGGTTATTTTAAATTTCAATTCATATTGCAAATGAACCATAATACTTTACAGCTAACATAGTTTAAATTTGAAATCCTCAAGATGTCCTCAGACCACTATTCTAGTATTAACCAAAGGGACTGTGTTTTCATTTTTTTTTTCCTACTCTTACGTACATATGCTGGGTTTAGAGGTAGATGATGTATATATTAATTCTGATAGAGAAAAAAATCTCCATTGGTTTTGAGTTTTTTCTAAAAATAAATAAATACATTGTGCCTGAGAAATTCACATTAAGATATCAGAATTAAACTACAGAGAATTGTTTTCCTCAGATATCTAGGATGGGTGAAAAATCAGCATGTGATAAAATATCACTGGTAACTAAACAAATAAAGGGACATCATCTTATATAATGTTCTTTCTAAATTCTAACACATGAGCAAACATGGGTGATGCAAAGCAGAAGAGCACAGAATAGGGACACCACCTTCCCAACCACTGGCATACCCACAAAAGGTGGATTACCAGCACAGCAAAATCCAGAAAATTCTTAGTATTGTTCCTAGCTTTTTCAACAATGAAATCAAATGCATATATACAAGTTTCTCTTCCAGATTGAGAAATAATGGGGATAACATCTAGGGAGAAACCAGTGAGTTAAGGAAAAAATCAATACCTTGGACTCCAAACTATATACACACAGGATCCATGACCATTCAATGAATTCAGGAAAAATATCTGAATCTCTGTCGCTATCAGTTTATTTCAAGTATACTTGATCAAATTTCAGAAGAGAAACAGACCGAATGTTCTAATAAACACAGGCTATGCTTCTATGACTTTCTTCTCCATTTTCCAGTGTTTCTGTTTATGTAACCAAAATAAATAAATAAATAACAAAAATTCTCAGGTCTTAAACTAACCAATCTCAAAATGTCAAATAACTATCACATTAGCAAAATTAAGCGACAACATTCAAACATTTTTAAAAATCAGATACAGAAAACGTAACTCGAGTTATTTGGGGCACCTGTGTTTCTCAGTTGGTTAAGCAATCTACCCTTGGCTTTGGCTTAGGTCATGATCTCATGGTCATGAACTGGAGATCCGAGTCCATGCCCAGCAAAGGGCCTGCTTAAGATTCTCTCTTTTGGGGCGCCTGGGTGGCTCAGTGGGTTAAAGCTTCTGCTTTCAGCTCAGGTCATGATCCCAGGGTCCTGGGACCAAGCCCCGCTGCTCAGCAGGGAGCCTGCTTCCCCCTCCCTCTCTCTCTGCCTGCCTCTCTGCCCACTTGTGATCTCTGTCTGTCAAATAAATAAATAAAATCTTAAAAAAAAAAAAAAAAAGATTCTCTCTCTCTCTCTGCCCTCCCCACTTCCTTCTCTAAAAAAAAAAAAAGAAAGAAAGAAAGAGAAAGAAAGAAGGAAATAAAAAGTTTTCATCAAGTTTTTGATGAAGAAGACATGAATATAGTAAAACAAAACCACACTGATGAAAATACTCAAAATAATGAGATGAAAATGAAACTACAGACCAAAAGAAGTTTTAAAACCAAACAACATATTTTGTGAAGTGGTTAATAAATTTGAGACCATAGGAATAACCACTATAGAATATCAGAATACAAATCTATTTAAAAAAAAAAAATAGTAGTAATCACAGAGTGAAAGCAGAGAAATTCAAGGAGCCCAAACCAATGACATTTACGCAAAAACAGAAAAAAGTCAAGTTAATCCAACATAGAACATCATCAAAGTAATAGAAATGCATTTTCCATTATCTGAGAATTCTTATAATTAAGAAAAATGTTCAAATTAAAGGATACCATACTTCTAAACCAAAAAATGTATTCAAGCATTCAATACTATTCAGCTCTGCATTCTTTGAATGTTTTAAATATCTCTTAAGTTTTTTTTAAGTATTTTAAAATAAGGTAACAATATAATTCAAATTTAAAATAACATCTGTAAAAGCAGTCAATTCCTAAGTAATTAACAACTCTAAATGTTTACCACCTTAGAAATGATTTTATAAGAAATAAAATCTTACAGAAACCCCAGAGAAATAGATGAACCCACAAAAACAGATTTCAAGACATAACTTCAACAACTGATAGCACAAGATTAGAAATCAGCAAGGCTATAGAAAACGTGACCACAATTATCAACCAGCTAGACCTAATTAAGACTGTTCTAGAACATGCAGCTAACATCAATTGACTACAAATTTGTTTCAAATATACATAGGACACTTATCAACATAGACTATATTCTGAGCCATAAAACAAGTCTCATAAATCTGACATTGCTCAAGCCATTCAGAGTATTTTCATTGTCCACACAGAATCAACTCAGAAATCAGTACAAGGAATATCTCTGCTCAAAGAAGACATTAAATGGAAAATAAGAGTATCCCATACTGAATAAAAATTTAAACACAAGATACTGAATTTATGGGTGCCACTAAAGCAATAATTGGGGAGAGCAATTCATAGCAATAAATAGTCTTAGAGAAGAAAGGCTACACATATTAAGTTCAGCGTTTGCCTTTAAAAACATAGGATAGGGATAGGGGAAACTAAGGAGTGTGGCTTATTGTTAAAAACTGAAGTGTGATTTTTTTTCAAGCACTACCACAGATAATTACAATGGTTTCCTGCCAGGGCCTCCGGAGGGAAAAAGCTACTCACCCCACAGCAGTCACAGTGCACAGCCAGCCAGGGCATCGCAGTTGGATCACAAAGTGGGGAAGAAAGAACAGGTGTGCAGCGGAGCTTTCTGGGGTTTAGCCTCTCACTCAGGCAATAAAATTTAGTGAACAAGTGCCCCATTGTTACTTGCATGTTAGCTTCTTTTAATTGGCTGTCCAATGCCCTGCAGCTCAGCTCTCCCCAACTTGGCGGAGCTCCTTGCAGAAGTAAAAGTATATTAAACACAAAATAAGTAAAAGAAAGGAAGCTGTAAACATCAAAGTGGAAATTAAGATAAGGGAAAACAGAAAAACAATAGACAAGGTGAATGTAGCCAAAAGCTGGTTCTTTGAAAAGATCACTAAAGTTAATAAACCTCTAGCTAGAATGATCGGGAAAAAGAAAGAAAAGGAGAGACAATGAAAATGACCAGTATCAGAAATGAGACCGGTGTTTTCATTAAAGGTTACACAAATAGCAAAAGTGTTGTCTAAAACCGACCTCTATGCTCTGGAGCCAAAATATGTAACGTGGAGACTGAGTTTGGGTTTAAAGAAGGAAGGTAGGAGGGCACTGTTGTCTTGAGCACTGGGTATTGTAGGTTCATGTTGAATCACTGAAGTCCACTCCTTAAACCAGTATTACTACGCTCTATGTTAAATAACTAGAATTTAAATAACAATTTGAAAAAAGGAAAAAAAAAATAGAAGAAGAGGGAAGGTAGTTCCTAACCTTGCCAGGCGAAGGAGTCTGCAGCCGGGGAATGCTTCCAAGGCTACAAGTCTGCTTGGAGTAAAAAGCTGAGGGTCTTATGGGAAATACAGGCTCTGGAAGGTTTCAACAGGAGTCTGGTACCTGCCAGCCGCCCTGGTCATGTCTTCACCGTGGTCTTGTGAGGAGCGCTGGTGGGGCCATCCGTGTCTCACTACTAAGTAAACATTGAAGTCTGTGAGATGTCAATATCATACTGAGTTCCTGAAACAAAGGATTCTACAGAAAAACAAGTTGAGGGGGAGGGGGAGGCTTCAAGAATGAGGAAAAGAAATATCTGTTCAGTCAAGTTTTGCGGAAGCACTAGTGCGTCCATCCTAATGTCCAACCATCTTTACATTTCTTCAGGGGCTTCAATTTCCCCACTGTTAATTCACACCTTCCATTTCTATGGAGAAAGGGGCATTGTATTCATCTGGCTGCTTCCTGCTGACTGTAGACCATGTTTGGGGATTCTTATTATGGAAAGCATGCACGTGTTTTTCCCAATCATCATTGCTGGCTTTAAGGTATACAGCAGAGGGTGATTTTTTTTTTTTTTAAATAGTGGATACATCCATTGAGACAGCAGTAAAAGAGTAAGTAAATTTTAGCCTGTTTGGGACCCATGAGAACAAAACAATAAACCAGTCAGTAAGGCCAGCTTTCCTTCCCTCTGAAACAGACATAGGATGGACTGGAGATTGTTGCAACGAGGTGGCTTGCTGTCGGGTGTTTTCCATACTAGTCTCAGCTGGAAAAGGTTTTATATGGGTATAGCAGGATGTATTTGCAAAAGCACAAAATACCCACTTATTCAGCCAACATATAATCTAAAGCCATACAATTATCCAGAACTACTTTAGCGAGGGAGTCCAGAGAAGTTTGCAGGTGAAGCAAGGGTTCAGCGGTCAGGTAAGGGTCTCCCAAATTATTTCCATCAGGATAATGGATCATTCTAAATCTGTACATCTCCGGGCAAGTTTGGGTTGTCTCAGCCATGATCCAATGTTCCTCAGGGACCCGAGTCAAGTTTTTTTCAGAGGCACAACTGGATCACTGTTACCTAGTGTTGCCTGTGCCCTGCAGAGACAAATCCAGCACTGAACAGCTAGTGTAGACAAGGCCAAGGTCTGAGCAAAGAGCCTAGGAAATTATCTTTCCATCTTGCAGAGAAGACAAATAGAGGGCAAAGTGTAAATAGCACTGGAGAGTGACTTGTTTCTCCTTTTCTTAAATAAGTATTTCAAATCTCCCAAAGTTGACTTTCCCACTGGGATTGGTTGTCTGACTTAATATATGGTGGAGGGCACTGTTTAACTTGAGTACGGTGTACCCAACATTTTTTCCTGCTGACTTCAGGGATATGTATATCATCAAAAGTACATTGTAGGATCTTTTCCAACTCTCTTCCAACTGAAGATCTGGGCGCTGTTTTTCCCAAGTCTTAAGTAGCACCTGGTCACCAGCCTTCAGGGGGTATAGTGGTACGTCCAGTTGAGGTGGTTTTCTGAAATTTAAAAAAAAAAAAAAAAAAAAAAAAAAAAAAGACCTCATGCATAGTTACTAATAACTGCTTCAACTGCCAAACATACCATTATTAATTTTACTTCCTGAACCAAATGTGTACCTTCCCCTCTGCCTTGGGGAGCTGAGAATGGTCTGCCATATATAATTTCATAAGAGTTTAACTGCAGCCCATGTCTGGGGGCCAGCCAGATTCAAAGAAGGCAACTAGTAGGACCTGATCCCATTTGTTTCCTGACACCTTTTTGAAACTGTCTTTTTAAAAGTAGGTTTTATTTTTTCCCCATTTTTCCTCTTAACTGGGGCCCCCATGATGCACATAATCTCCATTTAGTGTTCAAGATCTTACTCACTTGTTGAGTCTCAATGAAAGAGGATCCATCGTCACTTTGGGTGGGAATAGGGAGTCCATACTTGGTATTATTTCCTTGAGGAGAGCTATTAATTCAGCCTTTTGTGCTGATGTGCCCAGGGGAAGTACTCTCGCTTCCGCACTCAGTGGCCACTCACCACCACATAACCGACCCATCGCTGCCCATGATCAAGAAAACTAATCATGGGTGAGCAAGTCCCAGTCAGCCTGCGTCAGTGGCTGGTCAGATAAATCAATCCTGCTGAAACTGACCATTTCAAGAACTTCCAAACAATTACAGGAGGGCGTCTCCTTCAAAGGAGAAGTCAGCCGTGTGGCTGGATTTTCAAGAGCTCATGGTCTTTAAAGTGACATTTGGATGTTCCAAAAGGATTGCTTGGTATTTTCCCATTTGACCTGCCATCAACCAATAACCCCCTCTTTTGTTCTAATAATACCAACACTTGGAAGGACACATATATAACCATGGGCTGTCTTAACATTATTTTTTCTGCTTTCTGTAATAAATCATGGATGGTGGCCACTGCACATAAACATGGGGGCCATCTCTCCAATACTCTCCAGTTGCCTGGATAGATAAATGACAGGACACGGTACTTATCTCAGCATGAATATTAACACTCCGAAGGCCAGCCTGTGCTTTTCATGAATATAAAATTCAAAATCCTTTCTCAGATCAGGGAATCCTCATGTGGGGGCAGATGCTAGTGTCTGTTTTATCATTTCAAATGCCTTTTGACAATTCCCTAGGGGCTCTGAATGGGCCTCCTTTAAGGTGTCATAAAGGGGCTTAGCCATAGATGAAAATTCAGCCTCCAGATTCTGCAAACACCAGCCATATCTAAAACCCCTCATAACTCTCTCCAATTTCTTAGAATATCCAAATCCAAAACTGCTTGCTTTCTACTAGCCATTAAACATTGGGTCCCCTAATTTAACTGGAAACCCAGATAGTGGACTTGCTGTTTGCAAATTTGGGCCTTTTTAGAGGATAACTTGGACCCACACCATTTCAGGTGATGAAGTACAGTGATGATATTTTCTAGACAATGTTCATAATCCGGGCTGTCTATTAGCAAATCATGGACATAAAGCAATAATTGACCTTGGTCTAGATGTAGCCCATTTAATTTCTTAGCCAACTCCTCACTGAATAGAGTAGAAAAAATTTGAAGCCCTTGAGGGAACATAGTCCAACAATACTGGGTAATGACCCAGGTCTCTGAGTCTTGCCATTCAAAAGCAAACAGCAATTGAGACTTTTCTTCCAAAGGAATACAAACGAAGGCATCTTTTAAGTTCAACACTGCAAAGCACCCATAGTCTTGAGCATGGTAGTCACTAGAGTGTAAGGATTGGGTACTGTAGGATGGATATCCTAAACTCTCTCATTTACAGCCCTTAAATCTCAAACAAAGCATTATGCCTCTGAACAGGGCTTCCTTACTGGTAGAATAGGAGGGTTACAGGGAGACTGACAAAGGATGAATCAGCCCACGTTGTAAAAAACAATTGAGAATCAGTGCATGGCTCTTAATGATTCCTCCTTTATTTTTTTTTTTTTTTTAGATTTCTTTTTAAAATATTTTATTTATTTGACAGACAGAGATCACAAGTAGGCAGAGAGGCAGGCAGAGAGAGAGGGGGAAGCAGGCTCCCCACGGAGCAGAGAGCCCGATGCGGGGCTCGATCCCAGGGCCCTGGGATCATGACCTGAGCCGAAGGCAGAGGCTTTAACCCACTGAGCCACCCAGGCACCCCATGATTCCTCCTTTAAAGGATACTGTTTAACATGAGGAAATTTTGTTCATTCCTTCAGTAACACTACTATAAAAGTGGCTGATCTTGCTTACCTGGACATCCCATCACTTGTTCATAGATCTCAGGTGATCCCTAGCCTTATTCCTGTCTTCTTGGTTCATCGGCAGCAGCTGAAGCCTTATGACATTTTCAGGTGGAACTTATAGCCACAAGTGGCATTTCTCAGGTGAGAAAGTTCTTGGAGCATTATTTTCCATAAATGTTCTCCTCCAAAAGAAGAATTGGACGGTCAGGCATGTATAAAAAGCTATGTCTTGACTTCTGTTTACCTAATTTACTTTCCAATGGTTGTAACAGAGGCCACTGTTGCTCCTGTTCAGGGTCACCAACCGTGGATGCACTGGATGGGTTTAAAGAAGCCAGTTTTGCTCCGGCATCCCCCCAAGAAGTCTATCAACTGGGACCCCACTCTTAATTGTACCCAGAGCTCCTGTGAGGTTATTCTAATAAGGCCGTCGATATGGCCAGAAGCCCTAGGTAACTTTATTCACGGCTCTCCCCCATCCTGCAAGTGACCATCTGTTTTCCAGACCTTGCAATCTGGCCTTCCTTTCCCTGTCTAGAAAGCTTTGGACAATCTACCTTCCAATGCCTATTTTTCTTCACAATAGGCACATTTGTTTTTGCTCAACCTGGGACATCCTAACTTGCCCTTTGTGTTGGTATCTGCTTTAACGGGTACCAAAAGCAAAACTTGAATCAGCCTCATCTGTGTTCTTCCCTAGCATTAGAACTCTTGTTAGCAGTCTCCACCAAATGGGCCAGACTCAGAGTTATGGCGCCCTCAACTTTACTCAGCTTTGGCCTCACGTCAAGAGTACTCTGCCCAATGAAGGACACATTGACCAACCCTGTATTCTCAGAGGTCTCTTGATCTAAATCTGTATATCAGATATATAAATCTAAATCGGTATATAAATTTTAGGATCATCTTGATATGAAGGGTTTTGAGATTTCTAATTTTAACAAATCCAAGGCAGAGAATGGACTATAGATCCGATAATGAGCAACTGGTTGCCCTTGTCCACTCACTCCAACAAGTAATTGATGCAATAGAAATAGCCCTGCACCCACATCAGGTGGACTCAATGTGAACTGTGCGCCCTGTCAGGTCTTTGAGGAGGGGGCCCATACCCATTCCCAGGTCATAACTTGGGAGTTCCTCTCATTCATCATGCCCTCTCTCCACCCTTTCTCCCAGCAATGAAAGACAAAGAGGTACCAGAGAAACAGTCTCAACTCTAGGGTTTTCTCCTGGCAAACAAAAAGATGCTGACCATAATTTGGATTAAAAGGATTCATTATACTCAAAGTTAACGTGCCCTCATTCATTTTTTCTTCCAGGGCTCAAAAATCATCGAACAACAGAGGTTGAGATTTCCTTTGCACCATCAATTTACTGCTTGGTCATGCACCATTCCTGTTACACAATTGCACAGAGGCCTGGACATACAGAATCTCATTCTTCTTCCCACTTTTTTGACAAAACAACTCCAACTGTAATATGGTATAATAATTCAAGGATCCATCCAGCCACTATCTTTCCTTGCTTTCCAAAACATACATAAGCCAGGCAGTATTACAATAAACCACCATTCTCTTTTTTGGCATAGAATTTCAGCTATAGGTTAATCAATCAGCTAAAATTGTCCCCAGGGGACTTCTAGGTGGAATGTCATCTCCCATGTTATTTCACATACAAAAACCTTGCATGCTTTTCAAAACTCCTGTACTCTAACAGAAGCTGCTATTCCTCCCCAAAAGTTGGAGCTCTGTTGACTGAACCAAAGGGCTCCCTAGACAAACCAAGAGAGCCAAACCAAAACACCCTATATGGAGGCAACCAAACGTGAAGAAGAAATCTCTGGGTTGCTCTGTCCCACTAAGCCTCTGACCAACACCAGTGTGATGTCTGCAAATTGAGAAACTATTTCAGAGTTTTTTTCCAAAACATAGGTAGGGCCCAAGGGGCCTTGGTGCTCACATTAGGGGACTTTCCCTAATTGTGGCCAAAGAGTCAGAATGTTTTCCTTATCATTATGCTCCTACTTTCTTCAAAGAAATTCTTGTTCCTGGCCGTTTGGGTACCAGTTGAGTAGGACTAGAATTGGGAGGTCCCTGAAGGACTTTAGCAGCTGCTGGAAAAGTTGGGGACCTGCCCCCTATGGTCTGCTCAAATTGTCCTGAAAGTTTTCTGCCAGAGTTCAAACGGGAGAACAATCCACCTGACTGAAAACCCAACTGTTAGTGACGTGACCTCCACCGGGCCTTTCCATCCCTCCGCTCCTCCTAAGGCAGAGCTGGCGTGGAAACTGCCTTAAGCTTTTGATCAAGCCACCAAGTCTCAGTGGGGGATTGTCTACAATGCCCCTTCATTGGCCAAATTTGTTGTGGGAAACTGACCTCTGTGCTCCAGAGCTAAAATATGTAAGGCTAAGAGAGAGTTTGTGTGTAAAGAAGGAAGATAGTTCATTACTTTGCCAGGCAAAGGAGGCTGCAGCAGGTGAGTGCCTCCCAGACTACAAGCCTGCCTGGGGTACAAGGCTGAGGGTTGTACAGGAAAACACAAGGTTTGGATGGTTGCAATGGGATATCTGGTATGTGCTGCTAGCCACATTAGTCAGTCTTCAAGAAGGTCTCCAAACTAGCATAGGTGCTGGACATCTGAGTCTTGTTACTAAGTATACTTTGAGGTCTCTGAGATGTCAATATCATACTGAGTTCCTGGAACAAAGGATTCTACAGAAAAACAAGTTGAAGGGGTGGGGGAGGCCTCAAGGATGAGAAAGAAAAGAATGTGTTCAGCTCAAAGTTAAGCCTTGCCAAAGCACTACTGTGTCCATCTTAATTTTCATCCATTGTTACATTTCTATAGTGGTTTCAAAAGGATAACAAAAGGAATACTATAGTCAACTTTATGCCAATGAATTTGACTATTTATAAGAAAGAAACCAATTTCTTAAAAAACAGAAACTACAGAAAATACCTCAAAAAGAAATATATATTATGAATAGCCCTATATGCATGATATATATTAAATTTGTAATTAAAATCCATCTCACAAGGAAATCTCCAGGCTGAGATGTCTGCATTAGTATAACAGTCGATTTGATAAAATATCTGAAGGACAAATCATACCAATTTTATACAAACTCTTCCAGAAAATGAAAAAGAGAAAATATTTCCCAATTCATTCAATGAAGCCAGTATCAGCCTGACACTAAAACCAGATAACAAGATTACAAAAAGCAAAAATGAACCTACAGAATAATATCCTTTATGAAAATAGATGCAGAAATTCTAAACATTTTAACAAATTGAATTCAATAATATAAAAATGTTAATGCATCATGATAAGTGGAATTTCTCCAAGGAACTCATGGTAGATTATAGAATCAATTCATGTAATTTATTAAGTTAACCAAAGAGGGAAAAAAGTGATTTTTTTAATAAATTCAGACAAAACATTTGCCAAAATCCATCTATACCTCAAAAAGATTTTAATAATTAGGAGCATATTAAATCTCCTCAGTGTCTACAGCATCTCTCACAACTCAAAGGCTAACAAAATAGTTAGTGGTCGATATGGGAAACAAAGGAAAAAGAAAAATTATTAAATTTCCTTACTGTCTACAGCCCACTGATAAGTCCTTGAAACAGGCAGTGACATTCCTTTAGAAACTCAACTGCCTCCATTGTTAATACTTTGCTAAGGGCAAAAGGCAATCTTATCTCAACACCCAGGACGCTGTAAGTTTACTTTAACATATAAAAATTCCTTTGGAGGGGCGCCTGGGTGGCTCAGTGGGTTAAAGCCTCTGCCTTTGGCTCCAGTCATGATCCCAGGGTCCTGGGATGGAGCCCTGCATCGGGCTCTCTGCTCAGCAGGGAGCCTGCTTCCCTCTCTCTGCCTGCCTGTCTGCCTACTTGTGATCTCTGTCTGTCAAATAAATAAATAAAATCTTTTAAAAAAAAATTAAAAAAATAAAATAAAATAAAAATTCCTTTGGAAACTTCCTTTATCTCTACCCCCCACAATACATATTGGCAGTCATCCCCCAAGTATATGATCTACCGATAGACATCTGCAGGGTCTCATGACTGAGTTTTTACTAAACAGAAATAAACGACATTTTCTAACAATTGCTAGCCCCCCTTCAGGTCCTGGAAACCTTGTTTCCAGAATACCTGGAAGGTTTACACTATCCCTCACTCCCTCCAAACTTGAAAGTATATAATGGGCCACTCCTCATAACCCCGGGTACAGCTCTTTCTGCTCACGGGTCCTGTCCCCATGCTTTAATAAAACTTTTTGCATCAAAGACATCCAAATACTTCTTTCTTGGCCATTGACTCAGGAACCTTAACATCTTTCCTACATCAGTGGTGTTGGATGAGGTTATCAAGTGGTTGGGACTGCTGGTTGATCTGCTGGCAGACCTGGGCTATCTCAGGTGCCCCCCGCTCCCTTCTTGGAATATACATTCCCACCCTTCCCGCAGTAGAAGCCACTTCAAGGACACAACGTTGAGAGAACAAATGTTATACGTCCTAGACCCACTTAAAACATGTATGTAAACTTAAAATTCTGGCGGGTGTGGAAATGTACTTGCAGGTGCCCAAGACAAACGTAATCTGTCAGTTCTCTTGCTTATTAAAACTGCCACCTACCAGTCGGAAGGGATCTGCTTCTTTCTTTGGTCTTCCCTTGCACTCCAGGTACAGGAGCCACTTTCTGAGCACACCCAGAAAACTGAAACTATAGAGCACCAGAGTTACAGATAAACTCAGAAGGAAGAGGCGGTGGTCATTTTCAGCCCTTCTCCCCAACACTGTACTGCAGTCTGTCTAGCCAGTAAAAACAGCCAGAAGAAAAAAAAAATTGATAATCAAATTAGAAAGAGGAAAAGTTTCTTTAAACAGACACATGGACATTTTTTAAATGTTAGGAATGGTCAATTACTTTCAAACTTTTTTAAAAATGTGGTTATTTAGTAAAGAAATGTCATTATTTTAAATATGAAGGGAACTTCTGTGTTACCAATTTATCACGTGGTGGCTCTAAATCAAATTTACAGAAAAAATATTTACAAAAAATACTTTTTTACTTTTTACTTTTGTATTTCATTTTTCAAAGATTTTATTATTTATTTATTTACTTACTTATTTACTTGAGAGAGAGAGAGGGAGAGCAGGAGCAGGGGAGGAGCAGAGGGAGAGGGAGAAACAAACTCCACCCTGACTGCAGTGCCTAATGTAGGACTCAGTCCCAGGACCCTGAGCCGAAACCTACAGTCAGACGCTCAACGGACTGAACCACCCAGGCACCCCCCAAAGCACTTCTTCCCAATCTGAAATTAAAAAGACTACAGAGATATTTATAACGTTCCATTTCAGAAATGTTATAGATATCTCGGATGTCTTCAGAAATAATTTTTGAGTATGTAACCAAGCATGAATTCAGCACTATGAAAAAATAAGAAACTTCGTCTATGTATTCATATGTTTTCAATATTTGTCTTGTTACTTTTCTATGCTGTTACAAATACTGATTTTTGTTATAATAAGTAGTTTCATATATTCAATGACCTTATTGTTATAGTAATATTCTTTCTATATGCATTTTATTGTTTCGAAGCCTATCAAAGAGGACAATATTTAATATAAAGTACAATGTTTTATACTAATACCTAATCTTTACATGCATTTTCAAGTTTTAGGATGATACTGTGTAATTTACATATCATTCTTTGAAGAAATAAAGAGAAACTCTAAAGCAAGTAAACATCCATAAGCTGGACAAACAGCTTTCTTTAAATTAAATCAGGATATTAACCCAGGTATTTTCAGTATTCAATAAACCCTGGAGTAAGCAATTCTACAGGGAATATTATTATTGTACAACTCAGTACCATAAAAAAGGCATTTAAAACAATTTGGCTTAAGAATAAGATTAAGTTTTCCACACTGACTGCCTTCTTATATGATTAAAGATAAATGATGGTCAGGAACGTATGTAAAATAATTCATAAAAATACATGGGGACACCACCAGCAATGATATTTTGACATTAATAAACATATTAAAAGCTACTTTCTTTATGTTTGTCCCTATTTTAACTCAATTAGAGATGCAGCCTCTATTTAAATAGATTCTGAAGGTTAATGGGTCCATTTTCACACTGACATTATCTAGTTTTTGCTGCCTGGTAACGTTCAATCACAACAGTGCTGGCTTTTCATTTCAGTAATCATCACTTAATTGCATTTACCAATTTCAGTTATTCAGTTTCCTCTTCAGATGCATTATTATCTCCCAATTTCTAAGACTATGATTTAAAATAGTCTTAGATTGCAAAATATTACCATCTTTTTTTTTATTTTTTTTACTTCAAAGACTTCTTATTTTGTATGCATGCCACTTTGTCTGAGGTCCATAGCAAAAAAAAAGCAAGATCAGCTAGTTAATAGATCATTCTTCATCTGTCTTAAAGTCAGCCCTTAAATCTGATAATTTCCTGACCATTTTATCTCATGTTCTCATCACAAAGTTTGCATAGTGAAAATGGTGCCTCACATATGAATAAAATATGGACCCTTCACCAAAGATTTTATTTTATGTATGTGGAGAGGATACTGTGAGTACTCAGATCATACACACTCAGCCAAATTAGAGGTCTCCTGAAAATATTTTCTATACACACAATGGACTCTTGACTCTAACTCTCAGCCTCAGGGCATCTTTGGCAACAGGGGAGGAGTTCTTTGGTACCTTTGCTGAGTGGGATGGACATACCTGAGAAGCAATGAACGCAGAATGATCTATGCTAATGAGGGGGAAAAATCCTCCCTAACATATTCAGTCCATAGAACCATAATTTTAAGTTATATTCTTTTAATATTCAGAGCCCCAATATATCTTTGAGAGATGTACTTATGTGTGAAGTCTCTGCGGGCTTCCTTCTCATCTATTAGATCCATGCTTACTGGGATTACCTTACAAATGCACTATTTGTCTCAACATCTACCTTTAGGGAAATCTAAACTAAGGCTGTGCTACATAAAACAATGCAGGTTTCAGAATGCTATAACTTATTATAAAATTGTGATACAATTATATTTGAATATAAATAATTATTTTTAAACATTTTATTTATTTATTTGAGAGAGACAGAGGGAGAGCACAGAGAGAGAGTGAGAGGGAAAAGTAGACACCCTGCTGGGTAGGGAGACTGATATGGGGCTCAATCCCAAGACGCTGAGATCATGACCTGAGTTGAAGGCAGACGCTTAACCTACTGAGCCACCCAGATGACCTGAATCTGAATTATTATTAATGAATACAAAGTACCAGTTTTGAAGCATTTTGCAACTATTCTCTTGCTAATTGATGCACAAAGATTTGTGGATATTACAATACACAAAGGAAGATACCAAAAACCCTGCTTATGTAAACAAACTAAACAATCATGAAGAATAAATCACAAACCTTACCTAATAGCAATGATAATGATGAGGGAGCAAAAGCCTAGCTAAAGACAAAGCAGAAGCTGGCACCCTACACCCACCCCCCTTTGTGACATCTGTGACATTCCTCAGGAACTGCTGGCTGTCCTACAGGAAGAACAAATGGTTAACCAATAGAGATCATGGTCCTGCAGGACAGGGAGTCTCCCTCCGTTTACAAATGTCTTAGTGATTTACTATAGCCTAACTTCCAGAAGACCCCTAACTGTCTTCATGTTGGTACCTAATTAGAAAACAAACCAACCAACCATAGCTTAGCTTGACAATAACCAGGCCTCCAGTATCCCGAAATTCATCTTTACCTCATGTCAGCCCTTCTGAACACCCCCTTTGTCTTCACCTCCCCAACTCCTGAGTATATAAATCAGCCACTCCTCGGGATCGTGGGGCAACAGCGCTCTCTGCCCATAGTGCTCTCTGCTCTCTGTCCTGTGCTTTAAAAAAAAAAAAAAAAAAAGAAAAAAAAAAAAAGAAAAGAAAACACCACCTTTTTGCTCCAGAGACTTCTTAAGAATTATTTCTTGGTCATCGGCTCCAGACCTCACAATTCTAAAACTTCATCAATAATTCAAAAAAAAAAAAAAAAAAATGTTCCCCCTCTTTATCATGTGTCCCATCTTATTTGTTGTTAACTTTTGTTAGGTACTCCAATAGAATTTTTTTGGAACAATGTGTTAAAGGGGGGGAAACATTCTTTACCCTTTAAGGTCTTCTAGCTGGATAAAGAATTCAATTCACATGAGACAAATTAACAAAAAAAGAAACAAAGTTTTACTATGCGCACATGGAAGTCCGATAATAAAATTGAGACCTAAGGAAGTGACCAAGGTTAGACACATAGCCAGGGCACAAGGGTATGAGAGCTCCTGTCTCTGGGTTCCCAAACACATTAGGTTCTGCTACTTGCTACTGACAAAAATCCAAAGGCAGAGAGATCAGTGGTAGAGGAACAAGAAAGGAATTTAGTTCTGAGGTCAACACAAGGAAGACAGTGGACGAGTGTCTCAAAGGCTGCCTCCAAAGTGTTGAAAATATTTCCAGGTTTATGTAGGGAAATGTGGGATGAAGGTCAGTGGGTAGATGCGGGTGGGCAGTAAAGGTCAGGTTGATCATTGTTTCAGAGTTGATCTTGAGGGGTCTCTCTGGCTCAGGGCTGTCATTACTGCTTGAGGGGGTAATTTCAGTTCCCATCAGAGGACATTTTGCCAGCTGGCTCTTTTGCCTAAATTAAGAGACAAACTGGAAAGAAGAATTTAATCGATTAAAATGTACAGACTGAGGTCAAAATGAAAGTAGCTAAAGTTCTCTGTCAAGCAGTTTTTATACTTTTTAGATAAAGAGGCAATAAATTTGTGATAAATTGACAGGACAAAGAAAAGTTAACTTTGGAAGCTTCAATAAGTAAAGAAATCTAAGCAAAAGGTGAGCTGGGGCAGTAAATTAGTAAAAGTAGTAAGGCTTATCCATATAGCCTTCTCAGCTCTACATTTTCTATTTCTGGTGATTGGGATGACTCTTTAACCTCTAGTACATAGAAGGTATCCTTCAAATGGGAGATTTATTGCTTCGTTTTAAGGGGACAGAGGAGGATCTGAATGTCCTTTTTACACAGGCTGTCTAAGTAACTTTTGTTTAAAATAATCAGTATAGCAAAGTGGCACATTTTGGGGCACCCAGCCCTTCACCCCTATTGTGTCTTGATAAGATTTGAGAAAATTAAGATTTAAACTTACTGCATTTTAAAAATAAGACCAACAGGGGAGCCTGGGTGGCTCAGTGGGTTAAAGCCTCAGCCATCGGCTCAGGTCATGATCCAGAGTCCTGGGATCAAGCCCCCCCATCTGGCTCTCTGCTCAGCGGGGAGCTGCTTCCCTTCCTCTCTCTCTGCCGGCCTCTCTACTTGTGATCTCTCTGTCAAATTAAAAAATAAATAAATAAACAAATAAATAATAAGACCAATGGTAACATTGGGTTCAGCGCACATGGACAAAGGCTGTCTTTTTGACCAAACCCTAGTCAGACTCCTCTGAGCCCTATTCTCTACTTGTCCTCACCTGTGGCCTATAAAGACTACAGGCATTCAGCGTAAGGACTCCACCCTCCTGGCCCAATTACCTCCTAAAAGCCCCACATCCAAAATACCATCACAATAGTGCTTCAAACCTATGGCTTTTAGCACCCAAACATTCTGTCCACACCATGTCTGATATAGCACATTGCTGATGTGAGTTTCAGTGAGAGAACAGAGGGAAAAGAACAGGAGATCTCTCTGATTTTATATGCCTAGATATGTAGAGAGAAATCTTAGACCGAGTAAAACTGTTGACTATGGGAGGGAGCATGATATTCATTGTAGCAGACAATGAAGGTGAAACCAATTTGTGAAAAACAAAAACAAAGCACAACACAACACTTCAGTCCAGCTGGGAAATAAATGTTTCATCAACCTTCCGGAAAACACCCTGCTGACCCAGCTGCTAATCCTTTCTCTCAGGACTTCCTGAATCTTAGATACTAAAAGGGTTAAACATCTTGCATAACAGAGATTGGAGGAGGCTGCATTAGCTGTAGGTCTCAGACCAAGCATCTCTCTCAGAGAGGCAAGTGATGGGACTATACTTACTGTCAGGTAGTTTCCTGTTGTCTCCTGAAATAGAGATTTCCTTGTTGTTTTATCCTCAAGCTGCTGAAAAAAAATTGTCACTGAATATTTTATGTAAATATTTATTTTTCTTTGGGAAACTAAGCTTTTCTGATAAGTCTTTCTATAAAATCTGACTTTCATCCAGATTGGACTAACCTGTTTTCTGAATCCTGTGTTGAGTTGTTATGGACTCCAACCCAACATGAAAAGTCACTATGTAATGTGGTTTGTTTTGTCAGTTAGAAAACTATAAATAACAGGAGAGCCCATGTTAATACTCTAGGGTCAGATTTTAATTTGATGAATAGTTAGGATGAAAGATACTAAAAGCAGTTAAAGCTCATTTTGGAGACCTTGTATCTCTACTTCCCTTATTGTTTCTTCTTCCAAAGTTTTCTAAACCTCCTGTCCTTATATCTTATTTGAAAAGACATGGATTTCCAAATATCTTTTTCCTTTAAACCCACTAAACATCACCAATGAGATTTCAAAGCAGTTTAATATTACATATTCCTAAGTAACACAATTTTAATAGATTTTGAAGATGGGAAAGCCCTTTCAGTGTACATATAGTATTATATATGGACTTCCATGATCTGAGGGAAACAATGAGAAAGATGTCTAAAAACTAACCCTTAAATCTTTATACTTAGACACACAAAAGTAATCCCACATAATTCCAGGGATCTGAAGAGCACTAAAAATATCTTAGAGCCCTACCTTTGAGGTTTGTAACATCTGATGAGTAAGTACAAACCTACAACACAGAGAGCCAAAGAGATTAAAACCTCAAGAAGCTTAAATACAAATATGATTAGCTCAATGGCACTTAAAATGTTATATTTCTTTTGTAAATACCTCCTGCTATATTATACATGGCTTTTAGTTTTGTTTTTACAATGTTTAATTACCACTGAAACTTTATTTGGTGGGTTTGGTTTTCCTAAATGACTGGGTAGCAAATTCTGTTTGCCATTATTAGATATTTAATAAATCAATATTCTGCAAAAATAACTCAATAAAAGGCTATTTAAGAGCCACCATAAAATACTTTGACTTTTTTGATGTTTTCAGTTAATTTAATTTTGACCTTCAAATTATTAAGAAAAATCCCCTAAAGTTTTCAAAATTTGAAATTAAATCAGTAAAACCCAGCATATTTAGAGAGTTGTTCAGTTCTTAAAACTAAGTGTCCTTTCAAAGTATAAAGTCAGTACAGTGTTTGAAGTTTCAGACATTTTTGTAGTCGTTTCAAACATATTGTCGACCATATAAAAGGTTATGCTTTGCCCTCAGTCCATGTGCATAGAATTCTGATTGAAGTCAATGGGAGCCATGTGCGAAGTTTGCGGGCACTGTAGTTTGAGACTTTATGGTGTTTTCAGAATATCTTTGAAGTCTAGTTTCTGTGGAAAAATATAAAGTTTAAAGAGTAGCTCTTCGGGGCTTATTCTTATCCACCGAGAACATGTTTAGATTGCCTGCTTTAAATGCAGAGAGCTAGGCTGGAATTCCATAAATGTAAATGCATATGGAGTGGTTGCTTATAGGGATTATTTCCATAGAGTTCACATGCTAGAGTTGGAGACGAGAATGGCAAACTCAGCTCTGGTAACGTGTTTTTATATACATTGACTCTGGGTTTTTTTTTTTTTTTTTTCCTGCAATAGTGAAAAGTATACATTGCTGTTCATGTTCATGCTGAAATTAACTTTACTCTTTTCATTAATTTTATCTCCAAACTTCTTCAACAAAACAAGTATAATCAACTCTGCAAGCCCATTAGAGACTTTGATTTTTGTTCTAATACTAAGGACAGATGTTACTTTGTAAAAATTCTCTATTATTGATTGGAATTTATTTTGATAAATATAGTCAAAAGAAAATGATGTAAGACTAAGTTAAAGAAACATAACTTGAGCCCATTCTCCAGAAAAATCAAACATTTTATCAGGCTGTAATTCTTGAATAACATGCATGTGACTTAGAAATACTCCCAGTTTGGTCAGAAGGAAATTGTCAATGTTATACAAATTTACCAAAATATTTTCCTTTTTTTTTTTTTTAAGATTTTATTTATTTAGTTGACAGACAGAGACCACAAGTAGTCGGAGAGGCAGGCAGAGAGAGGAAGATAAGCAGGCTCCCTGCCAAGCAGAGAGCCTGATGCAGGGCTGGATCCCAGGACTCTAGGATCATGACCTGAGCTGAAGGCAGAGGCTTTAACACTGAGCCTCTGAGCCACCCAGGCACCCCAAAATATTTTCCCATTTTAAAATACAAATGCCAGTTCCCAAAATTAAATTCCCTAAACTATGTGTTTCTTAGGTAACTTATGGTTTTCCTTTTATGTTCTAATCAATTTATGCTAAAAATTCCTGAATCTTTCCTGAGGTTTTTTTGGGAGGTTTTTTGTCATCTTGGTCCTTAAGATTTATTTGCACACCAAAGGCTCAATATTCTTGACAGCTCATCTAACAAGAGCCTGATAATCTATCTCACTGTAACTGGAGGAAAGTGCTGAGGCAGCACTCAAGAATTGGGATTCGTTCCGGAAAAAAAAGAAAGCAGAGACAGTTTTTCAACTAGGAAACAAACCTTCATTGTAGTGGGGATTTTAAGCTGACTGGAATTAAGCCTTAAACCAACTGAAGCCCAAAGGATAGGAAGAGGGTTAAACAAGATAAAGAAACATTTTATGTACCATAAGACATCAGATTTTCTCCTGACTTAGATATGCTTTCAATTGGTTACTGGTAACCGAGTAACATAACTAGTTCATAAGACTGTGTATCTCAGTTATCTTCGATTCTGTTCGTCTGTGTATTGCAAACCCTCTATGGAGCCATATTGTCTGTCACAGGTGTGCAGATGACCGACCAGACGGTGCTCCAGTTGTCCCTACATCATGACTCTGGAGTGGATGATCAGTTTCCTAAAGTCATGGGAACCTTGAATCATATCAGCCGCTAAAGATGGTAGGAAAGTATTCTATCACTGCTATTCATAAAGGCAACCTTTTTCATCTTCTTGTCCAAGAAACCAATTAAACATCTTCAAATATATGTGTGTGTGTGTGTGTGTGTGTGTGTGTAATCTCTATCTAAATAATTTGAATATACATTCAAATTATTTAAAGCCATTAACTTCAGGTTATCCTTTGCTTTCTGTTGAAAAACATTTCCAGAATCAAAGAAATACAACATCCTGGCTGCATTACAATCTAAGAATCACTGGAAAAACCAGAGAGTGGATAACAAAAATTTTCACTTCAAATAGTGCATCCACATATGAGAAAAGTAATTGGTCAAACTTGGATGTAGAGGAAAGACTAATCTCCCAAATTACTGAGTATCATTTTCTAGAAATTCCAGTCTAATTTTGTGTTGGTAACAGGAGCTATGTTTGGAAAGGGAAAATGAGTATGAGGATGAAATTTTCAAAGATTACACAAGGAAACCAGTTATCACAGACAACTGTAGTCAGCAACTGCTCTGATTTACAACTATTGCGTCAAGTTTTTAATCACCTCAACATAAGTTCGTTGACACCCGCCCCCCCACCCACACATCACAGTCCTGTTTGTTCCTTCCACACACATGCACATACTAGAAGCTATCATAACAAATGCAGTCTGGTGTGTGATAACATAATCTGGACCAATGTTTCTCAAAACAAGTAAGGTCAAATTAGGTTCAAAATATTATAGGATTATAGAAATGATGATGAAACAAGTAAGAACAAGAAAAGGCTATTTTTCAGAGCTTGCCATAAGATGTGAGTTAACCCCGTCATTTGTGTTCTGGCAGAGACTCAAAGTCAGACAGAGGAGTAGTAAAGCTTTATAGAGGGAAAGAAAAGGAAGACTTCAGGTATGCCTTGATTGGAGATGTTGGCATGGAGTAGTTGTAGGCAGGCTAATTAGGAGGGGGCATCCTATATGGTTGGTGAAAAGTACACATTTGGCTTTTTCTGTTTGCTCCTAAACTGGAAATACAGTCAAAAGGGTTGATCATTGCAGAGTGTATGTGGACCGATAACTAAAGAAAGCAGTCTGACTTCCTACAAGTCTGACATAACAGCTGACTCAGTTACTGGGCTAGTTACTGTAAATATTTAGGTGGTTTCTTGAGTTGGTTGCTGAAGCTTGTGGATCAGAGTTATATATATATATATATATATATATATATATATATATATACACACTGGCCATTGTTTATGTGTGAATTCACTTTCTCATAATAGTGACATTAATGCTGCTGTCTTATGCTTTCCTAATCCTATGTTTGTAAGAAAATACTGCCCTTTGAGAGAAGGATTGAATTAGCTAGTCATTCACCATTAAACTTGAGATCAGATTATTTTCTATATAAAAATCTAGCTTTCAGTTTTAAACATTACCATCAAAAAAGCAGCAACCTAATTAGCAGCAAGTCTAATGATTAAACTTCTGGCTCTGGGTCTCCATTGTCACTTTCTGTGTGATCTAGAGAAAATCATGCAAAATCTAGTTTCACTGTTTCGTCATTGGCTCAATAGGGATGATCTTAATCTTGTCATAAAAGGTAACTGAATGAAGGGACACTTGGGGTGCTTAGTAGTCGAGCATCCATCCATCCGATTCTTGGTTTCAGCTCAGGTCCTGATCTCAGGGGTTGTGGGATCTAGCCCCATGTCAGGCTCCGCACTCAGTGGGAAGTCAGCTTGGGTTTCTCTCCCTCTGCCTCTTCCTCCTGTACCCCACTTCAGTGCTTGCTTTCTGTTTCTCTCTAAAATAAAGAAATACAGCTTTTATTTTTTTATTTTTTTTAATATTTTATTTATTTGACAGAGAGAAATCACAACTAGACAGAGAGGCAGGCAGAGAGAGAGGAGGAAGCAGGCTCCCTGTGGAGCAGGGAGCCCGATGTGGGGCTCGATCCCAGGACCCTGAGATCATGACCTGAGCCGAAGGCAGAGGCTTTAACCCACTGAGCCACCCAGGCGCCCCAGAAATACAGCTTTGAAAAAAAAAAAGGGTAAATGAATTAAAACCTATAAGCATTCACAATAATGTAGAGAACATTAAAAGTACTCTTATTGCTGGTAAAGAGAAAGTTCATAGCCTAAAGGAATGGACCATAGAAAGGGAGTTAAGAGATTTTTGGTGTACTGCAAACATGAACAATAATTTTATTCCCTGAGGGAGGGAAATTATATAACTCTTTCAGTATTGGTTTCATCAGATGTAAAATAAAAAAATTTAAAATTTCTCATAACCCTAGATTTAAAAGTTCTGACTCTTTTTTTTTTTTTTTTTTTTTGAGTGTCTTACTTTGTTATCAAAATCCTAGGCCAAAAGAAGAAGAACTGAATCTTTATCATGAATAAAGAGATAAATGTAGCTATAGATATAGAGATATAGGGGTGCCTGGGTGGCTCAGTGGGTTAAAGCCTCTGCCTTCGGCTCAGGTCATGATCCCAGGGTCCTGGGATCGAGCCCCACATCGGGCTCTCTGCTTGGCAGGGAGCCTGCTTCCGCCTCTCTCTCTCCGCTTGCCTCTCTGACTACTTGTGATCTCTGTCTGTCAAATAAATAAATAAAATCTTAAAAAAAAAAAAAAAGAAATAGAAATCTGAGATTGAGCATGAACAATTCCTAGCCAGAGCAAAACAAGTCTAAGATGTATTTATAAGTGATGCACTTTGGTTGTATCATTGTTTTCATTTTCTCTAACAGCAATGGGTATCCTGTTTGAGACCCCAACTTAAAAATATATCTGGTAGGGGTCCCTGGGTGACTCAGTCGGTTAAGTGTTCAACTCTTGATTTTGGCTCAGGTCATTACATTAAGGTTGTGAATACACGCCCCACCTCAGGGTCAATGCTGGGCGTGAAGCCTACTTAAGATTCTCTCTTCCTCTCTCTCTGCTGCTCCCTGCTACCCTCCTTTCTCTCTCTCATAAATAAATAGATAATAAATAGATAAATGAATTTGGTAGCTGAAATTCTCTTCAAGTTTTTGGTAGTTCTTTGTTTTATTAATAGTTCAGTTTAGTCATAGGTTAAAAAAGATAATAAGGTAGTAAATCTAGAAAAAAATTATTTATAAATTGAGGTATTGACTGGACATAAGGAGATGATGGAGAAAATGTTGAGTTTACGATATAGGCTACAAATTCTTGCAATAAAAGGGGTGAGTATAATCTTATCTACTATATTTCCACATTAAAGAGAGGATAGCTACCCCATGTGATTAATCCAAATAAAGACAAAAGTAGACCAATCTGTCTGATGACTTGCCTTCCTGTGAAGGGGAACATGAGTGTATCTCTCTTAAAGGCTACCACTTCTATCTACAGGATCATTTTCCACTATTTGATTGTGACGCAAACCTAAAACAAACAGGCTTTAATAGAACACTAGAAGGATTTTTGAGTATAGAAAATGTTTTTAATATCCTAATATGAATAATCACTTTGACAATTTTAATGTTTGTTTTCTAAAAGGAAACAAAGATTAGATTCTATAGCAGAGAAGATTGCAATTGAGCTTATAAAACAATATAAATCCTTCTGCTTTTCACCGTTCAGGAATTTGGAGAGAAAGTGGACTTTGGCCACCCATGTTCTCAAATAACAAAAGTCAAAGTAACAGCCATTCCCAGAAACATTTAAGGATAGCTTAGTTGTATTTTAATATGTTCAACTATAAAAACATTGAATTTCCAAATATTTTATCCCACTAAATTGCATAGTACTTCCCACATTATTTTTACTAATATAACTTTCCGCATGCTATTTGCAACTTTTCTCATGTTATTATTGTTCTCTTCTACCTTCGTTGTTTTCAGACAATTAGACTTCTTTAACAAATGCATCATATGAGAACTCAATTTTTGGACAATATTTTCATTTATATGAAAATATCTGCATTTTGGTAAACTATGAATAATGAAACTCTTTCTATGTTCTTTTGATTTCTTTTTAATTTTCATATATCACGGGTTATCTGTTGAGTGGAGGGTCTCAAATGACTCATGACTCTCCCACCCTTAACTGAGTGTGAAGTAAATATGAACTTAGTAACCATGCCTATTACTTCCTTCATTCAAAGGAGATCTATCTTAAATAGAGCAGTGCCTTCCTTTTTCATTCCCTCTGGACACTGGATACTGTATCTCATCTATTTATTTATTCACTATCTTCCAGAGGCAAATAGGTTTTAAACAGTCTCTGCTTTGAGGGAGGAAGATTGCAAGCGAGCACTACAGCAGCCTACTTTATTTTTTGTTGAGTGATATCGTTTCTGTTTTAATTTTAATTTTTCTAAAGATTTATTTATTTGTTTGAGAGAGAGAATGTGCAAGCACATGTGAGGGGGAGGGGGAAGCAGTCCTCAAGCAGACTCTCAACTGAGAGTGGAGCCTGCACTTCAGGGCTCAAGCTCACCTCCCATGATCATGACCTGACCCAAAACCAAGAACTGGGTGCTACACTGACTGAGCCATCCAGGTACCCCTTTTCTGTTTTATTTTTTAAAATTATCCATTTTTTCTTCTGGTACCTTCTACCCCAACTCTGTTAAATATCTCATGAATTTCTGAATGCAGTCATTAGTTAATAAAATATAATAATGTACAATGAAATTCAAAGTTAAGTTCTTATCAATATCTCAGAGTTGAATATAACTTAGAAAACTAAAACCTGTGAAATGTCTTTAATAAGTTCCAACTTTTAAACCAAATTCTGTTGAAACTTCTCTTTCATTTATGCAGAGACTTGATTGTTCCGTGGGTATCACTTCGTGTTTTTTCTACTTCTTGGGCTGACTGTTGCATTGCCAGTAATCTTGGTTTGCATTCTTACTTAAGGAAGTAAAAGCTTGGCTTTTCAGCTTTCCCTGTGCAAATGAATGCACCGACCACATGTGTGTGTGTATGTATATACAAATACATATAATCTCCAGTTGTACATTTATCAGCCTATATGTCTATTATTCTATAGTTCATTAAAACCATTATAAATATTTGTGTTATTCTCATGCCTCTTATAAACCATTCAGATGTTCTTATTTACTACCTTTAATTGACATCTCAGAGGACAGGGACACTGTCTCTTCATCAATATTCAATGAATCAACATTTTGGACTAAGTACTTGTAATTTGTTTAAGCCTATCAGTTCATCCATACACACCTTCATTCTGTACTATACATTGCTAATTAAAAAAGAAAAAGTAAACTGGGCCTTAACACTTGAAAATATTGTAGCAGAAGGCAAAACTATTTCACATTAAGATGTAAGGATGATTATATCAGGGCTAAATTTTTCTCTGTAGCATTTTAACTTATGTTCTAACTTTCAGTCACACTGGAGAGCCTGATGACCTTTTAAGCTCCTCAAGATCATCTAAGAACCAGTGATTTCAAGTAAGTTTCATCTGTGATCATGTCCAGCACAACAATATGGGTAATTTAAAAATTACATCCCATGATAAATCTCCCAAGAATTTCCTCTATTACATTCAGTGACATTTCCACAGTGCACAGATGCATTTATAAGAGAACTTTGTACAATAAAATGAATTAGATTAATGGAAGAGAAGAGGAGTCCTAATTCCATATAGGCATATTTTATTGAATCTATTTCTGTGCAAGTTCTTTTTGACAGAAGGTATTCTTCTTTAAATGTCATGCTAAAAACTATAAAAAAACAGACTTGTCCTAATTCAAGATTTGCTCATAGGAATGTTTTACTCACCTGATCTTTAAAAACATTTAATGATAAATTATAGTACATTAGATTCTATTTGTGTGATATCAAATTTAAGATGGATATTAGAGAAACACACTAAATCAAAATCCATTTTATTTGTTTTATACACAACACTGAACACATTCCTCTTTTTACTAACACTTTTGTCTGAAGTCATATATTTTTAGAGACAAAGGTATGTAATTATCTTACAAAAATAGTTTTTATAGATTCCAGAACTTTTAGATTGGGACCAATGAAAATCTCTTATGTAACTTGTTTCTGGTTCACAGCTAGTTATGGTAAGATTAATAATAAGTTTCATTTAAAAGATTATATTATTTTAATTTTATATGATTTCCTATACTATTTTTAAAATAATAAATTTTGCCTCTAGTTCAAGTACATTTTAAACCTTGTACTTCTTGTAACTCACTTAGCCCAAAATAGTTTACTTGTTTTCCTTTTATAAAACAAACAAAACAAGATTTTTTTTAAACCTTTACTTTAGAAACAAAAGTAGATATATGTACATATAAAATAAGGTACAGGGGTGGATGCCTGGGTGGCTCAGTGGGTTAAAGCCACTACCTTCAGCTCAGGTCACGATCCCAGGGTCCGGGATGAGTCCCACATCGGGCTCTCTGCTCAGCAGCGAGCCTGCTTCCCTTCCTCTCTCTCTGCTTGCCTCTCTGCCTACCTGTGATCTCTGTCTGTCAAATTAAATAAAATCTTAAAAAAATAAAAAATAAATTAAAAAAATAAGGTACAGGGGTTCACCTTTTTCATTAAATTTAGGTTATAAACAATACTTGCATAATAACTTACACAATGTGTGTGAGCTAATACAAACATTAAATAATCTGCTTTCCTTATAGTAAACATTCAACAAACACTAGCTTAGGGCTTATTTTTGTGTTCTTGTTTTCTTGTTCTTGTTTTATTACCATTTAATTGTTGCAGTTATTGTTATAGAAAAGAATACTAACTTGGAAAAAAGACAATCTTGATTTTAGATTGAGGCTAACACTTAATTCTCTAACCTAAACAAATTATTAAATTTCTATAGAACACTCATCTATAACATGAAGAAACTGGACTAGATGACTTTGAACAATGTCTCCTATGATAAATACCTTTACTTCCCATATGTCATTATTTAAATAAATTTACTTAGTGTTCTTTTGAAAATTGAGAGCACCTCATTAGGCCAGTTGAATGCAACCTCAAACACAAATAGTAAAAAAATATTTTAAAAATACGAACACTAAATAAACTCACGATTAAATATATGCTATTAAGGGACACTTGAGTGGCTCAGTCGGTGAAGCATCTTCCTTCAGCTCAGGTCATGATCCTGGGGTCCTGGGATGGAGTTCCTCATAGGGCTTCTTACTCAGCAAGGAGATGCTTCTCCTTCTGCCTCCTGTTTTCCCTGCTTGTGCTCTCCGTCTCTCTGACAAATAAATTATACACACACACACACATATACATACATACATACATACTACATATGTATATATTAGTTACATATGTATTACTAAATCTGAGAAATTTTTCATCAGTGAATATTTTCAGTTGTTCGAAATTTAAAATTTCTAAATCAAATAATTTGATAGCCATGTTATTTGAAAAGCAGTAAACCAATTTTAAATGACTTGTTTGAAATGTGTTTCAGTAAGACCTCTTGTCTTATATTTGGCAACAAAAAAGGAAGCATTTCTAGCAAACAATGTTGCATTTTAATTTTCTGGAGCATATTTTGTTATTAAATCTATGTATCTCAAACAGAACACATGGTACAATGCAAGTTAATGTTATCATTTTCAAATATCTTTTCTCATCCATAAACATTATTTAAATAACACTATATGGGGTGCCTGGGTGGCTCAGTCAGTTAGGTGTCTGCCTTTGGCTCAGGTCATGATCTTGGGGTCCTGGGATCGAATCTTACATTGGGTTTCCTATCCCCCAGGGAGTCTGCTTCTCTCCCTCCCTTAGCTTGCTGCTCCTCCTGCTTGTGCTCTCTGTCTCTCTGTGTCAAATAAATAAAATCTTTAAATATCACTATGTACTTGGAAAGAAGAAAAGTCACAAACTTTATACAGTAAAGCACAGCACAATATTTTTGGTAGGTAGAGATACATAGAAGCTTTGAAAAATAAAATCTACTTCTAGCAATTTATGCCTAGTATATGTTGGAAAGTTCTACAGACTACCTTTGTATAAAATGTTTCAAAATAATAAAAGAGAAAAGTCCCTTTACTGCATCTATACAAACTGGTGCATTGTTAGATGTTCCTATATTTACTTTTCCCCAGATACTATAACATGTATATGCTTAAAAAACAAAAATGTTATGTTTACATTCTATCTTTATGTCCTAGAGGAAAATTCATTCCACCACATCCATTATAATAAATCTTAGCCTCATTATTGTGTTTATTGGTTTCTCCACACTAATAATATTTATAAGTTCTTATTTTGCTTACATATTTACCTTTTAATAATGAACTATGTTAATGTTATTTGTTTCCTCTATTCAGCAATAAATGATAAACCCTTTAGTATCATTTTTTTCTTTGCTGTACTCTATGTACACTTTTTTACATCAGATAACTTCCTTTCTATTTCTATTTTATAAACACATTTCATGTATCAAAGTATTTTTGTCTTGGGGTGCCTGAGTGGCTCAGCCAGTTAAGTATCTTGATTTCAACTCAGGTGGTGTCTCAGAGTTGTGAGATTGAGCCCTTTGTGAGGCTCTGTGTTGAGGGGGGGCCCACATAAGATTATCTCTCTACCTCCCCCTAAGCCTCTACCCCCACACCCACTTGTGCTCTCTCTCCCTCTGAAATATATGTATGTGTGTGCGTGTATAATTTACATATTTATCTTTGTCCAATATTTCTACCAAAGTGATTCATAAGGAAATATGATCACATATACAAAAAATCAAAGATTTTTTTAAACTTACTGTGTTTGACTCAAGTGCATATACTCTGGCAGTGACCTACACAATTCTACACAAACAGAAAAGATAAAATTAAAAAGGGAAGAATTTAGGGAAGAGGGTTTTTTAAAATTCTTTATATAGGGATGCCTGGGTGGCTCAGTTGGTTAAACAGCTGCCTTCAGCTCAGGTCATGATCCCAGCGTCCTGGGATCGAGTCCCACATCGGGCTCCTTGCTTGGCAGGGAGTCTGCTTCTCCCTCTGCCTCTGCCTGTGCTTGCTCACTCTCTCTCCCTCTCTCTCTCTGACAAATAAATAAAATAAAATCTTAAAAAAAAAATTCTTTATACAAATTAACACACCAGTTTCAGTGAATACCAAGGATTTCCTAGAAAATTTTGTCTTTCGAGTCAAAACTTCTGGTTCTTTGTCATATGATAATACTTTTTACTTCTGAAAACTGGAAAAATTCATTAAGGAATCATGTCACAGCAAGGCATGAGCCAAGTAACATAATTTACATAAATATCAATTTAGTAGGAGATAAATACATAAGATGTCTCTTTATTCTTCATATCTTGATCTTGATCAAGATCATTTCTCCCATTGTTTGGTAATTAGAGAACAAAGTATAATTATTGTCATCACTGTCAATCTTTTTAATAGGAAGAATCTATAATCGCATTGTATCAATAAAACTTGAATCTGAATGGTTGAATCTTTTACCTGGTTCTCTGATAGAAAAATTGCATGAAACAGGTGGAAATCATTAGTCCCCTTCAGCCTTAAAAAAAGAAGAAAACAAAACTTAAAGAATGGATATTTGCATTGCTTTTAAGAAATTTCTAGGGGCCCCTGGGTGGCTCAGTGAGTTAAGCCTCTGCCTTTGACTCAGGTCATAATCTCAAGGTCCTGGGATCTAGCCCTCATCAGGCTCCCTGCTCAGCAGGGAGTCTGCTTCGGCTACTTTCTGTGCCTTCCTTTCTGCCCACTTGTGATCCCTCTCTCTGTCATATAAATAAATAAATAAAATCTTAAAAAAAAAAGAAATTTCTGAACTGATATAGGTAATTTATTATTAATACTCATTATTAAGTTGAAAAGAAAATAAAAGGAAGCATTGAATAAACAGATCTGCCTCTACAGTTTTGAACATTTTAATCTCTGTTTTAGAAATGAAATCAAGAAACAAATTAAGGTCTTAGAAAAGATTCTCCCCTGACATGTGGCCAAGACTTCCCTTAAAAAACAATGTATTAATAAAAACAATCTACTGGGTAACTACTATAATATTTTGATTACTTTGATTACATTTCAAGATTAATTATAATTATGGAAATAACCTATTTCCTGATGAAAATTATTCAAGGAAATAGAGATACTAGCTGAAGAACATGGACATATTGCCAAAATTTGTCAATTATTAAAGACATGCCCCTAGATTTTTCTACAGCCTAAGAATTCAAATTCAAAAATACATTTTATATTCATAATTAATGCTTACTATAGCCAGTTTTCCAAATCAGATCCAATACATGATACTTTCCAGTTGCATATATATAGCCATGGGTACATTTCAGTCTGTGTGTGTATGTATTTTGTTTCTGGGGCAACAAGTATAATAATTATGGGTTGTGAATATTAATTTTTTAACCTGACATTTCCTCTTTTCCTTTATTGGTGAAAAAGTCTAATATGAGATCAATAGAGACCCCTAAGTGGGCATTTTTGGGGTTGTGGACTTCAAAGTAGTATGCACACCAATGGGTATATGAGATGACCCCTTAGGATGTAGAAGAAATACAATTGATATTTTTAGTTATTTTATATTAAAAATAAATTAAGCATTTCAACATTTAATACGTAGATTGTCACTGATGACTCCACATAAGGTGTATTTCATACAATTACATTTCAGATACAGTACTCAAGATGACTTGAGAGAAGAATGAGAGCTCTTCAAATGGAAATATTGAGTACTATCTCCAGTATTAATATGCATTGCACCATCTATTTTAAATTAAACTAAACTCCACAAAGTGCAACGGTAATTTTAAACAAATAAATTTATAAATGAACTGCGTATTTATATACTTACAAATGAATTCATAAATACATGTGAGTCTAAGGAAAAAGACAATAGCAGAACTGACATTTCTATATGTAACTATGAGTTCATAATCAGTCTTTCTATAAGGTAAACACAGTTGTGATCTGTTAGGATCAAAATCTTAAAGAATTTTAAATAAATAAATAAATAAATATCAAAGAATTAAGATCAATTGATATATAGTTTTATTTCCAGTATTATCAATGAACATCATTCCAAATATATTGAACATCTCAACTTTATCTCAATCTTTGAAGATAATTATTTGAAAATAAATTTGATGAACTTAATTTTTATTCATTCATTTTAAAAGTATAATTATGATGCATTACTGATCATATTTATTCAGAAATGATGTTTTTCTTCTGTAATTTCTCCTGAGATGCACAAGTACAGATAAAGGAGAGGACTGATTGTTCCTCAGCGTGGTACAGGTCACAGGAAGAATGTGACTTGACACATTACACAGGAAGAATGATGTGTAAACCAGAGAGAGATTCTTCTAGTTATTATTCCCGTTTAACAGTGGAGAGGAATATTGCAGAAAGAAAAGTATAACTTAAATCATGGCTAAGGGCTACATTCTGACTGGTGTAATCCTCACCTTTATGTTCTTTATACCAAGAACATTATTTCTCAGCTTTTAATATTACCAAAGAAATTCAAAAAAGCAAAGACTCTTAACTTAAACTGTAGTTCAACTCCTCTATCCGTATCAGTAAAATGATTTTTGTTTTCACTCGTGCTTCCAATGAGGTGTTTAGTAAATGCGTATATTCAGACAGGAACCTCCATATATTTGAGTAAACTTCAACTGAAAGAAAAGAACAGAATAAAAAAAAACTGAAAGAAATTCAGAGGGAATCAAAACAATGTAAGTAGTGCTAAGAAAACTATTGTAGAAACCATTGTATTGATCTGTGAACCAAGAATAGAAAGTTATGGGGGCACCTGGCTGGCTCAGTTGGTACAGTATAGAACTCTTGATCTCAGAGTCATGAGTTTAAGCTCCACTGGGTGCAGAGTTGACTTAAAAAGAAAGACTAGAAGGTTAGGAAACAACAAACTATTAAGAAAATAAAAATAAAATGGGACATTTGGCAAATTAAAAAAATAACAACATAAGTTCAAAAATTATGATTTTGAAATAGTTTGACAAAAATCTCCAGAAAGCAGCACAAAGTTGCAGAAATAATGTTTTAAATATAAAAAATAAAAGATCATGTGATCATACAACTCATAGTATTCTGAAATTGGGTACTCACGTGAGATAAATAAATCAAAAGATGATGTTGCAGAAATAATAAAAATGAGGTTTCATAATAAAAAAGGATCATTAAGATCTCAAAGAATTGGTGAATGATGAAGGAAAAAAAGGAAGATGGACTCCCTGGAAATTTACCATGAAATTTGGGAAAACTGAAATCAGAGATATGCTGATAAACACCAATACCAGAAGGTAAGGTAAAACGCTTTTCTACTAAGGTACCCAGAAAAATAATCCTACAAATGAACCCTTTAATAAGGGTATTTTCTGAGTTACCCAGAAAAATAATTCAAAAAATGAACTCTTTAATAAGGTCATGTTTAGATGTTCAAGAATTTTGATGGTTTTCCTCCCATGAATTTTACCTCAAAGAGTCACTGAAGAATGAATATTAATATTATAATATGGAAACTAGCATAAAAATTCTAGATCCAGGCCTTCTGATTGGGAGGTATGCTATCCTACTTACCAGATGAATAATATTCACAGATATTTCCTATCTGCAAAATGGAGATTATATTAAATATGTGTGTATGTACATATATACATACACATGCACTTATATACATAATGTTTCATATATAATACATATATTTATATGCGCATAAAATTATATGAAATATTCTTCCTAGCCTTCCCCAAATTTACCTGTTGCCCTTAAGGTAAAGACATATTTTCAGGAGAGATGCCTTATGGACTCGGTAGAGTATGTGAATCTTGATCTCAGGGTTGTGAGTTCAAGCCCCACGTTGGACATACAGCTCTCTTATGTTTTGTTTTTGTTTTTGTTTTTCTCAAGAAACGTAATAATACTCTAATTCGCAGGCAATCAGAATACCACATGGTTCTCAAATCAAAATCAGGTTCATAGAAGATAGGTAACAAAAGGATGATTGGATGAATTACAGTATAGTAGTGTTGGTGGGTATCGGGCCCACACTTTGGTTATTTTCCCAGCAGAAGCATGTATGGCTGGAATAGAGGACAGTAACTGATCAAAAAACGGACAGTAATGTGGCGAAAAACGAATTGAATTCCTGGCCCATGATGTGAGAGCGATTATCTATGCAAATGACCTTCAAATACCATAAAATTAAAGAAACTGAATAAATTTGTGCCCCTATCAGAGGCTTGACAATAGCAGAGGTACTGATTTTCAGCACTTCACCTTTCGTCTTACTTACTTGACCTGTTTTAAGCTCTGAATCAGAAGCTGTTTATGTTTTTCTTGAACTAAGACTCCAAACGCAGCTGAATCTACAACTAGTTCTACATTTGCTTTCCCTACCGTTGGATCTTCCCTGACTGCAGTCAGGGAATAAGCTCCAGCACATGAGCCAAGGACTCCAACTTGACCTCGATCTTCCCTTCCCGACCCTTCAGACTTGGGACTGGTTTCATCACCCCTGCCCGAACAACTCTGTAAGCCAATCAACTGTAATGTCTCTTATGTAAATATAAATATGAATGTAACCAACAATGTAAATACATACCTTCATACAATGCACAACTGCTTTACTTTTTGGGTATAATCCTAACTGATATATATTGTATGCATAAGAGATCATTCCATTAGGTTAGGCAAAGGCATGATGTTATTACCTTTATCTGGAAGGTATAAAAATAAAGAGGATGATACTGAATCTTAGCTAATGAATAAATAGTCCATCTTTTTTTTTTTTTTAACATTTTGATTATTCATTTGACAGACAGAGATCACAAGTAGGCAGAGAGAGAGGAAGAGAAGCAAGCTCCCTGCTGAGCAGAGAGCCCGACACAGGGCTCAATCCCAGGACCCTGAGATCATGACCTGAGCTGAAAGCAGAGGCTTTAACCCACTGAGCCACCCAGGCACCCCTAAATAGTCTATCTTGAGCTGATAATTGTCCAATTTAAGCTACAATTATCCACTGCTACAACAACACTTACAGTGCAAAGGAGAAGGCAGGAATTCCACTTCCAGAACACTTTTTTTGTATAGTTCTGGGTTAGAGTTTTCTAATGAAAGGAATTGCTCAGGCCTGTGAGAGAGAAGAGGCTGTTACTTGGGAGGCTTTGGCAGGGAGGCATGACTGTGTTGCAGTCCCTCAAGGTACACGTGTTTCATAGACATTCTGGTAGATGTGTTGAATCCTCTGACTTCCTTTCAGCTCTTGTTTCACAGGTTTGGTGACCAGATCAGAGTTTTTGTTGTTGTTGTTGTTGTTGTTGTTGTTTTTTAGGCTTATTGTCTAACTTCTATTTCATGGCCTTAGAAATCAAATACCATGGTTTATTGGACGACCACCCCAATGTTCAACTTTCTGGATCCTTCCATAGCTCCATCTCCTATAGAGTGCTTCAGGCTGAAGTAGTAAATGACTCTCAGTGTCCCATCTTTCCCATTTTCATGGAAACTCTGATTCCTATATTAAACCCATTTATTCCTGTAGATGGTCTATTTTCCCGACTCAACCAGAACTATCAAGTTTATCCTTGCTTTCTGTTAAATAGTCTATATTCTACATTTCTTCAGAATGATGATTAAGTAGTAAAAATTCTGTATCTGACTTAAAAAGTAACATATTATTTTGTACCAAACACATATATAACAATATTCTACTCATCTGAACTGCACAAATTCTCCAAATGTATGAAATAAACTCTTCTTTATCTAAGAAGACATTATTAATATCCTATACAAATTTCATAAAAGTCAAATAACTCTTCTTGAGTCAACTGCTTATTTATAAAATATGACTTAGAATTTATTGAGAATTAGCTATACATCTGCATAGTGATCATGCATGCACTGTTGTAGTATATCTCTCTATATAATACATAATTATCCATAAGGCCAGGCACTTTTTGTAACTGTTACTTGATATTCTACTATTTGCCCACAGGCCTGACTGACAAGAGATATTTTCCATATAACATTTTAATTTTTGATTCTGATGAGAAGTTAGTAATGAAGACAACGGAGTAGTCATCAAGTAGATGTCAATAAGCATCTTATTTTTTCCTCTAGTAGCCTCTCTTTATTCTGGGAATACAGTTTTGTTTTTGTTTTTGTGTTTACCTCCATGCATGTGAGTATAGTCTAATTTATCTTTTGCTTTTCCTTCAAACCTCTTAATTACTTGGGTTCTTTGGAATACAATTTTAGTCTTATAGGAAATTCTCTGCAAATTATCAAAATAAAAAAGGGGGCTTGAAGTGTGTGTAGTCAGAAGAGTTTTAAGACACATTCAGAAGAAAATTCCACTTTTAGATCAAACAAAGTGCTTATGTATTTCTCACAAATATTTCAAAATATTATTTTAATCAATTGGTGATTTGGGGTATATTTATAATGTTTATACTCCTGGGTATAGCACTTAGTTTACATTTTATTTTCTTTAAATTAGAAATTTTCAATATTATCATAGTTTATGTAAGGTATACAGTATTTTTGGGCTGCCTGGGTGGCTCAGTTGGTTAAGTGTCCAGCTCCTGATTTCAGCTCATGTCATGATCTCAGGGTCAAGAGATCGAGCGCCATGTCAGGTTCCATGCTCTGCAGGGAGTCTGCTTGAGATTCTCTCTCCCTCTCCTTCTGACTCTCTCCCACTCTGGGTATGTGCTCTCTCTTTCTCACTTGCTCCTCTTTCAAATAAATAAATTAATCTTTAAAAAAAGGATATACAGTATTTGAATGAAATATCTAATTAACTTGTTATACACAGCCAAGAAATCCGTGGGTTTTTAATAATATATTTGTAGTCACAATCCTGTTTGTATTAGCTACAATTTGACAATCTCACTTTTGGATGTCAGCTTAACAAGCTAGAAAAGTAATTGAAAATTATAAATAAAGACCTTGCTAATAACACAGTCTTTATATTCCACTTTGCATTTGTGTAAATTTAAAAACTAAAATTAACATGTATCAGTGATCACAAATTATATTTTACTATAAGCAGAACTAACCCTTGTGAGGGGGGGCAGGAAACTTAAGCGAAAATTTGATTGTATTTTATTCCTCCATCTGTTTCTTCCTCTTATATGTATTGGTATATAGTCTCTCAAAGACTTAAACATACTTTTCACAATGATAAGGAAAAAAAATAAGGAAAGGAAAATCATAAAGCACGCTCATCCCAAGTAGTTATTACCTATTTTCTAAATACGTTTTTTCCCCGAGAGCTCCTTAAACTAGATGTTTTTAAATACTAGTGTTCAATAATTTTGTTAAAGTCAGAGATTAATAGCTAACTTAGAGTGAAAGAACTATAAAAATCATTGTACTAAACAAATAGTTTAATTAAGGTAATTTACTTTTGAAATACATTTGATATGATGATTGCGTTTCTAATTATTGCCTAGTTCTATGTGATTTGAGAGTTACAGTTAGAATTTTTTCTTGAACTACAAATACAAATTTATAAGTATTGAGATTACCTAACAACTAAGAACAATAAGACTCATAGCATTTAAATATACTTAAAATTTTCCAGGTATATTATTAAATACCAAGATTGTAATATACTTTGTGCCTTATTTTGGTGTACAGCTATGTAACCCAAAATCTATAAGGTAAGACATGATGAGTTTTTCTGTAGTGTAAGTGCTGGCAGAATTTTTTTCTGATACTTCTGTTTTTATCATCAGAAAAGGATTCTTATATGCATGATCTCATTACATTTATGTAAAAATATAGTATTTAGAAAAAAGTAAATACCATTGAACACAGATGATTATTGCAACTTAGACTTTTTATCAGAAAAATATGAGCATACTATGTTAATAAAAGTTAAAGGTTAGGGTTTCTGGGTGGCTCAGTTGGTTAAGTATCTTCCTTCAACTCAGGTCATGATCCCAGGGACCTGGGATTGAGAGCCACGTCCAGTTCCCTGCTCATTATGGAGTCTGCTTATCCCTCTCCCTCTACCCTTCCCTCCACTCATGCTCTCTTTCTCTCTTGCTAACTCTCTCTAATAAGTAAATAAAATCTTAAGAAAGAAAAAGGGAAAACTAGACATATTTATGCACGTTCAAGTTGTTTAAATTTTGAATTATTGACTAGTACACTATAGATATAAACCAATATTTATATCAAGAGATTATGGATGAAGTCAGATACTCAGTAATTAAGATTTCCTGGATGTGAGTCTATAATTTTTTTACTTACTAAAGGTGAAATATATAAATAAAACAAGATAAGGTAGTAAAAAAATCCAATAATGTTGATCCACAACTGACAGTTTTATTATTAAAAGTAGTAATGAGAATGGAAGGATTCTAAAGGACTAAGAAAATAGACAACATTTTAAACATTCTTTCTGTTTTTCCATTTATTTTTTCAACTTATTTTATCTTTTTTATTTTTTTTAAGTAAGCAAGATGTGATCAAAGGTGTCTAAATAACAAGAATATGAAAGGGGATATGAGCCAGAATTCCTGGGCCATGCTCATCAAAGACTGTCAATTAAAACATGGGGACCAGTCTACCAAGAGAGGAGAAAGACAAGGGAACAACAATTACTGAGCCAAAAGAAAAGTGACATATGTACCTGGCAGAAGGCAGTGAAGTGTAGAGCCCAAATCTTATTTTAATCACATTTAATAATCCGGCATTTATTTGTTTTCACAACAGCAAAATAGGATCACATCAGAGACAGTAAATTCTAATTTTTCCTGGACAGGAATATGAATCTCTTGGTATTTTACAACACTTTCACTTCTTTTACCTTCATACACAGTCCTATTTAGAAACTAGAAGGAAAGGTAGTAAAAGCACACATTGAAGAAATAATATTAAGTAACGTGATAAGATTAGGGGTAATTGGGGTGGTATGGTGAAAAGCCCATCAGGGACAAATGGTTAAACATATTACCTGACATTCAAATGGATTTGCATTTTTTGAAGAAGAGTAGCACTTGTGGAGGCAGTAGGTCTCAATCCAAAAGTGAAAGAGATGAGAAAGTAGATTCTTAGATAAATGACACATAGAAAACCATATTAGTCAACCTATTAATTAGTGTGGAACTAAAACGGTCTAATGGTAAGAGACTGGAATTGTAGGTGCGGTTTTTCAGTGGAGTAAAGTAAGAAATAAGAGGAGCAAAATAAAAGTGAAAAAAATATTAGCTACTGATTAATTACATATGGTGGATAAGGAAGGAGAATGAGTCAAATTATAACTATGTATTTTATAGCTTAGGAAACCCAGAGAAACATATTTTCATGTTGAAAAGTAAGGAGATCATGATGAAAATGAATGAGATCATGATGATGCTTTCATTTAAAGTGTGATATGATTAGATCAGTGTCATCCATATTGAATTCAGGTGAATGTTGATTAATAAGTGCAAAAAAATGGTTAAAGGAAAGTTAAAAAATTGGGGAAAGAACACAGGAAGGAGGCCTGGGATAAATAAATTCTTAACAAATACATTCAGAAGATAAATGCTGAGAAAATCTTGGGAAATATCCACATGTGAGAACAAGAGTTGAAAAATACAGAAAAATAATGGAAGTACAGGAAAGTAATAAATAAGGAAATGAAGGGAATACTTTAAGATGCCTGCACATAGAAGAGGAGAGAATTTCAGGAAGTTAACATATTATTGACCCAAATCCTCCCGATATGAATGGAAGGGAATAAAAACCCAAAGATCCAAAACACGCGCTAAGTATAATAATGCATTTCATGCTAGAAATAGAACGGGGGAGAGTTATATTTACAGTTACGCTAAAATATTCACTTTTAAATTAGCACCACGTGCTTTCAAAAATGCCAGGGGGTGCCTGTGTGGCTCAGTTGTTTAAACATCTGAATCTTGTTTTCGTCTGTGGTCGTGATCTCGGGGGTCCTGAGACTGAGCTCCACATTGGTCTCTGGACTGAGCTCAGAGCCTGCTTGGGATTGTCTCTCCCCCTGCTTGCACTTTCTTTCTCTTTCTCTCTCAAAAAATAAATTATATGTTAAATAAAATTTTAAAAAGGTCATCTCCTTGTGAAATATGCCATAAGATAAACTATTAATTGTTCTCTTGAAAAAAATCTGAGACATGACTCTGTATTACTTTGCATATATAGGAAATTGATGTTCATTCTATACTTAATGTCAAATTTCTTTGATTTTTATTCATTTAAAACACACCACAACACACACACACACATATACACACATAAAATTAAATTGTTAATAGATTCCTATGTACATGCCACAACCCAGGGACTATCAACATTTTACTTTGTTTCATCTAGTTTTACCCTCTTTTTATTTTGCTAAATATGTTAAAACATATGTCATTTCAAGTCAAAATACATTGCGATTGATCTTAAGAATACATTGTCTTACAAAACTATATTAAGTATGTCAAAACTAACAAGATTAGCAATAATCCATCAGTCTATTCCGTACCCATTCAAATTACTGGAATTATTTTCAGTGACTTATTTTTCTTCTTAATTATTTAAATTTATTTTCACATATGAATATTTAGACATTCAATTATGGCAGAGTATAATAAACCCTCATGTTATCACTCAGTTATAACAATTATCATCTCCTGGCAAAAACTGTTTTGTTTACACTCTCATCTTCTCTATCTTCAAATTATTTCGAATAAAATATAGATATCTAGGGGCACCTGGGTGGCTCAGTAGATTGAGACTCTGCCTTAGACTCAGGTCATGATCTCAGGGTCTCAGGATCGAGCCCCACATTGGACTCTCTACTCAGCAGGGGGGCCTGCTTCCCCCTCTCTCTGCCTGCCTCTCTGCCTACTTGTAATCTCTCTCTGCCAAATAAATAAAAATGCAGATATCTAATTTAATTAAATTTCTAAATATTTCTGCATGAAAATCTATAGAATAAGGTCTTATTATATAACCATATTATTATTATTATTATGCTTAAAAAATCTAGTACCATAGTTATTAATTGTTTCATAAATGTTACACACACACACACACACACACACACACACACCCCGCCTTTGTTGGTTATTTGCTTGTATAATGCTTCAAATAAACCCATAAACTGAAAGCCTGGCTTGTCTTTTAACTTGCTTTTTTTTTTTTTTTAAAGATTTTATTTATTTATGTGACAGAGAGAAATCACAAGTAGGCAGAGAGGCAAGCAGAGAGTGATAGAGTGGGGGAAGCAGGCTTCCTGCTGAGCAGAGAGCCTGATACGAGGCTCGATCCCAGGACCATGAGATCATGACCTGAGCCAAAGGCAGAGGCTTAACCCACTGAGCCACCCAGGCGCCCCTTAACTTGTTTATTAATATATCAGTTCCTTCTTTAATTATTTATTTTATCTTGAAAGTAATTAACTAAAAACCATTTGTGTGTAGGAAAGTTTTAACCCAGAAGCCCCTGGTTACTCTAGCCCTGAATATTACCAAGAAAGTCCTCTCTTTGCAACTGGCTCATGCTCGTTTTCTGGGAGATGAGCTCCAGGGCCTTGAAATATTTTGTCTGATGATAATAATGTTTCTTTTTTTTATCCCTGTGGCCTTTGGGCACATGGTACTAATTTGTTCAGAGAGTTTATACTAACAACATTATCCATGGTGAATGGCTAATTTTTGCTTGGAGGCTAGAGTCCAACAAGCTGAGGTCAAGCATGCAGACACTATGGGCATAAGTGACTGACCTCCAATAAATACGTTGGACATCCAGGCTCAGCTGAGCTTTCCTGGTTGGGAACACTTTGCATATGGTGTCACATGAAATTGTTGAAAAAAATTACACACACTTGGGTAAGTCTACTGGGAGAGGACATCTGGGAATTTGCACCTGGTCTCTTTAGACTTCGCCCCAGGTGCTTTTCCCCTTTGCTTATTTTAGTGTACACTTTCACCATAACAGTAGTGTAGTTATACCATGAGCATAGCATCTTCTCTGAGTCCTATGACTTCTTCTACTAAATCATTGAGCCAGAGGGCATTCTTGGGGAGTCCCAACAAACTGTGTCCTTCATGTTTAAGTTCCCTTTCTATCTAGGTTACATGACTAGTGGGGCATGAAAGGAGTATCTGCCTCCTTGATTTTTCTCCAAGCCAAATTCAACACAAATGTTGGTTCTATTTCAAGAGTAGAGTACTTGTAAGAATAAGAAGGCCCCTGAGGTGTTGTGCCTAAAGGACTCTAAGACCTCCCCAAATTTGCTTGAAATCTCCACTTATTGTATTGCATTATTTATTTTTTGTTAAAGCCTTCTGTGAGCTCTCATGAGTGTTGTGGATTCTTTCAAATGTATGAACCTGAGTAACCTTTATATCTATAGTACAAAATGAAAAATTAAACTTAATTTTACACATTTGAAATAGTGATACTGGCATTTATAATTTAATATTGATCATATCAATAATTTCATCAAGCTAAATTTGCAAAGTTCTGATCAGATGAGTGAAATCAATATTCAGTTAATTCTGTTGTGATCAAAATGTTTATATTTTTAAAGAGGAAAAATTCTAATTTACCTGTGTCTGTAACCATTGATGTCAAATGTAGACCAGCATGACTAGGAACTGTTATGGCCATCAAATTCATTGAAAGAAATTCCAAATTTCATTATCATAGTCTTAAGTTACATACCTAAAAATAAAAATCATAAAAATCATAAAACTGAAAGAAATTTGAAACAAAGTCTTGAGTAATTTTATTATTATTAGTGTTTTGCTGACCCATATTTTCAGCAGTGGCTAAAGAGCATAGGTAGAATTCAGCTATTTTTTTTTTAAGTTTCTTAATTAGAATTTGTTTGCTAAGATTACCCAAAGCATCTCTATGTGAAATAGAAAGTAATTAAGGGATTTCTTACTACTCTTGCCCATAGGAGATGAAAGCATCAAAAAATTAATTGAATAATAAATATCACAACAGGGAAACAACATTATTTGAACATCACCATCCTCTTGGCTGGAGTCCCAGAAGCAAGTGAACTCATGGTTTGTCAAAAACTAGAAAATAAGTCATATGTTCTCTTTTAATTCTGCATGTAAAGAATATATATTTTCTCTAAAATACCAGTGCTAAAATTTAATAATCTGAATTCCTTATACATAAGGTGAAAACAAAATAACAGGATTTGTATTTATACAGTATTGCTTGGATTAAAAAAAATGTTGTGTAAGATTTTTGGAATAATGGCTATTTAGGCCAATATATTACATAGGTTTTCATAAAACCATATTATGGCATTTGGTTCTATTGATTCATCAGCCCATCATCATTATTGTTTCCTTAACTGGTTTAAAAAGGATAAGAATGTTCTATAGATCTTATAAAAGGCATACAGTTGTTCAATATCTTCATCAGTAAAATGGATGAATCATTAGCATACTAATTTAGTTTGCAGATACCATTTCTTTTTGAAAACAGGGACTTGAAATATCTGCTTCAAGGTGAGGATTAGAAATCAATTAGAAGTGAATAAGCAGGCACTGACACATAAGTCAAAAGATAGAAGTTAGTAATGATCAGTATTTGGGGCATTATCACAGGACACAGGGAAGATAAAGTGAGCTTCTCCCTTTAGGAAAGACATGCCTACTTGTGATGAGCACTGGGTGCTCAATGTAAGTGGTGAATCACTAAATTCTACTACTGAAAAACAAAAAAATACACTATATGTTAAGTAACTAGAATTTAAATAAAAACTTGAAACAAAACAAACAAACAAAAACCAAAAAAACAAACAAAAACCAAAACCCCCAAAAACAAAAAGGAAAGAAGTGTCTTCAGTAACTTCAAAAGAAGAAAAGCCATTACAGATCCACCTGATCAGACTCCATGGGATCTGGGTCCCGCTCATCTCCTCCTGCTCATCTCTTCGTAATCTCACAATAATCTCAACAAAAGTCATTGTTCAGCCACAAAAAGTAATCCCATTCTTCCAAAAAACTGTTATGACCAATTTTTTTTTTCTTCTTGCCCCATCATATTTATCCATACCGCCAAACTCATAGCTTCATGTTCAACCTGACAAGACCTTTATGTTATAGTTTAGTATTAGTACATCCAAAATGTGTTCAGTGACTACCCTTTTACCTTCTCCAGTCTGGTCACATGTCCTTATCCAGGGCTCTTAAAACACACTTTAATGCTTACAGTCACAGCATGAACCAAATAGTTTTGTATCTACTTTTCTACTTATTGTTTTATCTTCTGATTGAAACCTTCCTAAAGTGGGCATATTAATTTTACACATTTTTGTGTAGTGAATATGCAGCGTAGTTGCTGGTATCAAGCCCAATAATTATTTAGTTTTGAAATTTTAAAATATCTTCACTGATTTTATTTGAGCACTTATTGGATTCATTTTATTTTTTTCAGAATTTGATCCCCAAATTGTATAATACATAATATACATTTTATATTATATTATATGCTGTATATATATGATACATAAAATACACATTATATATTATATGTTAGAAGATATACATACACACACATAGTTGCATATATAATGTATAATCTTTTTTCTACATGTAGGACATAGATTTAATAATTTCTGAAACATTTGTTCTAATTTCCACTTACTTAATATAGCTTGAAAATACTATTCTTATACACTTTCAGACACTAAAATATTTGCAGACTCCTCCAAAGAAAAAATAAGAAATTATTTATTATTTATATTTTTCTTACTATATATTATTTCCCTTTCCACTTGCTACATATTTTACTACAAGATGATTTTGCATGATAAATTATTATAGAGCAACCCATAGAATATATGAAAGTGAAAACTTTAAGAAAATATTATAAATGATAAAACGATAAGTTTCAATAAGAATTTTTATCATTCTTGACTTCTTCAGTGACTAGGGATACAAAACTGTCATTTCAAACATCAGAATCTTGACAATGATCTGAGGCTACAAAGATCACTTCAGAAGTAAATTTGAGTCATGTATATTTTCGTATCATTTTGCCAAAACGTAGAGCCTAAAGAAATTTGTTCCATTCCCTTTAGGGCCCTACCAAATTGAAAAGAACAGTGTTAGAAGTAAATACAAACACTCTAAGCAGAATAATCTCCCCTTGACATGGCTTGGTTCTCCATTATGATAGTGGGTTTCCCTTGGGATTGGTATATTATTACGAGTTAAAATTCTGATAGCCAAATATTAACAGAGGACCTCCAAAGCAATGTTGCTCAAGTACAGCGATCTTTATATTTTTATTTCAGAAACACATCACCCCAGCCAAAAAGGAAATAGCTCAACCAACTCCTATGGCCCAACCAGGCACAGCATAGTCAGTGAATAGAAAGCCACATTATCCTCCCTGAAGCACATTTCTCAGGGAAAATTTAATTAATTAGTACATGAAGTTACCGTCTCTGGTGATCATTTTGGGAAACTGAAATATTACAATTTGATATCAATGAAGGACCAAAGAGCTAACCAAATATAAACCCCTGAATAAATATGTTCTCCTATTTTATAGTTGTGACCGTAGTTATCTATTAGTGAATGATACAATATCATGAAAATAATAGTTGTGCAAATCATAGTTTTGTCAGACCAAATCATTGTCAAGATTCTGATTAACATTGTGTGTAGTTATGCTTATGAAGACTGATACAAATTCAAAACATAACAACAAATATAAGTGTGCAGGCTACAATTTATGGGAGTATATGCAAAGACATCTTGTTGTTAACTTGATATATAAGGCTGCAAAAGGCACTCTAAAAATCATGCTAAAACACATTTAAATGTGAGAAACAGTTATAGAAGGAACATCTAGAGCCTAAAAGATCACTATGAGGTGTAACATGTTTTTTAGCTTATGATAATTATCAAGGGTTTTTCCTTAATTACTCATTTTTCTAATTTATATTAATACTTTATAAAAAATAATACTACTATCTATGGCTGTTTTGTAAAAAAAAAAAAAAAAAAAAAGCAAGATTTTGCATTTTCCTGACAAAGAATGAGCACAAATCAATTGTTCACAATATATTTACATTAATTGAACAAGTCAATATTTAGGCAAAATTAATCATAGATTTGTGGACTTGAAAGAACTATTAGAGGGCATTTAGTACAACATATATATTTAGTTTAATAAGAATTGCCTGTGCTATGTAACCAAAAGCATTTTCTCACAAGTTGACATATCTCAATTGGTGATTTTTCTCATTATTGCAAAACTGTTCCTACCATCAGCAGAAAACTGCATCAGCCACTTCAATCACCTGATCCTAGTAATACTCCTAAAACAGTAGGCATCCATCCTTCTCATGGAGCAATCCTTTAAATATAAGGAAGCTTGCTGTTGGAAGATATCATGAGAGGACAGGACTCCCGGTTTACCCAGAGAAAGAGGAGGCAATCAGAGAGGAACCTCACCCTCTCCTGGGTCCTTGGAATGTACATTCAGTCCACTATTTCCACATTAGTGGCCCTTCCAAGGACACAGCCTTGAGTGAGTAAGACGTTTTAAGATCATCTGGGCTGAATATGTGACAGATCTCAGTTAAACCTTCTATATAAACTTTTACGATTCTGGAAGGCAGCTGAGGAGATGTCCTCTTATAGCCAACAAGAACAAATCTCTTATGTAAGTCCCATTGCATATCTAAACTGCCATCTTACCATTCTGGAGTGATCTACTCCTTTCTTCTGTTTCTCCTTGCCTTTCGTGTACTGGTGGGCCAGTTTCAAATTTCATGTGCAGCTCCTATGGTTGTGAACCAACAATATCATTTCATGATGTCGGTTGTCAGTATTTTCTTTTTCCTAATGCTGAAGATAGTTTCATTTCACTAAATCAAATACAAAGGGCTTTAAATTTTTATCTCCTGGATATGTTTACCTGACAACATCCAATTTTGCAAATTAGCTTCATAAATAAACACATAGTCAAGATGTAATTTCAGAAGCAGAGCTCCAATCGTTACAAATCTTAGACTTCTATTATCCAACCTAGGCTGCACTGACCTTATGACCCCTACTATATTTGTAGAATGATGTAGATTGCAGTGAATGAAAACCCCTGGTATCCAGTCCTGTACAGGTCATTTATTTTTGACTGAAATATGGGACCTAATCTTGATCCATACTAAATTTTAATTCCATTTCTTAGCACCATCATCTTTGTCATCAAAACTCTTTTTTAACCATGGTTCTGATTTTTATTTTATAGACTATTTCTTAGCATACACAATTCTTGTGTTTTATTCCATCGTTCCATCATTAAAACAAAACAAAACAGCTTAAAGTAAGCATTACCTGTTAAAAACTCCTCACTCTATTTTTTCTCGGAATAATCTTTAAAAAAGGAACCATAGATAACATAAGCAGCTATCTTTACTTCTGAAAGTTTCATTTTTATTTGCTTTTTTTAATTAAAACTAATCTTAAAACAATCTCTGAATTAGTAAATTTGTCATCCACTCTTCTTGCTTAATTTTTGAAATTTTCTTATAAGATTATTTCCACCTTAATGATCAACTATACACATTCTAATAATATTTTAACGTAATAGATTTCTTGGGACAATTGGGGGACTCAGTTAGTTAAACATCCAACTATTGATTTTGACTGGGGTCCTGGTCTCAGCTTCATGAGGTCAAGCCCCGCTTATGGCTCTGTGTTCAGCCTGGAGTCTGCTTGAGGTTTCCTCCCTCCTCCCCACTCTTCTCTCTCTTTCTGTGTCTCTCAAAATAAAACAAACAAAACAACAACAACAACAACAACAACAAACTTAAGTAATTTCTTGACTGAAAACTGGTCCAACAATTTATTACACACGGGAAAGATAAAAACAACAAGGAATTCTACAAACAGAAGTTATTCTCATTCTCTGTCCCATTACTTCCTTGGATGCTTTTCCTACAATAGATGCTTAAGAAATGTTTTCTGATTATATATTGCTGCATTTAATATATTATTCACAGGCCTCTTCTACCTGGTGTTTGAAAATAGGAAGTAATGTGAATGACACATGCACAATTTAGACTTAATGGACCTCCAACAACAGTATGCAGTGAATAATTAAATATACTGCCTATGGTTAAGGCTGAAACTAATACTTCTGATAAGTAATTAAAATTCCTCCAATATCATATGTAAATGCCATCTTAAGGAAGATAGCAGAGCAACTGTACTATTTTCAGAGGGATTTTTATGTTTATTATTTTTACTATTACAAAGAAAATATGATATTGTTATTAAATGTCACATATAAAAATTAACAGAGCGACATTTTCTGTTTGCCTCCTAGAGAATTTGCATTATTGATAAAAAGAAAATAAGTATTTGGGAAAATTCATTATTCCAACAACAATAAAGTCACAAAATGGGATTTGGGACTTTTATTTTTTAGGAAAAGGAGCACCGCTGTATGTTGTGAGCAAATGAAAGGACAGCCTTCAGGACTGGTTCTTAGATCAGTTTTCTTTAATCATACTCTCTTAAAATAGGTCATCCTTACAAACGAGACCCATGTTGGCTATCTGTCATGTAAACAGAAGGGTCAAGATGTGCAGACATTAATTGGAAAAAAATATCCATGCCTTCTTCCCTGAGATATATTTATATGTTGTCACTTTCCCAGAATAGCAACTTTAATCATCAGCTACAGAAAACACTCACCTGCTAATTTCATAAGATATATTCAACCTAAACAGTGACTTATAGTGCTATTTTTAAAACACACTGTCATTTTTAGACATATTAATCATGTTTATTGATTGTAAGAAGTCAGGGTTCACTAGGGCAATTTAATGCACATCATTAAAATAGAACAAATTAGGCTATAGCCTACACATGCCTGACTCTGAACATTATACCACAGCAACAGATCAGGGCATGGTCATGACAAAATGTAAGCATACTCAAAGGCAAAAAATAACATCTTTGGAGTCAGAATCTGGCAAATGATTTATTAATTATGCTCATGGGATAGCATGAGCTTAATAAATATGAAATGTATGTGGTTGCCTGCCTACAAGTGTATATCACTGAGTTTATAAATTCAACATAAAACTTCTACTACCAACCTGGATAAATTTAGAAGCACAATCTGTTATATTCCACCTAGATTATGCAATTATGCATATATATTTCATATTTTCTATTTATCTTTATTGTAAATCTCATGCTCTGATTCCCAAGACCAAAGTTATTAAATCCTTAGAAGAACTGAATAAAAGGGATTATTATTTCCCCAAAACACATGTACACTCCATGACAAAAACTTCTTTTTGCATTCTATTTGTTTAATGATATGCCAGCGGGAGTTTAGAAACTTCTTGGAATTGTAAACAGAAGTCATGATTCAGGGAATTCTAACATTACAGAGTCTCCTGCTCTAGGGCAGTGGCAAACTTTTCCTAATGGCCTTAATAGTTAATATTTTAGGCTTTATGACAAATGCGGTCTGTCATAACTACTCAATTCTGCTGTTACTATAAAAACAGCCACAGACAATACAAAACATATGGTTGTAGCTGTGTTCCAACAAAATGCCATTTACAGAAACAGTGGAGGGTTGGAGTTGAGATCATCAACGTGTAGACCCTAGCTCTAGACTAAATCAAAACGTTGGAAGAGTTTAAACCATCATGGTTATGATAGGATCATGGCCAGAGAAAAGCCTAGACAGAAGTTTCTTTTAGGGACACCTGGGTGGCTCAGTCATTCAATGTCTCCCTTTGGCTCAGGTCATGATACCAGGGTCTGGGATAGAGCCCCACATCAGGCTCCCTGCTCACCAGAGAGTCTGCTTCTCCTTCTCCCCGCTCCCTGCTTGTGTTCCTGCTCTTTGTATCTCTCTCTCTTTCTCTACCAAGTAAATAAATAAAATATTTTTTAAAAAGTTACTTTTAGAAAAAAAGTTTAGAGTGATAAGATTTATGATAAAAGATAATAATATGCACACTAACACACTGATGGTGGTTTTGGCAGAAAGTTAATAAACTATAATAGTTCTGGTTTGTATTAATAAATGCAATTTCATTTGCTTCAAAATGTCTGCCTCTGGCCTCTCTTTCTCTCCACTTATGGAAAAGAACCCATAAGAATACTGAGGCATATTTATATAGACATAATGTGCATATATTTGTAAATTATATATATTTTTATTCCTAATTTAAACATCATTTACATTAAGAAAACATTCATTTATTATTCCAGCTAGTTCTTTGATTTGTATGTACCCATGTAATATATAGGTATAGTTTTAAATACTTAGTTACATATTTTCACTGTTTTTATTTCAAGTTCCTAAATTTAATTCAAAACAATTAATGATATTATTCTGAGATGAGGCAAAATACATAACATTCAATTCATGCTACTGAAACCTAGACTCTTATATACTGAACTATTTTAACCTGCCTGGCCACAATTATTTTGGGGAATATTAAGTTTTCCTTACCTTGTTAATTTGTTTTCCATAATTATGTGAGGATGAGATGCCCAAATCTTACATGATGAGCACTCTTGGCTCCACATCATCTTATCATATCACTTTCTGTGGGATCCAAGATTGCTGACAATTAAATTCTACTAAATTTTTTATTGGGACCATAAAACACTCCACTGCTAGGAGCTACTTTGTTCATAACATATTTTCCATTTCCATACATTTTCTATAATTTATTTTTCTTTTGTTACTGACAATAAATATTTCAATTATTTGTTTTGTTAACAACCAAATTTATTCTGAATTTGAGTGAATTTCTATACCATAAATGTCAGAATTACTTGCTGTATCTGCTCCAAATATTTGATGGCTCTTCTAACCTTAATTTTAATTTCTAGGATTTTACTGAAATTTCTGTGCTTTTAAATCTGAGATGTGGGTGTGATGAAAGGACTGTTTACATATCCATTCTTTATCATAAATATTGCTGTACTTTCCTTAATGTCATATATGGTTTATTGATAAATTAATTACTTAATTGCATGTTTTTCGTCCATTTTAAAGGTGCATTCTGTTTACATTTTTTAAATTTTACTATTTATAAACTATATACATTTTATTTTAAAATGTGTCAATTTTAAGAGTAGTTTTCTCTTATATAAATTAGTATTAAAAATGGAACTCTATAGTTTATTATAGCAAAGTGATAAAGATTGTGAGTTTTTGTTTTTTTTTAAGATTTTATTTATTTATTTGACAGACAGAGATCACAAGCAGGCAGAGAGGCAGGCAGAGAGAGAAGAGGAAGCAGGCTTCCGGCCAAGCAGAGAGCCCAATGCGGGGCTTGATCCCAGGAGCTGGGATCATGACCTGAGCTGAAGGCAGAGGCTTTAACCCACTGAGTGACCCAGGAGCCCCAAGATCATGAGTTCTTTAATATATTTCCTGGGTTTGTAACCACCCCAAAATTCAGTACCATGTGACCTTTTGAAACTTACTAACCATCTCATGACTGAGATTCAACCTCACTAAAATGGAAAATACAACATAACTATTCCATGGGATTATGTGAAATTTAATTATGATAATACATACTAAGCACTTAGACTAATACCTGACATATAGTAAATATCACCTAAAATATCTATCGTGGGTATCTCTTAAGTCATCCTAAATGTTATGATAGTGATATTACAGCAAAATGTATAAATTTAAATGCAGTTTCTAATTTGAAAGGTAACTTTAAATTAAAAATTAAACATAATATTTTAATATTATTTTGATGAACTATACTTTCTAGTATTGCAGTTCTAAAATAAAGTGTCTCTGAAGGTGCATTTCTGATTTCATATAATACATGTTTGCATTATAATCTGGTTACAGGATATATATAGACCAAAATATTACAGATGAAGATATTTATCAGGAGTTAACCAACCTCAATAAAATGAATTGATAAACAAATGTTTAAGCTGATTGGAATTCATCATCTAAAATACAATAGAGTATCAATAGCGAACATGGCTAACTCAAAACAAAACTACTTATATCAGTTTGCTTGTGCTTAGTAGGAAATTTTCTACATTGTGTGGCTGACATTCTTAGTATATTAATAATAAAGAATTCATTTTCTCTTTAATGTAAAATTTAGTGACTCAATAACAGAAATTAAGTAGTATATAATAGTCTTGCATGAAAATATAAGTCTATAGGATTAAAGTTTGGGGAGTTCAAACATCATTTCCATGTTGAAGCATGACTATAATTCTTGTGAGCTTCAAGACACATGTGCAATCCTTCTTGCCCTTTTTTTGTTTTCCATGTAGATTGAAAGCTCTGTCACCCTTAAATGGTATGAGGGAAGATTTATAAGAAAGCCAGTGCTCTGGCATCTGGGTGGCTCATTTGATTACTTATCTGCCTTCAGCTCAGGTCAGGATTCTAGGGTCCTGGGATCAAGAAGCATCAGGTTCCTTGCTCAGCGGGGAGCCTGCTTCTCCCACTACCCCTCCCCAGTTTGTCCTCTCTCTCTTTCTCTCTCTGCCAAATAAATAAATAAAATCTTTAAGGGAGAAGAAGGAGAAGAAGAAGAAGAAGAAGAAGAAGAAGAAGAAGAAGAAGAAGAAGAAGAAGAAGAGGAGGAGGGGGAGGGGGAAGAGAAGGGGGAGTAGGAGGAGGAGGAGGAGGAGGGGGAGGGGGAGGAGGAGGGGGAGAAAGAAAAGAAAACCAGTATTCAAGTTTCATGGTAGGGATTTTAAAACAGCAAGGTTGTAACAGGAACTTACATCAAAGTAAAAAAAAAAAAAAAAAAAAAAAAAATGTTGACAATCCAGGAGATAATGAAGTAGGATTCTTTGAATCATAGTTGAGAAAAACAAGACAGGAAACAGAAAGGGAAAATAATAAAGATTATTTAGATTTGTGATTTAGTGAGTTTTTAAAAAGTACAACATATCTATAATTCTAACAAAGTATCATAATCAATATGCTAATTTGTTCCTTTGGCCTAATTTTCATTCATAAGTTGATTTACTTGAATCAACTAGCAACATCCAATCAAATAATTTGGAACATGATCATATTTCAATACCCAAACTAGTTAAACAATATGCAAAATTTTGGTTAGGACAAGATAGGATTAGTGTTTCTTGGCTTTGTCCTTTAGTTTTCATTGATGTTATCTTAGAAAATGAATTATATTTATAATGCAACTATTACATGAGATAGATTGCCCCAGAAATGGAGTGTTCGTGATCTATCAGAATTCCTTCCACTTATAATCCATCTTTTTTCTTCTTTTTGTTTTTCATTATTTAGCACCCACCTTCCTCCCCGTCAAAATAATTTCTCTACACACAGTGGCTTATGCATATTATTTACAGGCCCATTTAAATTTATTTTAATAAATCTGGTTTTATTAACTGATATCTTTATATATCCATCTGGAAATATGTTTTAATTTAGTAGATATTGTACTAGAAAACATAAGTTTTTGTCCTGCTTCCATTGTTACACAACCCTCTCAAACTTCATAAACTTTAGTTTCCTCATCTCTAAATTTTAAGGACTGAGACAGACGATTTACAGACTACTTTTTATCTCTCAAATCCTATGTAATTCCCCATCAACTTTCTGCCTTAAAATGACTATGTATAACAGATAATATTTGAATTTGAAGAATGATTTGAGGTCTTATCTCCAACACTTACTGTGGGGTTTGTATAAAAAATAATTAATGACTCATACATCTGTAAAACTAGAGTAATATTATTTATTATTTTTGATATAAATATATAGTAGCATTATATAACCAATAGCCTGATGAAGCCTAACAGTAGCTATGTTACTAAATAGATAGTATGTAGATTATGTTGTATCTAGATTGTATTATCTAGATTATATAGTATATTTTTGATTTCTATGATGTTCCTCTCCATTTGCATTACCCAGAGATCCCTCTTAGTATATAGTCACAATATCTAAATTTCATATGAGGAAAATGGAAACAGAAACATATTAATTAAATTGCAATTAGAAATCATCAGAAACCAAACTATCTGAAGTTCACATGACTGTTTCAATATTTTGCTATCTTCCCATGACTTAGTAACCCAACCGATAGATATATTTAAGACTAAAAATATTTCATATTATCTCATATGTTCATTTCAGATTATTTGTGTTGTCTTATTCCAAATTTCTTTAGTAAGAATATCTCCAGTCACAAAAGTTGGTTGAGATTTTCTCTACTACATTATAAGTTTGCAAAGGAAATTGAAATAGGATCATCCATTTAGTGGGATTCTTAGTTCCTCACAATAATACTGTGATGTTCACAAAGATTTTGATTAACTTTTTTTCCTGTAATTATTTTATCTTCTCCTAACATGTTTTTTTTCTTCCCCCTTTTTATGTGCTTTAATTTTTTTTTTTCCATCGGAACACTTCATTTCAATACGGACCCACAAGGTAAGGTTAGTAAGAAAAAAATTCACACATTTTCCATTTATTGTATAGACTGGAGCATTTATGACTGAACATTTTCTTCTGCCATAAGCTGATGGCAATTTTTTTCAAATATTTGCTGGAAAAACTTATTATCCTTTTGAATGGACAAGAAACACTATATAGAATTGTTATGAGACAAATAAAATGAGATAATACAAATGACATTGTTTTATAGACTAAAAAGTGCATTGAAAATAAGGTCTATTACCATAACTACATGCTATAACCAAAGAAAGTTCTGAGTTTTCATAATGTCTGTCAAGCAAGTTGGAACCAATTACTATACTCACTATTGGGTTGGTGTGGTTGCTATTGCAAAATGGTGATGAAAATCATGGCATCCTAATTCAGATACACAGCTTCTTATTAATTGAACAAAGTAGATATAAAATATATGTAATAAAAATACATATTATCTGACATGAAACTGAATCTTTTTAAAAGTTAAACTAAAATATCAATTAACAATATTTGCCTTACAAAGGTACATTTTGGTATAATGTAGTGGAACTTTTGTATGTTAGCCTCACATCCACACACTTAGACCAATTAAATATTTTTATTTTTGTTACTTTTGAATAAAAAAATAATAATCAACTCTGTATTCAGAAAATAAAAAAAAAATAGGAGTTAAGGAAAATAAGAAGTAATGAATGACTAGAGAAATTAGTTTGGAGGAATCAAGTCATCCCCTTCCTAATCGCCTTTCAGTGAGAAGATATAGCCATTCCCATAAGAAAAGTTACAAAAAAACCCCCATAGAAATGTAAAAACAAAACCAAAATTTTATTCTTTGACATATAGCGATTGAAATTACTTATGTAATGTTGTATATAAATTGGTAAGTGAAGAACATCCATATGCACACACACACACACATTTTTTAATCCTGATAGAAATTTGAGGTAAATTTTACTATTATACTTATTTTACACATGGGAAAACTAAAGTACAGGAAGGTAAAGTAACTTGTTCTTGAATGGAACCAAAATTTGAATCTAGGGAATTTGGCTGCATGGTTAATTATTTTTTTTAAGATTTTATTTATTTATTTGTCAGAGAGAGAGAGAGAGAGAGAGCGCGAGCGAGCGCACAAGCAGGCAGAGTGGCAGGCAGAGGTGGAGAGGGAAGCAGGCACCCTATTGAGCAAGGAGCCCGATGCAGGACTCAATCCCAGTACCCTGGGATCATGACCTGAGCCGAAGGCAGGGGTTTAACGGACTGAGCCACCTAAGCGTCCCTGCATGGCTCATAATTTTAAATACCAGATTTTAGTGGTTTTCAGAATATTCATAATAAGACCCTTTAATATTACCAGCTACCTTTCTTTCTTTGAAATCTCCATCATAGCAACTGTTTGAACTGTATTGGCTTTTCTTGCTACTTAAACACAAGGTTTTTGAAAATAAGGACATTATTTTTTAATCTTCATATTCCAAGTGCCTAATGTTTTATCTAATGACACATAATTGGTTTTAAATAAAAGTTTGCTAAGAGAATAAGTTCTTCTACAAAACTGATACATCTTTACTACATTCCTAATCTCCTCTTTTAAGTCTTGCTGGTTATCAAAAAGGTTTGATTTAAATTTCCTTGCCAAACCTATCATTACTCAGTGTCTTATGAGGTCTCATATAGAATTGATCATGTCCTCAATATTCTCCAAAGTTCTATAATATATCTCTACAATGGTGCTTTTACATTGTATTGTCTTTTATTTTTGCATATCTTCATTCCAATCAAGCTTCTTCAGAGTAAGTATATCATTTATTGTTGTACACCTAAGTGTTTAATAAAGTGCTTGAATAGGTGTAATCACTTACAGAGTTCTGCAGCTTAAGACAGTAATGTCTCTATTTTATTTGCTTTCAATGTTAAAGGACATAATCTAGTACTGATCTGCCTCAGACTTTATATATTAAATAATTACATATATATTAAGTAATTAAGATACATAGTTATTTCTAATATGTAAATAATATAAAGGGATAATCTTAGAATAAAGGAAGGAGAGTAAATTCTAAAATAAACTATATGTCATAAGGATTTTGCCAGTGGGATTGGGTAGCAGAAAGATAGCATTTAAAATCATAATTGTGATAGGACCTCACCCACCATTTGCAAATTATGCCCTCGGTCAAGTCACCACGTTGCTCAGACTTAGTTTTACATTTTGTAGATAACTGTGCATATTTATGAGGTTGTTTCAAGGGTGAAATGAGGGATATGTGAAAGAGCATTGTAAAATGTCAGTGTAGTATATGTTTGTCTAAAACTATGTAAAATATAAGACACTGAGCTGCCACACTCCCAATGCATACATTAAAATTGTGATTTTAAACATTTTTTACTGTGAACAATAGTTTGTGTCTGTATTATCATTTTATATTTTAATAATATAATAAATGTGTATTTTGGACTGATATATATGTGCATATATATAATATATGTGTTCATATATATAATTTTACAAAAGAATACTTTTGTTTGACTAGGATGAACTGTGATCTATTCTACTTCGGTCTATTATAGTCTATCCATTTTTCATTCACAAATGTTATGTTTTTTCATTTGTTTGTTTTGCTAGACACTGTGTAAGCATTTTATATTTTTTTAAATTTTATTTTATCTTTTCAGTGTTCCAAGATTCATTGTTTATGCACCACACCCAGTGTTCCATACAATACATGCCCTCTTTAACACCCAACACCAGGCTCACCTAACCCCTCACCCCCTCCCCTCCAAAACCCTCAGTTTGCCTCTCAGAGTCCATAGTCTCTCATGGTTTGTCTCCCCCTCCAATTTCCCCCAATTCACTTTTCCTTTCCTTCTCCTAATGTCCTCCGTGTTATGGGTGCCTGAGTGGCTCAGTCAGTTAAGCATCTGACTCTTGATTTCAGTTTAGGTCATGATCTCAGGGATGTGAGATATGCAATAGTCAAACTATTCTGTTAATAAACTTTCAAAAAGTTATTGAAAAATGAAATATGCTTTTACCTTACCCCAGAAATGGCCTTTTTATTTATAAGTATTGGGTTGAAAATTAACAGGTGTACTAAGTAAAGAACTGGAATTGGTAATATTTGCATCATTTGGAGAAGTTCAGGAAAACTTTAATGTCATCATTAAATTAAAACTTTAATATCATCAACAAGATGATATTTTACATGAGGGTAATGTTCTAATATTCAAATATTTAAGACAAAGAATACCTGCATATTTGTTAGCAGTACATTGTTAAAAATATGTGATTCTTGGGGCACCTGGGTGGCTCAGACAGTTAAGGGTCTGACTCTTGATTTCAGCTCAGGTTATGATCTCAGTGTTGTGAAATTGAGCCCTGAGTCCCACTCCACACAGGACTTGGAGCCTACTTAAGATTTTCTCTCTCCCTTTGCTCCTCCCCACTCTAAGAAATGCTCTTTGAAACACAATTAAATAGTTGATTTTGCTACTCACAGATGAGTCAAGTTCCAGAGTTTGAAAATTACTATGTGACAGTTCCAGCTTACTACTTTATAGAGGAAAATTGGTGATATTATCGGAAAGAAAGATTTCAATAAATTATGAAAATTATTTTGGTAGTCATTAGGGAAACTCACAAGTATTCTGGTTTTCTTCTCTTTTAGTCATTAAAATTGAACTTACTGGCAGTATTAGTAGATAGACAAGGTCATGAGTCTTAGCTTGATTAAAAATATGAAAAGTGAGAAAATTATATGAGAAAGTGACATATTTCACTTCTAGGCTCATGCACTAAGAAACTATAAAATATGGGGCACCTGGGTGGCTCAGTGGGTTAAAGCCTCTACCTTTGGCTCAGGTCACGGTCCAGGGTCCTGGGATAGAGCCCTGAATCGGGATCTCTGCTCAGCGAGGGGCCTGCTTCCTCCTCTCTCTCTCTCTCTGCCTGCCTCTCCGCCTGCTTGTGATCTCTGTCTGTCAAATAAATAAATAAAAATCTTTTAAAAAATAAAAAGAAACTATAAAACATTGCCACTTTGTCCTTTACTGCATGATAAGTCTCCATGTTCTCTATAACATAGCTCTGTCAGCTTTGGTCTCAGAGTGAGTTGGAAGTTAGAATGTTTGTAGGCTATGTTCTTTGCTGTAGCTTCATTTGTTGTTAGTTATCTTGGAAAGAGGAATAAAATGGAAGAGAGAGAATACATAAATTCAGAAAATGTAACCTTGCAAGAGGCAACTGTTTTTCAAATCCAAAGGGAAATGGTAAGGCTGAGTAAATCATTAACAAAACAGAAATCTAATTCTGCCTTCAGGCATAAGTCAAAGCAAAGATGTGGCTGTTGAAACCATTGGGGGATCTCATAATAAAACCAACTGAGATTATGACACCTATGATAGATAATTTTATGTTGCCAAATTGACTAGGGCATGGGGTGGCCAGATATTTGGTCAAATGTTATTCTGGATGTTTTTTGTGAAGGGGTGTTTTTGAATGAGATTGACATATTAAATCATAGATTGCCTTCCCCAATGTAGATGGTTCTTATCCAATCAGTTGAGGGTCTGAATAGAACAAAAAGGCTGGCCATCTTTAGTAAGAGTTGCTCCTATCTTATTGCCTCTGAATTGGAAATCAGTATTTTTTTTCTTTTAGCACTTGAACAGAAACATCAGCTTTTGGGGGGCTCTGAAGGCTGCATGCCTTCACAGGAGAATCATGCCATTGGCTCTCCTGCTTCTGACCTCCAGACTTGAACTGGAATTACATCATCGACTCTGCTGGATCCCCGGCTTGACCCTTCCAATATATCCTGCAAATCATCCTATTAATTCTGTTCTCTGAAGAATCCTAACTAATACACCACACAGTCATTTCCATAAGAGTAAATTCTCAAAGAAAACAGACTAAAGCTTTCCTTCTAATGCTTAACAGGTTCAAGATGCAAACAACTTATATTAAGGGATCTTATACCTGGCACAATGAAAGGAGATAAAGGACTAAATTTCAATTAGAAATTGGTCTGTTGCAAACCATAAGAGACTCTTAATCTCACAAAACAAACTGAGGATTGCTGGGGGTAGGGGGTAGAGAGAGGGTGGTGGGGTTATAGACATTGGGGAGGGTATGTGTTACGGGGAGTGCTGTGAAGTCTGTAAACCTGGAGATTCACAGACCTGTACCCCTGGGGCTAATAATACATTATATGTTTATAAAAAATTAAAACATATTTAAAAAATTGTTCTGTTGTTTTACTTATTCACATAATCTTATCCACTTCCAGGAGCCGGTGATATTTTGACAGTGGGGAGGAAAAGTGAAAGGTAAATTGCAAAGGAAATATGTGCTGTGGGTCCTTATAATGATTTGGGCAATCAGAAAGTATGTTATTTTATTAGTTTGTACAAATGTAATGCTATTAATAATTTTGAAGATTCCAAGCTTAAGACATGTCCTGCATTAATCACAGTTCATGAGTATTCCCAGTTTAGCAGGAGATTATAAAGGAGAAGGAAGCTGTATTGAATGGCTGGCAATCATGTCTTCTTATTTATGAGACCTTGGAAAAGAGACTTAATTTCTCTTAATGTTTTTGACATGACAGATATATAAAAGTAGAATGTTAGATTAATTGTTGATGTTTCTTGTGGCTGTTTTATATGTAGTTTTATTTATATTTTTAATTACTGTGTGGTATTCCATGTGCAAATACATCATTATTTGTCTGTTCATCTCCTGTTCATCAACTTTTTAGGATGACTTCCACATTTTTACCATTTTATATATGTTTTAAAATGTGAAATGTAAAATTTTATTATACTTACTATAGTAAGGGAGGATTGATTCCGCATTGCATACTGTAATATACTATTGCATAATGTTAACAGAGTTATAGTATTATCTCAAAATGGAAAATAAAGGAAGGGTGATTATAAGGTTTTAGAGACTAGAGTGGTTGATTTTAAATCAGGTTTTTCAAGGTGGGGATCTGAAAGATTATGCAAAGTTTGTGTCATAATAGTTTTGGTGATAGTGAAGTAAGAGCCTTGAAGATAGTCCTGATGAGCAAAACTCATCAAGGGACATCTAGGTGAGTTGACTATTTAACCCCCCCCCCAATATCATAGTATGTTGATGAAATGAAGTACAGTTTGTTAAACTAATGATAGTAAGATGGCTTATCAAACTGACTCTCTTAGGAGGGTTAACCATGAAACAAGTCCTGACGAGGAAACTGTTACTCCTGATAAGTAAGCTGTTTAGTGGGTTGATGTAAGTTCTTTGTGTCCCCTAAAAATTTATATTGAAGTTATAACATCCAGTACCTGTCAATATGATCTTATCAGGGAATAGGGACTTCATAGATACAATTAGTTAAGATGAGGTCTCACTGGATAAAGATAGGCCCTAACATAATGGCCCTAATCCAGTGACCCCATAAAAAGGTAACAGAGATACAGACACACAGGGAGAATATCATGTAACAAATGGACACAGAAATTGGAGTTCTTAAAATTAACACCTTCATATCATGGGATACCATGAATTTCTAATAATCATCAGGAGAATAAAGACTCAAGGAAGGAACTTTCCCTACTTCCTTCAGAGGAAACATGGCATTGTTTGGATTTTGGACTTCTGATCTCCAAAAGTTTGAGACAATAAACTTCTATTGTTTTCAATTTGTGGCTATTTGTTATAGCAGCCTTCAGATACTATTACATGAATTCAGTCTTGTTTTCTAGGAAAACCCATGTCTTAGAGCAAGCAGCTAATTTAATTTTTCTTGTTTCCAAACTGTTTAACACAGGAATGGTGAAATATGTCAACTCCCAGTATCAATTCACAGAGGAGAGAGTTAACTATGTTAGTTTCAATTCTGAGTTCCTCCACTTTTTTATCACCATCAGAATGGAATTTTCTGACTAACAGAATAGTATGTTTATAAATTATAAACAAAAGGGATGTTTACAACATACTATATGAGTGTGTGAATATATACATAAATACATATTACATACAATTTATAATTTGCTAGATAGATCTATTTAGATATATTATTAAGCAATCAAAAATTAAAAAAATATTTCTACTTCAAATATCCATAATATTAGGGGAATAATATTTGATTTATCTAAAGAGATCTATTTTATTTCTATAAAGAATAAATAAACACATAACTTTAGATGATATCACTAGAAAGAAATATAATCCTTAATGTACATCTACCTTCTGAAACAACTGGTCAAAAGGAGTATATACTAGTTGACAAATATTGTACCTTGTATATTCAGTTATAATAACCTATCATTCAGATATAAACCTGGACCAGGGATTGGTATCTCACCAAATGTCAGCCACTGAGAACCTGGAAATCTCCAAAGATAAGGTTGACTTTCAACATACTCTCTAATAAGGTTCCTTTCAGGTAGACTCATGGAAAGAAGCACAAATAGTAAATGGCATAAATTCCAATGAAACATACAGGAAAAACAGAATAAGGAAGCTATGATATAGATGGAAGGAAAGTGAATTTATGCACCAGTGTTCCAAGAAAGAAATGTACAAAATGACAAATCACTAATTCGCTCTTAGAGAAGATCACTGGAGTAGGGAAAATGAATTGGTGCACGTCCTCAGGAGGGGCAATCTGATGCTAGATTTGAAGTATATTATTCTAGTTTCTATCTTGACAGTCTGTGCAGCACAGGGATTTATTTGTTCTCTCTCTTTCTTTCTCTCTCTCTCTCCCTCCTTCTCTCTCTCTCCTCATTATATGAAGATTCAGTTACCAAGTAAATGTGAGCAGGTTTCTGAAGTTTGAAAAACGAGGAACTACAAGTGGAGAAATTTTAGATTGTATGAAAAGAGTAGATATAAGCCCATGAACATGTAGTGAGTTTAGTGAAGCAAATAATGTTATATCAAAATTCCAAAGATTTGATTGACAAATTACATTTAAAGACCAATTCTATGATGTAAAGAGACAGATGGTAGCTATACTTACAAACATAACATAATGTATAATACTTGTCAAGTCACTAATGTGTACACCTGAAACTAATATAGCATTGTTTGTCCACTATATTAAAAATAATAATAATAATATTAAAGTGAAAATAAAGACAAATTCCAAAAAAGATAAACATAGCTATATGTTGGAAATATGAAAAATACTGGTATTCATGTGGATTTTATGCTTCACATCCATATTTTCTAAAAGAAGAGAAAACAATAACAACAAAACAACAAGAACAACAACAAAATCACACAGTCACCTACACTTCATTTTTGAAAAGTGATGGATGTGGAGAAAAAGGGAAAAAGGTAGGAGGTAGGAGGGAAAAAGGTAGGAGGGAAAGATGATGATGATAGGATAGGATTGAGAATAAAGGAAGCTTGTTGTGATAGCCATGGCTGGAATAAGGCTCAGATAAAGCCACAATATACCAGAGGTTTTCAAATGACCCATTAATTGACCCATGTGTCTATCCTAGCTTTTCTGTCCTCCCCATCCTGATCCATTTTCCTTAGTTCTTTTTCACTGTTCACTGTGTCCTAAAGGCTGATCCACATGACTTTATCAACATGATATTTTATCTTCTGGCTTTATGTTGGTTTTGGCCAATGGGGAGCCCTGAAAAGAAACCAGAAGCGAACAGTGTGAGTTTATTCCATTTTTCCTTCATTTTCTTTCTTATGTTACCACTTGGAGCTGAATATGTTGACATCACTGTCAGAGAAGATCTTCCCACACACTTATCTCTCAAGTTCATTAACCATTCTCTGTCTGATTCTCCAGACCTAAGATAATAGGAAGGTAATAGATTTATGCTTTCACCTGCCCTAGAACATTGCACTGTTTCAGTTCTTCTGCATTCAATCCACATGATTATAAAGAGTCCCTTTGTTAATTTCTTTCCTCAAATTTCTTTTTATCCCAACTTTGTTGAGGAATAATTGACAAATATGATATTAAACATTTAAAGTGTACAATGTGATGATATGTTATACATATACATTGTGGAATAATTACCTTTATCAAGATAATCAACATATCTACCACTTCACATACTTAACTCTTTTGGGAGGGGTTGGTGAGAATGCTCAAGATCTACTCAGAAACTTTCAAGTATACAATATGGTATTATTAACTATAGCTACCATTCTGTACATTAGATCTTCTGAACTTTTCTTTTTTTTTTTCTTCTTAGATTTTATATATTTATTTGAGAGGAAGAGAGAGAGAGAATGAAAGGAGAGATGTCAGCAGGAGAAACAGACCTCCTGCTGAGCAGGGAGCCTGATGTGGGATTCAATCCCGGGACTCCGGGATCATGACCTGAACTGAAGGCAGTCGCTTAACCAACTGAGCCACCCAGGCGCCCCTGAACTTATTCTTTTATAGCCATCTCCTTCTTGCTGGACCCTGACCAACACAGGGTCTGGAGCTACTTAGTTAAAATTCCATAAAAACTTAAGAGTTTTCATGTAAAGGGATAATAAAAAAAAATTCAAAAGACAAAATCATTTAGGGTTATAGGACTCTGCAGGAAAATAAAAGAAAATTTGAAACTTCCATGAACCATTTTTTGTTGTAATTTTTATCTGTACTCTACAAATAAAATTATATATTTGTATTTATACAAATAAAATATATTATTTTATATATAATGTAAATCTATCCCAGAAGTGAACATTTTGTTTAGAAAGAGAACATCATATTTTGCTTCCAAGGATCCTAGTTTGGTTGGCTGAAAGCCTATTTATAAATATTCATTTTACTTTCCACCCCCCTTCTCTTCTTACTATATATATTTCAAATCTACTTTTTTATTCGTTCTACAGATGTTTCTAGACCCATCCATGAGATCTACACATATTTACTTTCTCCTTATTCAGAATAAGAATTGCCACAGAGATGTGTGGTTTGCTGTCCCTTAACATAACCATTTTTGATATCCGAAGTAAAGATACTACTGTCACCTGACAAATAATTGATTATTTCAATAGTACATATATGCGCCAAAGGAAATAGTGAGGAAGCACAATAAATAGATCTAAATAATTGAAGAAAAATCTATTTTGCATTAATTTCCAGCATTCTTTGCATAATGAATTTCAGACAAGACTATTTAGATTATAAAGTTATGAAATTTCAGAACTAAAGAGGCATGAATAATTATTCTGTCAGATACATAAGGAAAAGTAAAATATGTTTCCCAAGCTCTGATAGACAATTAATGAAGAAGATATGCTTGACACCAGTTTGATACAACTTCTCCACCTTTTGCATTGATCATTTTGTGTATTCTTTTTTTTAATTAATTATTTTTATTAACATATAATGTATTATTTGCCCCAGGAATATGGGTCTGTGAATCATCAGGCTTAAACACTTCACAACACTCACCATATTACATACCCTCCCCAATGCCCATAACCCAACCACCCTCTCTATACCCACTTCCCCCAGGAACCCTCAGTTTGTTTTGTGAGATTAAGAGTCTCCTATGGTTTGTCTCCCTCCTGATCTCATCTTGTTTCATTTTCTCCTTCCCTTCCCCCTACAGCCCCACTCTGCCTCTCAAATTCCTCATATCAAGGAGATCATATGATAATTGTCTTTCTCTGATTGACTTATTTCACTCAGCATAATACCCTCTAGTTCCATCCATGCCATTGCAAATGGCAAAATTTCATTTCTTTTGATGGCTGCATAGTATTCCATTATATATATATATATATATATATATATATATAGCATCTTCTTTATCCATTCTTCTGTTGATGGACATTTAGGTTGTTTCCATAATTTGGCTATTGTGGACATTACTGCTGTAAACATTTGGGTGCACGTGCCCCTTTGGATCACTACATTTGAAAATTCTTTTGAATGTGGCATGAACTATGTTAAGAAACATGGCATATGTGGTTGTAAATTGATATAATCAGTACACAAAATTACCAGTATCCATTAAAACTGTGCATTTGCATAATCTATACCTTTGTAAAATGCTACTCTTAAGTTACCAGCTACAGAAGCAAGCACCTACATACACCAATGGACGTATTCAACAATGTTCAAAACAGCTCCATTCATAATCAACTCCTACCAAGAAACTACCTCAATGTCCATGAAGAGAAAACAAGACACCTAGATTAAGCTGTAGTAAAGAATGAAAATGAAGTATACTAGAAGTGCACTCAGCACATTTGGATGATGCTCCCAAACATATACTTGAGGAAAAGAAGCCAGACACAAAATTATACTGTTGCACACATTTATGTAAAGTTCAAACAAAGACAAAATTAACTTATGCTGATAGACATGAGGCGATCTTTTGGTTGTGACATATTGACTATTTCTGAGATTCTGATGTATTCTATATCTTGACACGGAAAATGGTTATACAGATATATGCATTCCAAAATAATTATCAATTTCCATACCTATAACTGGTAATTTTTTACTTCAATAGAATGATGGGAAAAACAAGTATGATCAATATAAATTCTATGTGGTGAAAGACTATATGTGCTGAGAATGGAAAGAAGACATTTTTATAATTGTTGGCTTAATGATAACCCTTACCCTAGTTGTGTGGGGGGGGAGTAGGGTCACTGGAGTCATACATCTTAGAAGCAACAACTATATTACATGTCATGCTAAATATAATGATTTGTAGAACTGAGTTTATATATTATTTCTAGTTATGTACAGAAGAAAACTAAAGAATAAAATAAAGGACGTATAGATAGGAATTAAAGTTAAGAAAAATTTAATTATGAACAATAAACAAAACATATCTGAATTTTATGGGAAATAGTCTCCCATCATTATAATTCTTTGATTTCAAATATTTCTTTTATAATAGTTTAAGATTTCAGAAACAAACAAAAATTCCTAACAATATATAAAATTTCTTAAATTGTTTTATTTACCTAATAACAACTATCTTACCTATTTTAAGATTATAATTCTAAATTCTCTTCCCTCTATTCAGTATACAATTTTAACTTTTCTTAGCATCTCCTCTATGAATTGTCCTCCAAAAGGGCAAGTTAATATAGCTCCAGATCTTCCACTTTTGGAACAAAGGAGAAAGGAACAATAATTTAGGTAATGATCTAGTGGCTAGATTTATACTACAAAAACACTGGGAAGTGTCCTGTTGGAGAAATGCCTGACAGATTGTCACAGAATGTTATCAAAGAGAAACCCAGCAGTTTCCCTTTCTCTTCATGCTGTTCTCTGCCTTCCTTTACTTCATGACCTGAAGCCCTAAATAGGCAACCCTCTAGTATATCTGTATTAATTTCCTATTGATGCAATAAAAAATTACCTTAAGCTTAGTGGCTTCAAAAACACAAATTTATTAACTCAAAGTTTCTGAGGACAAGATGTCTAAATGTGTTAACTCAAAATTTCTGTGGGCATGATTTAGCTGTTTTTTTGGACTGCCATTTGAGGTTCTATTGAAGAGAAATCTTCTCTAGGTTTACATTGATTTTGGTAGCATTTGGTTCCTTGAGGCTTTAGAAATAAAGACTTTAGTTTCTTCGTGACCATGAACTACAGGCTAGTTTTGTTTCCTTGTCATGTGAAACCTTCCAACAAGGCTGTTTTTTTGTTTGTTTGTTTGTTTTGTTTTGTTTTTTTCATCAAGCAAACAAGGAAATGAGAGAATCTAGCAAAATAGGTACTATAACCTTATGTAAATTTATCACATAATCAGAGATGTGTTTTTACCTTTGACATATTCTGTTGGTTAGATGCAAGTCACAGATCTTGCCCATACTCAAAGAGAGGGCATCCCATAAGGTCTTGAATACAGTGGAACTTGGATTATGGGGGCCGCTATAAGAGATTGTCTATCCCAGTCTACCCTCTAGCCTTCAATCCACACATGAAATATTTTTACCACCATTCTTCTAAATCCAGCAAAAGTTTTAGTCCAATATAGCATCTACTCAAAGTCTAGACTTCATCATTGAGATCACAGTTAAGTAGTGTTATCAGCTTGCTTCTTTTTAATAGAATTTGGAGTGTTTGACCATATCCTTATAGTTCATACTATCTTCGTCCCTTCCAGTTCCAATGGGCAAATTTTTGCTGGAAGAATTTTCTCAAGATCTTTGTGTGCTCCCATGGAACTAACTCAGGTTTCTTACCCGCCCCCCTCCGCCCCCCACCAAAATCCAATTTAAGAGGTCATTTTTAAATAGCCTATTTTGAGCTCTGGCTGAGATGGCCGAGTTAACATGACTCTTGTTTCCTCAAGATATCATGGTTTGTTTCAGAGCTTCTGTGAGGCACAACCTTAATCTCTTAAAAGAAAACTTGCAGTCTTATGTTTCAACTTTTCTGATGATTTAGAAAATGCTTACACCTTCACATTCTTTTTCTCTAGATACACTTTCTTGACAGCGCTGAGAAGCCATTTCTAAATTTTAACATCTTTTCCCATCGGAAGAGTAAGGATGTCCCAAATTATTACATCCTGGTTCTTACTGTGTTTAACACATCTTGCTGCAATTTATCTCACTTCTCTTGGATTTTCCTGTAAGTAGGAAAAAGAAACCAGACAATATCTTCTCTACTCTGCTTGGGCATCTCCTTTGATAGGTCACCAAATTCATTAACAGATTTTCTACTTTCCATTTTATTATAGGCAATAAAATTGCTAAGCTTCACAACTATGTAATATGGATCCCCATTCCTTCTTATTACAAGAGCATGTTTTTTATTTCCTCTTTTTTTTTTTTTACCAGCAGCATGCTCCAAGTTGAGATTTCTATAGAGAGTGAGTTTTGTCTATCAAAGTCTTCAAAATTCTTCTAGCTTACATCTACTGTCAATTTCAAAAGCCATTCCTACATTTTGAGGTATTTGTGATGGCAGTATCCCATACTCAGATATGTGGTCCCTATCAAAGCTGCAATTAAAATGTTGTCTAATGATAGTTTCCCATCTTGAGGCTCAAATGGGTAGAAATCTACTTACACCTGCTTTGTTGTTTACAGTATTACTTGTTGGTTGTCTTCTGAGGGCCACCCTTAGCTCCTAGAGTCCACTTTCATTTTCTTGCCATGTGTCTATTTTCTTCATGAAAGGCTGCAAGAAAATGGCAGATTTCATCAAAATGAATGCTACACTTATATAATGTAACTATATAATAATCAAATATACATAATCACTTATATCCTGTTACTTTTATCATTTCTACTGATTATAGGCAAATAATAGTTCCAATAAACACTCAAAGAAAGGAGATCATGTACCTATGTGAATATCATGAGGTGGGGATCATGGAGCTCACCCTAACAAGTAATCTGCCCCAAGGTCCACCTTCAAAATATATTTTGAACCTTAGTCTTGATATTTGCTAGGGGTTGAGCATCTTACATATATTATTTACTTAAGTTCTTAAAACAGTGTCTAATTAGATGAATACTGTAAGCCTGATTTCACATGTGATAAATGGAGGTGATTAATTTGCCAACGGTAACATAAGGAGTAGTGATCATATCTAATTTTGCATGTAGTAGGATTTTTTTTTGCAAGAATCACTTCCTCCCATCTCTTCTTTCTGTCCTGCCTTTGTAATTTCCAAATAACCTAATCACTTTCTCATCTAAGACAATGTACAGTTATCAATACATTCTGATTCTTAGGAGTATGTTAAGAATTAGCTCTTGAATATAAGAGCGCAATGCTCGAAGCCTTTCTACGGCTTTTATCTGTCAAATAGCTGCATTTTATTAAAAAAAATAACAAAATTCAGAAATAGCAAGCAAGATTTCTTTCAAGATAAATACAACCTAGCAGAACAGCTGGTCCCAAAGATCAGGTCTTTGGCAGATAGATGCTCTCTGTATGCTTTCATTGATGGCAATCACTTAGGATTTCTGAAGAGTTCACTATTATAAACATTACTTGGATTTCTTCTATACACCATATTCTATACTGGTTTTTATCTTGGTTATTTAAATATTTTTAATATTTATAAATTATATTTAAATACACATATTCATACATATTTAATCTGATTATTCATAAATAATTACAAAATGTTGTCAAACAGATGCTTTAAAGAAGACCATAATATTTCAGTCTTTCATTTATTTAAAAAAATGTACTAATTGTTACAATTAAGTCAATGATTTACAAGTAGAAGTGTGTCCACAGCTCAAGAAATTTGATCTTTTATACCATGTGTGTTAGCTATGTCTTATGTTTCCGCCCTATAACCTCACAGTGTAACGTATGCTGGAGAAAAACAAATACTTGAAACTAACTAGCTCCGGATTGAAGAAAAAAACTGCACTATAATGAGTCATACAGAATTATACAAATGACTCTGAAGGACAAAAATGAAGAAAGCATAATTATACCCATATTTTCTATAAAATGTTTTCTCAGAACAATATGCTTATAACAAATAAACTCATTGCCCCTTAAATATCATTTCTACTTTTCCTCTGCAATAATAGAAACTCCAGTTTTTCTGTTTGTTTTAACATCCTTACTGGGTTATAATTCACAACCATAAACTTCACCCATTTAAAGTATATATTTTGATATTTTTAAGTATATTCACAGAGCTTTGTAACCATAGCTAAAATAAGTTTAGAACACTTAAATTACCTCAAAAAGAAACCCCTATCTTATTGGTCACATGTGACTCCCATCCTCCTGGACCCTAGGAAACTACTAATCTTTCTGTCTAGAGAATTTACTATTCTAGATACTTCTTGAAAATGGAGTGATACAACATTATCATTAATTTGTCATTAATTTACTTTTATCATTAATTTACTTCCCTGAGTATAAAGTTTTCAAAACATACCCATATTGTATATGTGTTAGTAATTCCTTCCTGTCTATGGTTGAATATTTCATTGTAAGGATAAATTCCTTTTTTTTTTTTAATCTAAATATTGGTTGATAGACATATGGGTTGTGTCTATTTGTAGACTATAATAGTCAAGAAAGTCTGCTATGAATATTCATATAGAAATGTTTGTGTGAACATATGTTTTGACTTCTCTTGTACATGTGCTGCTATATACTGAATGTATTCCCCCAAATTCATATGTTAAATCCTAAGACCAATGTGATGGTATTAAACTGTGAGGCCTTTGGGAGGTGGTTAGGTAATGAAAGTGGAGTCCCAATAAATAGAATGAAATGACCATACAAAAGAGGTCCTAAAGAGCTCCCTTGTACTTTCTGCCATATTCAGACAGAGTAAAAATACAGAAAAATATTAATGAGGATGAAAGCTCTCATAGACCCTGAATCTGCCAACACCTTGTTCTTTGACTTCCCCTCCTACACTATGAAAAATAAATTTCTGTTGTTTATGAACTATCCAGCATATTTTTTAAGCATGCTGTGGGACTAAGACAGAAATAGGCACCACAAATGGGGTAATAAGCTATTCCTAGTGCTAGGTAGATTACACTGAACTGCTTCCATCATTAGAAGGAGCAGCATTTTGTCACTATTGGAATAGGCACATGGTCAGGATATGGATTTGGCTTCCATGCACACAATGCTTCTTTCAAAACTACCAATAGTCCACTATCATGGTATTCCATATATCACAATTTCTGTTTGAGGTACTTACTTTATAGGGGAAAAAATGTGGCAATGGGCCTATGTTCATGGAATTCAATGGTCTACCCCCACCCCCATTCCTTCAAACCATAAAGACATTCAAGAGGGATGAATTCTTCCAACAGGAAACACAACAGTAATTCCATTGTACTTGAAGTTAAGACTTCCTCTCAGCCACTTTGAGCGCCTCATGCCTTTGCATTAACAGGGAAATAAACAAGTCATAGTGTTGGCTGAAACAAGTGATCCTGAAGGGGAAACTTAAATACTACTCTACAGTGAAAGTAAGGACAATTATGTCTGGAATATATATTTCTTAGCATGTCTCTTAGTATTACCATGCCCTGAGATTAAGTTCAATGGAAAATCAATAACAATCCAATCCAGGCAGGATTAATAACAGCCTAGACCCTTTGGAAATGAAAGTTTGGATCATACCACCAGAACCATGACCAGCCCAGGTGACTGCTGGAAAGCAAGGGGAATATAGAATGGGTAGTAGAAGAAGGTAGCTATAAATATGAGCTATACCCACATAATTAGTTACAGAAACAAGGATTGTAATTGTCATGAGTATTTTTTCCTTACTTTGTTATAAATTCATTTGTGTGTATATACACTTATATACGCATATATATACGAATACATATGAAAATAAATATATTCATTTGTGCATATATTAAGCAAATATATTTTATCTTTTATTCTCTTACCATGTAATATAAAATGCATTTACTTTATACCCATATTTAAGTATTGTTAATTTTACATCACAGTATTCAAGCTACAGGATATCAGGAGAAAAGTAAACATCACTCAAGAACTTTACCTGCTCTTCGGAGAAAGGATTAGTGTGTTTTCAGTTGTTTGCAGGATAGTTGCATCATGTTAGGTGGAATTATGACCTTATCATTGTCTTTTTTTTTTTTAAGATTTATTTATTTATTTGAGAGATTGAGTGTGTGTGTTTGGAGATGGGAAGGGCAGAAGGAGAGAACGTTTTAAGCAGACTCTGCGCTGAGCACAGAGCTCAACATGGGGCTCATTCTCATGATCCTGAGATCAGGACCTGAGCCAAATCCAACATTTGGACACTCAATTGACGATGCCACCCAGGCACCCTGATCTTGTCATTGTCTTTATTTGAGATTAAGAATGTTTAGAGAAACCACCAGTTTGATAGGAAGTGGACTTGTGATGATTATTTTATGCATCAGCATGACTGACTGGGTTATGGGACGCTAGATAGCTGATAAAACATTATTTCTGGTTGTGTCTGTGAGGATGTTTCTGGAAGAGATTAGGGTTTGTATTTAGTACACTAAACAAAGATGATTACCCACACCATTTTGTGTGGGCATCCAATCCGTAGAGGTTCTGAATAGAACAAAGGGTGGAGGAACGGAGGATTTCTCTTTTATTGAGCTGGGACATCCACAGACTCCTGCTCTACGACATCAGTGCTTATGGTTCCTGGGCCTTTGAACTGCAACCAGGATTTATAAAATAAGCTCCTCTGGTTCTCATGCCTACAGACTTACACCACTGGTTTTGGAATAACTGCTGACATTGCTGGTTCTCCAGAGGGCAGACTGTAGATCATAGGACTTCTCAATCTCCACAGTCACCTAAGCCAGTTTCTCTAATAAATATATTACTTAGGGGTACCTGAGTGGGTCAGTGGGTGGAGGATCTGACTCTTGGTTTTGGCTCAGGTCATTATCTCATGGGTCATGAGATCGAGCTGCATGTCAGACTCTGGCTCAGTGGGAAGTCTACTTAAAGATTCTCTCCCTCTGCCCTCCCCTGCCAACTCTCTCTCTCAAATAAATAAATAAATCTTTAAAATGTGTGCATGTGTGTGTGTGTATAATTTATTGGTTTTGTTTCTCTGGAGAACATAGCCTAACACATATACCTAGGAGCAGAATTACTGGGTCATATGGTGACTCTATGTTTTACATTATCAGAAATTGCCAGTTTTTCAAAGCAGTTACACCATTTTATGTTCCACCAGCAATTAACAAAGGATTAACTATCACAATTTCAAAGATCCTAAGCAAGACTTGTTATATTCTGTCTTTTTAATTAGAGTCATTCCAATATGTATAAAGTGATATCTCATTGTGGTTTTGATCCTCATTTCCATAATGACTAATGATATTAAATGTCTTTTTATATGCTTGTTAGCCACATGTATGTCTTCTTTGAAGAAATAGCTAACCAAATTTTAAAAATAGAGTTTTTTGTGTTTTAATATTATTGCATTAGAAGTTTCTTTTTTAATATTTTAGATGTGAATCTCTTATCAGATAAATAACTTGCAAGTATTTTCTTTCATGCTGTGCATCATTCGTTTTCTAATTTTTTGATGATGACCTTTGAAGCAATAGACATTTTAAAATTTGTTAAGTTTGACTTAATCTATTTTTTATTTCTTTTGATATTGATGTCATATATAAGAAATTACTGACTACCTCAAGGATGCAAACATTTACTACTATATTTTCTTCCAGGAATTTTGTAGTTTAAGAATTTATTTCTGGACTCTCAATTCTAGTACTTAATCTCAGTTCTACCTTTTATGTCTACACTATATTGTCTTAATCTCTATAGCTTTTTAGTAAATTTTAAAGTCAGAATGTGTGAGTCCTCTAGGTTTGCTAACCTTTTTCCTTACTGTTTTGACTATTCTGACATTTGACTATTCAAATGAAGATTGTTCTGACTATTCTTAAGTCTCCAAATGAATTCAGGATCACCTTGATCCTGCAAATGTGATAAGGATTGCTTTAAATTTATAAATTTATAAGGATTGCTTTATAAATTTATAAAATTTATAAATTTATAATTTATAAATTTATAATGATTGCTTTAAATTTATAGATGAATTTTGAAAGTAGTGCCATTTTATTAATACTAAGTCTTCTGATCCATGTACATGAGATATCTTTCCTTTGATGTAAGTCATTAAGTCGTTTAATTTCTTCCAACAACGTTTTGTAACTTTTAGTTTACAAGACTTACATCTGTTTTGCTTAAAATATTTAAAAATTTAGTAATGCAAATACATTATTTTTTTCTTCTTTTCAAGATTTATTCATTTATTTTGAGAGAGAGAGAGAGAGAGAACAAGCAGGCAGTGTAGAAGGAGATGAGAGAATACCAGGCAGATTCAAGTGCAGAGCCCAATTCAGGGCTTGATCTCAAGACCCTGAGATCATGACCTGACCTGGAACCAAGAGTTGGATATTTAACCCACCTTGCCACCCAGGTGCCTCAAGTGGGATGTTTTTCTTAATTTAACTTTGAATTGTTCATTGCTAGTGTTTAGAAATGTAACTATTTTTGTAGAAGATTTAATATCTTGCAACTTTTTTTAAGCTCATTCATTAGTTCTGATAGGTTTTCTAGTAGATTCCCTAGAATTTTCTACTTGCACAATTATGTCATCTTCAAATAGAATTAGTTTTACATTTTCCTTGTGATGTGATGACCTTTTCTTTTTGTTTTTTTTCCTAATCATTCTGGCAAAAATTTCTAGTACAATATTAAGTAGGAGTATCAATAGTGAACATCTTGGGGCGCTTGGGTGGCTCAGTGGATTAAAGCCTCTGCCTTCGGCTCAGGTCATGATCCCAGGGTCCTGGGATGGAGCCCGCATCGGGCTCTCTGCTCAGCGGGGAGCCTACTTCCTCCTCTCTCTCTCTGCCTGCCTCTCTGCCTACTTGTGATCTCTGTCTGTCAAATAAAATAAATAAAATCTTTTAAAAAAAGATAGTGAACATCTTTATCTTGTTTCTAATATTGGCATGAAAGCAGTCTGTAACTATTAAATATGATGTTAATTGTAAAAGATACACTTTATCAAGCTGAATAAGTTGTTTTTTGTCTCTAAGTTGTGGATTGGTTTATCTTTGAAAGGTTTGGAATTTTGTCAAATTTTTTTTCTCTTTCTACAGAAATGACCATGTGATTTTGTCACTTATTCAATTAACATGATTTCTATAAATCAATTCTCAGTTATTAAACCAAACTTCATTTCTAAGGATCAATCACAATTGGTGATGGTATATAATTGGCCATTTTGTATATATGTATATATATTAAAACATATAAGGTATATATATATACACTAAATCTTCTTTATTCACTCATCCATCAGTGGATGCTTAGGTCATTCCCATATCTTGACTATTGTAAATAATGCTGCAACAGTGAAGGTGAAGATATCTTTTAGAGTTATTATTTTCATTTTCTTTAGGTAAATATCAAGAATTAGAACTGCTGTACCATATAGTAGTTTTTTCTTAAATTCTTTGAGGAGCCTCCATACTGTTTTCTACAGCAGCTGCACCAGTTTACATTCCCACCAATAGTGTACAAGAGTTCCATTGTTCCATATCCTTTCCAACATTTGTTATTTCTTGTCTTTTTGATAATATTCATTCTTTTTTTTTTTTTATTCATTTGACAGAGAGAGAGATCACAAGGTAGGCAGAGAGGCAGGCAGAGAGAGAGGAGGAAGCAGGCTCCCTGCTGAGCAGAGAGCCCAAGGCAGGGCCCGATCCCAGGACCCTGGGATCATGACCTGAGCCGAAGGCAGAGGCTTTAACCCACTGAGCCACCCAGGCGCCCCTGATAATATTCATTCTAACAGTTGTGGAGTGAGAGCTTATTGTGGTGTTTATTTGCATTTCCCTCATGACTAATGACATTGGGCATAGGTGCTTGTTGGTAATCTCTCTTTTTTAAAAATCTATTTATATCTATTTATATTATTATTATTATTACTTGCTGTTGAGTTGTATATTTATATTTTATACTAGTCTCTTATCAGATATATAATTTGCAACCTACTCATTCAGTAGGTTGTGTTTTCTTTTTAATAATGGTTTCCTTTTCTGTGCAGAAGTTTTTTAGTTTGATGCAGTCCCATTTGTTTATTTTACACTCCCATTTACAACTGCACGGATATAATACCATTTGCTTATTTTATTTTAAAAATTCAATTTATAATTGCATTAAAAAGAAAAAAAAATACCTTGAAATAAATTTAACCAAAGAATGAAAGACCTGTATATTGAAAACTGCAACACTAATGTAAGAAATTGAAGATGACACAAATAAATGGAAAGATATTCCATGGTTAGAAAGGCACATATTGCATGGAGCTCTGGATGTGGTGCATAAACAATGAATTTTGGAACACTGAAAAAAAATTAAAATACAATTTTAAAAAATTTTATGGAACCACAAAAGATTCTGAATAGCTAAAGCAATCTTGAGAAAGAACAAAGATGGAGTCCTCCTTATTTAAAACTATATCTACAAATTCAATGCAATCCCTATCAAAATACCAACAGCATTTTCCACAGAGTTAGAACAAGTAATCCTTAAATTTGTATGAAACCATAAAAGACCCCAAGTAGCCAAAATGATCTTGTAATAGAAAAACAAAGCAGGAGTATTACAATTCCAGATTTCAAGATATATGACAAGGCTGTAGTAATCAAAGCAGTATGATACAAGCAGTATGATACAAAAATGGACACATGGATCAATAGAACAAGATAGAAAGCCAAGAAAAAAAAAATCACAATTACATGGACAATTAATCTTCAACCAAAGAGGCAAGAATATGCAGTGGAAAAAAGACAGTCTCTTCAACAAATATGGAAAAACGGTATAGCAACATGCAAAAGAATGAAATTGAACCACTTTCTTATACCATATACAAAAATAAATTCATTCATATATATATATATGAATGAATATATAAATATATAAATGAAATTGTGCTGTATTTTATCATTACCCACAGAATTATCTTTACTGGATCTCTGCTTTTTCCTGTCCAGTCAAGTTACTATCTGGAATCACTTGCATTTGATCCAAAGAACATTATTTAGAATTTCTTATAAGGCAGGTATGCTCGTAATGAATTCTCTCAGCTTTTGTTTATCTGGATCATACCTTCTCCAATCTTCACAAGTCTCCTAATATTTGGTGAAAATCGGACATTTTAGATAATAACTTGTTGCTATTCTGGATACATTTTTCTCCTCCTCTCACCTGGAGGTTGATGCCATTGTTATTCTTTATTTGTTTATTTGTTATTATTCATTTATTTAGAGATTTGGCTAAATTTCCTGCAGAATGCCATCTCTGATGTTCATGCTCATATTTTTTACCTTACTTTTAGCTTTAGTCAGGACTAATTAATTAGGTATTGCCCCTAGGTCAGCATAAATCAGCTATTGGTCAAAGTTCATACCTATGTCCCTTTGTCAATTACATATTTACCTTTGACCTGTAGATGTATGTGTGGCTTGGAGGCTAATATCACAGTTCAGGGAGATTATACTATTTTCCCAAGTTCAGGCAAGAACTGGTAGTGTAGATGTTCCCTTGTGATCACTTTGGAGAAGGTGCAGCCTTGGGTATGCACACATTCATCTAATGTAATTTTTTTTTAAGATTTAGATTTATTTGTTTATGAGAGAGAGAGAGAGAGAGAGAGAGAGAGAGAGAAGGGGAAGGAGAATCAAAGGGAGAGGGTGAGAGAGGCTTAAGCAGATTCTGTGCTGAGCTGAACATGGAGCCCAAGTTGGGGCTCAATCTGAAGACCCTGAGATCAAAACCTGAGCTGAAACCAAAAGTCAGGGCTTAACTGACTGCACCATCCAGGCACCCCAGGAATAGATGTAATTTTATTTTTAAACTTGGCTTCCTGAGAATTACCCCTGTTCAGAATAATTTATTGCACAGCCAATGTACTGTGAGAGGTTATACTTCAGCCTCTTGGGCCAGTGAATCTTCTACTGATTTTTAGATGTATCTTTATGTGGTTAGAAAATGTTTTCAAGTCTGCCCAATATCCTGGAATTGGTTCAGCCTAACACATTGACTGGGATCCTAGCAGGGCTCTTCTTGCTTTCTCTTCCCATAGTGTGTATATTTCCAGAATTTGTCATTTTTTTTCTTCCCTTTCTTCAACCTTCTGCTAAGTTCATGTGTTTAATAGTTAGACCCTCATCTTAAAACATGAAAAGAAAACTATACATCGGGAATGGTAAAATAAAAGGCTGCAAACACCCAGCCACCCTACCCAAACTGAAATCACTGAAATGCCTTTATTTTACTATTTATGTGATAGTTTAGTCTATTTCTTTTTTGTTTGATGCACTTTTGTTTGACTACTCAGTTTAAATTCTCTCTCATACCAATCAGATTTTTCTTTTTAACCAATCTGAATTACTCATCTACTTTTTCTATTAACTTATATATGTAGAAAGCTTAATGCATAATCCTATCCATTAGCACCCCATACATGTGGTTTCAAACATTATAACTTGCTAAGTCAACTCAGGTTCCTAAAAATCTCACTCATATGTCTATTAGCCTCTCCACGGTTTTATTGTAATTATTTGCAAACATATTTGTCGACCCATATTTCTGGCCTTTGCTTCAGTTAACTAACACAGTTCTTGATATCTTACTCACTTTTGGGTGATTAGCATAACCACCACTTAGCTAGGCTTGGAATAAATACTAATGAAGTTTGCTAATTAGTTAATTGGGTTTTATTTGGCTGATACAGGGAACAGTAAAGTACTGAGAATACAGAAAGAAGTACAAAAAAATCAAATTCTAAAGAAAACTAAGTCTATTTTGGCAAAAGAAAATATGAGATTAATAGTAACAGAAGATTTAAAACATTGCTAATACAAAGGCTAAACTACAACTCTGAATGTTCTTACAGAAGAGAGTGAAGAAAATCTTGGAAGGAAGTTTAGAACTAGTAACTCGAACAGAGCAGAATGACATTAAAAAGGAGAATATCGTTTTTTAAATACTTGTTATCTAATTGTGATCAGTATAATTAATACACATTTTTAATTATGCAACACCCCCCATATCCCCATTTATTACCTTCTCCATTTGAAAAGTAGAATATAAGATTCAGATAATCTATCTTCTACCTCTTGCAGGGGGTATATAGTGTGGTTGATTTTTATTACCTGAAGTTGAATCTTCATCCAAAAGGAATATGAAGCAGCACTAATCAACACCAGGTATAAAATGGGGCTTTTCTGCTGGTACCAGCACAGGATATGCAAAATTTACCCATTTATTTAGTTTTCCCACTGTGGCCCCATGTGGCTGTTTACAGTCTCAGATGGGGTGCACAATTACTGCTGCACAAAATTTCTGTAAATGCACAACATTTCTCACATTAAATACATAATCTTTGACAAAGTCTATTTACTTCTCTACAACTCAATTTCATTTTCTTATGACTAGATGATGAATACTCTTTAAGTTCTATAATAAAAGCTGATCTCTTCTTAAGATTAGGAAATAATATTCTCATAGCTAAGAGATAAAATCTCAAAATAGCTCATCTCTACATTTTATAACATAGAGATTAATGTTCTTTTCATTGACTTCTCAAACTTTGCCCCGTTTTTAAAAATTTAAAATTCATGAAGTTGGTTCAAATTTGACAGCAGAATCATACCATATTTATACATTTTTAGTCACATAATTAACCAGATATATTTTTACTCAGAAAAAAAAATCTACTGAGCTTTTATACCAATTTTTCCTTCTAAATCAGGTCAACAATTTATATATTTTCATCCAAGATACATTTGCTCAAAGAACCTAAGATTTTACTATTTGGCAAATGCATCTTCATGGGTACAAACAAGTTTACTCATACGGTGTACACAGGATTAGGACCAGAGATTCATTAGATAGCTTATCTGCTCTAGTCTAATTTTAACATCATAATTCATTGTTGTAAGAATAAACTTCAGTATACTATTTCTTGCCCTTATGCTATTAGTGGAGTGGAAACAACAGACCATTTTTTAAGCAGATGCAAAATAATTTTTTTGAAATATGGTTTATTCATTTTAAGATTCCAAAAATACGTAAGAAGTTTTTAAAAAGGTTGTGCCCCAGTCAACTATATATGCTCTGTTATATACTTTTTTCAGAACTTCAAAAAGTGTAGAGAAGTGTAAAATAAAGGTAAAGTTTTTCATGTACTTTATTCCAAAAATCTTTTCTAAATCATTATTTGTTAACACTATATATTTTATCATAAAATAAAAATATCCTATCAGTATACTCTCATATATGTACATCATATATATAATATTTCTATATACATATGTGTACACACACACACACACATATATGGATCAAATATAAAAATAGATAATTCAGTAATTACAAAAATTCTGAGTACTTACAAAAGGAATGATTATTACAGGGTTTGTTTTGTTATATTTTGTTTTTTAATCTGAGGAGGTTTGTTTTAAAAAAAAGATGAGATCAGTTTGGCTTTACCACCAAATTAGTGATGAAGAAATTCAGATAGAGCAAACTTAAGTGACTTTTTGGGGTCACAAACCTAGGAAATATTGACATCAACATTCAAAACTAGAGGCCAAGTGCAGAGTTATCTTTTTTTTTAAATTTTTTTTGTTAAGTCATTACTTTTATTAATGTCATAGCATCAGTCATCATAATTTGTTGCTATATGGGCATGGTTGCTCTTTGAGAAAAATTTAAAAAAAATGCTACAAGAAGAGGGAAGTGTTGGGTTCAGAGCTAGAATTGTGTTAGAGATAATGACTCCATTGAATTTCCAAGTAAAATAACAAAGGAAATTAGAAAATATCAAAAAAAAGCACAGAAAAAGTTTTGTATCCAAATAATCTTCAGCTGAATTTTGAGTGGTGGTACATTGACCAGAGGACAGGGAATTTGAGGTACTTGATTGCATCTAGTGTCAATCTAATAGCTCTTTATTTTTAATCAATTCACAGTGGTAGTCTGACATTCAGGGCTAGGACCTATAAAATATATGGGTTGCACTGTGAAATATAAGGACTGTGTGGTGCCAAACTATTTTTTTAACATAAATTGCTATACAGATTTCTATGTGGAACTACAAATGATAAAAAAAAAATGTAAAAAAAGAAACACAGAACAAAACAAAATTAAAAGGACTTTCATTGAAGAAGAGGAGAGAGAAGTATTTGTCTGGTTGGCTTAATGTTTTGTTCATGCACTCCAAGAGTAATGAAGACACAATTTAACAAATAACCTAGTTCAAATAATCTTAAACTCAGTAATGTTTCTCTCTTAATTATATGATTTCATGGACCCCAAATGAGCTAGTTATATCCAAATATTGGCTCTTGATATCACTATGCATACATGTTGAAGGAACCCTATACATAGGGGGTTAAATTTTTAGGTAGTTATTTTAGTCAACATCTAGATTTGCCAGATAATTAAAATATTTACTAATCCTGTAATTTTAAAATACCATTAAAATCTAGTTTTGAAGGAATTTTTGATTTCTATTCTTCAGGGAATTCATATTACCATAAATCATGTATTAGCAGCAATAAAATATAAGCCACTGAAGGATTACTTCTAAAAATAAATTATTTTTGGGACGCCTGGGTGGCTCGGTTGGTTGAGCGGCTGCCTTCGGCTCGGGTTGTGGTCTCGGCGTCCTGGGATCGAGTCCCACGTCGGGCTCCTTGCTCGGCGGGGAGCCTGCTTCTCCCTCTGCCTCTGCCTGCCACTCTGTCTGTCTGTGCTCCCTCGCGCTCTCTCTCTAACAAATAAATAAATTAAAAAAAAAAAAAAAAGTTTTAAAAATAAATTATTTTTGAAATATATAATTTTATTATAACTTAATCACTTATGGTATTTTATGGCCTGGCTTTATTAAACAGCAATTACATGTTTTAATATAAATATTAATATATATAATAAATAAGTTTGATCCTCTTACATTAGAAATAGTTAAATATTTTTAAGAAATGTAATTTTATGCAGAGATTTGAGACTTTCACATATCAGAAAGAATTTGTGTGTTTTCAATGTATATATCATGAGAGGATCATTTGTAAATAACCTGTATATTAATTTGGGAAAATTATAAGATAGCCAAATAAAGGAAATTGAGTAATGGTGAATTTGCACAGCAATGGTGAAAAAATTAGGCAAGAATTAGGGTGCACTGTAATGGCTTGAATTACGTCCCCACAAAATTCATATGAGAATTCTGTTCTAACATAATACTTACATACTTATCATACTTAACAGTACTTACAAATGTGACCTTTTTGGGTGATATGGTCTTTAAAGAGGTCATCAAGTTATATTGAGGTCATTAGACTAGGCTTTGATCCAATATGGATCCAAAAAAATGTCCAATATGTCCAAAAAAATTTGGACAAAGAGACACACAGAGAGAAGAGATGATATGAAGAGAAACTGGTGAAAGATGGCTCTCTACACGACAAGAGAGACCTGCCACGGATCCTCGAACTTAGCTCTCAGAAGGAACCAACCCAGTCTATACATTAATCTTAGACTTCTAGGCTCCAGAAGTGTGAAACAATAAATTCCTGTAGCTTAAGGCACTGTTTGAGTTATTTTGTCCTTGCAAACGAATATATGCAGGTAATAACTCTAGAAAATAAAACTTTAAATGCATATCACCCTCTTAATTATATCTTTTTAATTGAAAATAAATTTTCATTAATCTGGATCTCCTTAAACCAACAGTTTCGGTATTTATAAAGCAATGAAAAGAAAACATGTTGCAAAGGAAATTAATACTATGAAATAAGTAAACACAAAACAAACCTGAAATGGAAACCCAAGTGTTTTTCTGATTATTATTAATTAATCATTTTGATCCATATTAAATCTTAAATGCTTTGAATGAGTTTGTATTTTTTAAAAGATTTTATTTATCTGAGAGAGAGAGAGCACACACAGGGGCGCAGCAGACAGAGGGAGAGGGATACGCAGGCTCCTTGCTGAGCAGGGAGCCTGATGCATGGCTCAATGCAGGACCCTGAGATCATGACCTGAGCCAAAGGCAGCTGCTTAACCAACTGAGTCACCCAGGCATCCAGTGAGTTTGCATTATCGAAAAAATAATGAATATTTGCTGTAACCTTTGAAATATCTGATATGTTGTTCTTAATGTTTGTTTGATGCATAAATATAAACTCCAAACTCCAGCTGAAATTTGAAATATGTAGATTCCTAAAACTCCTCATCTTGTTAGCTCTTTAATTACCTAGACACTGGATATTCATGCATCTGGTTACACTAAAATGTTTGAGATGGAATCGAGTGTTGAAAAGTGACAGAAGCTGGCCTTGAAATTTTAGGCCTAGAATATTGGAGAGGTCACTATTGAGAATGTAAGGTTTTTGAGGCCTTTGTGGCTTACAGACTACTACATGCAATTTCTGTGTTCAAATATTAACTTCCTAAATTTCACTAATCCCCATGGAATCCAATGCATGTGGTCTTATTCAAACATAATATTTCCATATCATGAGATAATATTTTCCAGATAAATTCTGGCTAGCTTAAAAATTGTAACCATTTGTGGACTATGTGATGATGACTTCTATGTTAGAAGTAAGAGTGTAATATCCTTTCTATTTTGCTACTTCCTGCAAAGTTCAGCAAGATTTCCAGAGGGGGAGTCTATAATACACATACAGACTAGATTGGAAAGATTTTGCACTTCAGCAGAAGAGGAATTGATAACTTGGCTGGATTATGTGTATGCCCATGAATAGATGTGAGACCACAGATGGTATATTTTATATAGAAATAGACATATAGAGCATCATATATCCAAAGCTAATATTATGCATCTATATATGAAAACAAATATATAACTCAAATGCTTAAAAATATTATAATTGTATGCAAAGCAAAATAGACTAACAAATTAGGAAATTGAGGGTCTTATTTTCAGATCTTGAATAAACTACAAGCATATTTCTTGTATAACTTTCAAATATGATGTTTTAATTAACTAAATCTGGAATTGAATTTTCACTTCATAAGTTCTAAAAATGCATCTGCAAAGATGTTAGAAGTTTTCTGTAGTAAAAATTAAATATGTAAAGTCATCTATGAGTAGACTGAGATTCATGTGCAAATTATGTGTGTTTTTTTCTGATCTAGGTTATTAGTATGTTTTTTGGGTTTTTTTTTTTTTTTAGTTCTTTTGTATTCTCTGAACAAATAGTAAGAATCAAATATATTTTGAAAAGTCACAGGGGAAAGAAGATATAAATATGCTCAGTTTTTAGTATAAGAAGATGTTAAGAAATATGATGTTTAATACCATTATTTATTATTAAATCTCAAATAGTTACATGGCTATGTGATTTTTCCCTTTTTTTTGCAACAGTGGAAATACATAGAAACAGATTTTGCCTGTGTGAAGTCACCGTTATTGCTCATTATTGCTGCTTATGTATACTTTTAAAATCCATGATATATCTTGAAAAATTTCTTATAAATATCTTAAACAAGGTTAAGAAATGAGATTTACTTTATGACTTATTTTTTGTAATAATTGTAAATGGAGCAGATGGCAGTTTATTTGTACTGCATTGTGCCAGAAACAGCGCTTGCATTTATTTAATTTGTAGTTCTATATTCATATTTAAGTTAGGAAAAGCTAAATCATTGACATGCATCACATATTTTTGTCTTTAAGACAACACAATTGTTATAAATCTAATATTTTAAATATAAACTTGATATAATATTAGAAAGTCACATATATGCAAACACGTAAAACATATCTAAGACATTTAATATATAAATACCACACTTATGACCCATCATTTAAGTGAGGAAAAAGCATAAGAACCCTTAAGAGATCAGATTTTGTCCACTAAATATATGTAAATGTTAAATATTTAAAGAATGAGTCCTATGACGAAATCACTTTGTTTCAGGTTGCAATTCAAATCAGCAAACGAAAGCTGAACATTCCTTAATAGGGTGCTCTTTTGTGTAAACGAACCAATCCACAAACTACTATTCATGTTATTTATGTACAGTGATGACATTTTCTCAGGGACTGACAAAGGTAAATTTCAAAGAATGTAGCTGATGACTTGACAAGTAATAATTTGATAAATTATGCAACTTGAAGAGGACCAAGTAGGGAAAATATAGCTTAAATATTGATATGAATGATATTAACATAAATATATTATGGTAAGCAGAAGAAATTGGTGGTCATCCTATACATACTCTCCACTATGGTTCTTTGTGTTGTTCCAAGGTATACACAACTCTAAAATTAGGTATAGCATCAGATCCTTCTTACTATGTCTGAGGAATAGGAAATCCTGTTTGGATTATCTTAAATGTATAGCCACATTCAATTACTTTTTTTTTAAGATTTTATTTATTTATTTGACAGACAGAGATCACAAGTAGGCAGAGAGGCAGGCAGAGGGGGAAGGGAAGCAGGCTCCCTGCTGAGCAGAGAGCCCGATGCAAGACTCAATCCCAGGACCCTGGAATCATGACCTGAGCCAAAGGCAGAGGCTTTAACCCACTGAGCCACCCAGGTGCCCTTCAATTACTTTTTATTACATCTTTTGCTACCATTCTTATATGAGCCTCCAAATAATTTTTAGGTTACTATAAAACCCTATTTGTGTTTTCTGACTCTACAAGTGCTCTTTTAAAGTTTATTCTCAGCAAAGATACCAGCGTAGATTTTTTTGTTTGTTTTTGTTTTTAATAGCTATTAGATCATTCCATTCTCCCCTCAAAATCCTGCAAGGGCTCCTCTATCCATGGTGTCATACAAGAGAACACCTCACTCCCCTAGCCCAGTTATTCTAGACCTCTTTTCTTACTTCTATTACCCTCATAGATTCTATCCCAGGAACCCTTATATTATGGTCCCTTGCTTACATCTAACATTCTCACCTTGGATAGTTTTCACTGGCTGTTCCCTGTTCTTATAAAACTCTTCTCCAAGATATGAGCAGAGCTAGGGTCTTATTTTTTCAAGTCTTTGATCAAATGTCACTTTCTCAATGGGAGCTATTTTTACAGACTATTAAAAAACATTATTTATTTTCTTGCCACTCTAAGTTTTCTTATCTTGCTCTATTCTGTTTATTTTTATGCAGAACATTTATCACCCCACATAGCAGGTAACTTATATTTTTTTTTCTTTTTGTTTATTGTCTCTGTATCTCTGATAAAATAGAACTCCACAAGAGTAAAACTCAGTTTTACTCTTTAGTGTTTCTGGTACATAGTAAGTACCCAATAAACGTCTATTGGATGATGGATGGGAGAGAAGAAAGGTGTGTATTTGGAAACTATAATTGACATTCTAAGAGGCAGCCTACCTTCTTGCTTCAGTATATTGGTGAGTAGATGCTAAAGAATTGATTCCAAGATTGTAGTTTATTGCAGCAGTCACATTTTGTTCTTACCAATACAGAATGATATAATATTTGAAAAATGTATAAAGAGTTAAATAAGAATAAAACCATATAAGGATGTAATATGACCGAGTTTCAAAACACATGAAATTTAATTCAGAGTATTGTAAGATGATAAACTAAGATGAGAAAATGATAAGATGGAAAGAAATCAAGAGCTGTCTAGCTCTTTCTTTTCAACAGGACTCATTTTATATCACATTTACAAATCTCAAAGTGATATCTATATATCTATATTTATATAGATACACAGATATATATATTCTGCAAAGGTATTTTCACATTCTGTTAATATATGCCCAATGTATAAAACATAAAATAAAGACCAATGGTAAACTTAAATTTAGTGACCCGAGGATTATTTTAAAGTATAATAAAACTATGTATAGTGACTAATGTTTGAAATTTGGGTGTATAAATGATATCAATTTCTCTTTTAGGAATCTAGGTATAAGCAATTACTATTAATTAACTCATGTCTCGAAGATAACCAAGGACATATAAATAACAATGAGTCAACAACATGTGTTCAGATAAATTGTAGCATTTTAATATTGTATGATATTTAAAAGCCCTTTTAAATTCTTTTCACAAATAAAATTTTATGTAATTAAATGCAAAATGTGTTTTGTAACTTTAGATAATTTTGCTTACTTGATCTTTGAAAGCAATGTGTAGAATGTATAAGTTTAAGCTTCAGGAATTAAACCCATGTTTTACATAATGAAAATATTATAGTCGCATTATATTTAGACAGTCATCGTATTAGAAAGAGGACAAAAAGCTTTTTTTAATTAAAAAGTTTAGACTTTAATTTGTTCAAAGTATCATCTATTAAATAAGAACATGTCAAGAACTCTTTTCTGCCACAATATATAATCTTTGCATTGGTTTTAAATGTCTAAAAATTCTTTAACTAATGTATGATAGTCCCTCTTCTTATTTTGCAATCCAGTAACAAGATAATTTCTTCTCGATTTCTGATCTAGTAAGTAAAATCATTATTCAGATAACGGGGTTAAATTTTTCCTTTGAGTTACAGTCTGGGCAAGAATCTTTAAGACCCAGGCTATTTAACAAAATATTTTTATATTGCTTTCTGTCCTTTGAAAATTACTGAGTCTATCTGGTTAGATAGTTCTAAAATAGATGGTGAAAGAAAAAAAATGAACTGTTCTATTTTTAATTTTATTGGAAAGGAAGGATAAGTAGCAGTGAGGAAGAAAAAAATGTAAGAAGTGGGAAAGGACTGGTTCATTTGTTTACATGTAAATCCCCTACTGCTACAATTCCAAAATGTTCTTGTTCAAGAGTATCCGTTAGAAAGATAAATAGAGTCATTACAATTATACTCTGAAGACATGAAAGATAAACATAATTGACCCAGAAGGAATGCAGACTTAGAAAAGGTCCCATGAGAACGGCAATAGTTGGGAAGAACAGTGTTTGGACAACCCCGTGTAGTAGGAACCCGACCAAACTGCCACTGTCTATGACTTCCCCCAAATCCACTGCTTTGGGCTGAGGAACCTGTCAAACGCAGTTCTCAGAGACAAAACATTAAGATGGAAAGAAGTGCTTGCAAGGAATTGAAAAGTGTCTTAAATAAAATGTGTTCTACCTTTGTCCCAAGTATGTTGCTCTGAGGTACCTTGAATCCATCAGCCACTGAGGCAAACAAAAAGATGGAATCACAGAATTGTGCTCCTTTCTTCCCCACAGACTTCCCTCTGAAAGATGAGAGTTTATGGCACTGAATATATAGGCAGCAAAAAAGCAAATACTAGGTGATAGTCTGTGATAGAAGGCAAGAAGCCATATTTTATCAAGAATAATATAAACATCAGGATTCAAAGTCCTAAGAGTTAAATATAAACCTAGCAGTGATGGACTCTGAGGAATACTCAGATCTCAGATCCAGTGAATATTTACCTTTGTCACGGCCAGCTGTATAAGTTTTAGGGCTCAGTGCAAAAGAAACATGGAGGGCCCCTTGGTTGCTGTGCCACCTGCTTACTTGCTACTTAACGCTATTCTAATTAAATAACAATTAAAATTTTAAATTATTGGTGTGAATACGACTTTTCATCTTTATATTGTACAAGGTCAGTTTTAGAGGCTAATATAACAGCATACATCTTGCATAAAGAATCACCCAAGTCACATCTTTCATACTCAGAGCTGGTAGATACAGATGTTCTTACTGCAATAGTGGAGATGTTACATATATTCAATTGTATGTTGTTTATTTCACTTCTTGATATTTGTATATTCTATCACTCCTGTCTAACTTTGGCTTACCCATGACTAAGGTAGACTGAAAGGAAAAAGGAACTATGGGTTGCCCTATCCTTCCTTTCCTTCTATATCGTCACTTTTGGCAAAAATGGCTGCCTAATACATAGAAGTGGCAGGATAAAGAAAGTATATGATCGAGTTCCTTAGACTTTCATGTCACTTAGAATGCCATTACCTCCTTTCTGTGTTCAAAGAAAGTTCTGATTCAAGAGGAAAATGTGGTCCCTCTGAATTATCAATACCTTCACTTAGTCTTAAAGGTGGCACACAAGAAAGGCAGTTTTTCTAATTCTAGGTCTCTGACTTCCCTTTACTTAAAACATTCATTCTAGAAAACGTGTACTCTCCACTTTTGAGATGTAAATCGTTTTAAAAGTTTATTGCCCACTTGTTTATTTTTACTTGCTTATGTTTTTTTATTTTATTTTTAAAAAGATTTTATTTATTTATTTGACAGAGATCACAAGTAGGCAGAGAGGCAGTCAGAAGAGAAAGAGGGGAAAGCAGGCTCCCTGCTGAGCCGAGAGCCCGATGCGGGGCTTGATACAGGACCCTGGGATGATGACCTGAGCCAAAGGCAGTGGCTTAACCCACTTAGCCACCCATTCCCCTACTTGTTTATGTTTTAGATGTCAGTCATATCTAAGAAATCATTGCCAAGACCAATGTCAAGAAGTTTTCCCTTTGCTTTTCTACTAGAAGTTTACAGATTCAGATACTATTCTTAAGGCTTTAATCCATTTGAATTTATTTTATGCATGGTGCAAGATGGAATCCAATTTCATTCTTTCATATGTGGATGTCCAGTTTTCCTAACATCATTTGTTGAGGAGACCGTCCTTTCTCCATTGTATGTTATTGGTACCCTTGTGAAAGATGAGCATGCATGGGTTTATTTCCGGGCTCTCTATTCTGTTCCATTGATCTATATATCTGTCCTTGTGTCATTACCATACTGTTTTAATTCATTGTAGCATTATAATAGAATTTCAAATCAGGAAGTGTGATACTTCTGGCTTTGTTCTTTTTCAGAATGACTTTGGTAATTCTAAGTCTTCTAGGTCTTTTGTAGTTCCACATGAATTTTAAGATTTTTTTTTTTTTTTCTGTAAAAAAATACCACTGGGCTTTGATAGGAATAGCATTGAATTGGTAGATTGTTTTCTGTAGTATGGACATTTTAACAATGTCTATACTTGTGTTCCAAACCATGGACATTTGATTCCTCTTCCTTTATTTTTGTCTGCTTATTTCTCCCCAGGGTTTTATAGTTTTAGTGTACAGATCTTTCACTTTTTTAGTTAAGGTGATTCCTAATTATTTTTTATGCTGTTGAAAATAGGATTATTTTCTTAATTTCCTTTTTGGATAGTTTGTTATTAATGTATAGAAGCACAACTTTTTGTGTCTTTTGATTTTGTGTCTTGCAATTTTATTGATTTTATTAGTTCCAAGTATTTTTTGTGGACAGTTTTTTATTTTCTACATGTAAGATCATAACATTTGCAACCGGAGATAATGTTATCTCTTCCTTTCTGATTTGGATGAATTTTATTTCTGTTTCTTGCAAAATTGCCCTGACTAGAACTTCCAGACGAGAATGGGTGACTTATCTTATTCCTGATCTCAGGAAAAAGCTTTTAGCCTTTACCATTGAGTATGATATTAGTTGCAGGCTTTTTGTGTAAGGCTTTTAGTATGTTGAAGTAAGTACTTTCTACACCGAGATTGTTGAAAGTATTTTTATCACGAAAGAGTGTTGAATTTTGCCATGTCTTTCTTTTTTCAAATAATTGTAGTTCTTATCTTTCATTCTGTTAGTGCAGCATATCACATTGATTTGCATATGTTGAACCACCCTTGCATCCTAGAGATAAATCCTACTTGGTCATGGTATATGACCTTTTAATTGTACAGTTGATTTCAGTTTCTTTATTTTTTGCTGATGATTTTTGTTTCTGTATTCATTGAGGCTATTGATCTGGAGTTTTGTTTTTGCTTCTTTTGTTTGGTTTGGCTTGGTAGTGTTCTTTTCTGGCTTCAATATCCAGGTAATGTTGTTTCATAAAATGTATTTGGAAGTGTTCCCTCTTCAATTTTCAGGAAAGGTTAAGAAGGATTGATGTTAATGTCTTTTTCAATGTTTGATAGACTTCACCAGTGAACCCACCTGGTCCTGAGCTTTCTTTTTTTCTTAAAAAAAAAAAAAAAAAAAAGTACTGATTTATTTGAGAAAGAGAGAGCATGCTCATGGTGGGAGGGGCAGAAGAGGGAGAGAGAGAATCTCAGGCAGATCCCCACTGAGCACAGAGCCCAGTGCAGGGCTTGATCCCAGGATCCTTAGATCATGACCTAAGGTGAGCCAAAGAGTTGAATGCTTAACTGACAGCCACTGAGGTATACCTGAGCTTTTCTTTGTTTGTGTGTTCTTCATTTGTTTGTTGTTTTGTCGTTCATTTAATTACTGATTTAATCTTCTCCATCACTGTTATCTGCTCAATCTTTCAATTTCTTTGTGATTCACAATTATCTGTTATCTGCTCAATCTTTCAATTTCTTTGTGATTCACAATTTCTTTGTGATTCAGTCTTGATAGATATTATGTTTCTAGGAATTTACCCATTTATTCCATTTATATTTATTCCATTTATTCCATTTAATTTATTCTATTATAATAGTCTTTTATGATCTTTTTAAGTTCTTGATACATCAGCTGACTAAAAAGTTTCTGCACATCAAAGAAAAATAGTCAATGTAATGGAAAAGCATTCTACAGAATGAGAAAAAATATTTTCAAGCTGTGTATCTCATAAGAGATTACTATCCAAAATGTATAAAGAACATCTACAACTCAATAGCAAAAGAAATAACAAAAAAAATCAAACCAAACCAAACAAAAACAAAAACAAATAACCTAATTTAAAAATGGGCAAAAGACTTGAATAGACATATTTTTTTCCCTCACAGAAGACATATTATAGGTCAGTAGATATATGAAAAGATGCTATTCAGTGAAAATTGAAACCACAAAGAGCTTATCACCTCACATCATTTATGATGGTAATTATTAAACAAACAAAAGATAGCAAGTGTTGGTGAAGGTGTAGAGAAATCCTTATGCATTGTTGGTGGAAATGTCAAATTGTGCAGCCACTGTGGAAAACAGTTTGGCAGTGCCTCAACAAATTAAAAATAGAAATACTATATGATCCAGAAATCCCACTTCTGTGTTTACCCAAAAGAATTGAAACCAAAATCTCAAAGATCAATCTGCACTCTGTTTATTGCAGCATTAGTCACATAGCCAAGTTATGGAAAGAATACAAATATTTCCTGGCAGATGAATGAATAAAGAAAATGTGCTGTATATAAACAATGGAATATAAATATAGATAAGGTTCCAGTAGAATAAGTGAAGTCATTCCTTAAAATTGTAGGTAACGAAAATATCAACCAAGAATTATTAACTATGTTAACTATATTAACATAGTTAACTATTAACTATTCCATGAGCTATAATAATATAGAATTATCATAGTAGTTCTGATCTATTAACTCTCAATAAATGGCTCCTTGGTATTCAGTAATTTTCATACTTTTGAATCTGCCTAATAAAGGTTAATTTACCAACAACAACAACAAAAAAAAACACTTAAATTCCAAGATATATCTCAAGAATTTTATATGTCTGTCATCTGAATTATTCACATAATTTAGGCATAAGAAAATTTATTCTAGTGATCTTGAGATCAGAGACTGATCAGATAAGAAAAACTAGTTTCATGAAGAAAAATGTAGCTTCACTGTGTAGTGAAGTTTCTCCACTTTGTAGTGGAGAAAACAAAATCATTTATTAAGGAATAGAAAATAAATCATTTGATTATTGATTACTATGGGTGGAAATGAAGATACTAAAATGGCTTAAAATTTTCTGACTTGTATAATTGGCTGAAAGGAAATTCCACTGACCAAAATGGACAACACAGCAAGAAAGTAGAACTGAGTTTGGGAAAAAGAAGAAAAATGACTTTAAGATACAGACAATAAAATGATTGAGACATTAATTCATTCACACAGAAAGTGTAAATTTAATAATTACCATGATTCACAAGATCTTTTGAGATCTGGAAATAAGGTAAGGAACAAAGCAGATATAGTCCCTCATTTTATGGAACTTACAATTTAGTGGTAGAAAGAAATTATACACCCCTAAAAGAAACAGATATAAGATGATGTTTGATGTCAGTTGTCCAGGAAAATTTAATGAGAGAGTTGTTGTAAACAAGTGGGGGGAGATGGGTGTATTCAATAGTACAAATGCATCAGGTCGATCAAATAAATGTCATTCTTGCGAAAATATGAATACATTCAGTGATCAAGAAGTCACTAATTACTTCAGAGAAAAAAAAGATTAAATTTAAAGATTAAAGGGAAGATCTAGTGGTTCCAGTCTGGACTGTGGTAAGAAGAAATTCTTCCATTCGATTGAAAAAAAAAGTCAATATACTATAATATTTAAGAGCAGTGAAGACCATACCTTGGTGGAGCTTCCAGGAAAACTGGAAGTCAGCAAAGGCTACCCAGATAAAAACAAATACAAGTTATTGAGAGATTTCTATTTCTAAAGAATCAGCCATCGCCCTCTGTGTTTATCAGAGGTTTAAGGCAGTCAGGCATGGGGATACCTCACATAGAAAGAAAAAAAGCAGTGTACAGATATGCTCTGATTGGAAGTTTTGTCAGGTGTAGGAAATAAAGACCACTGAAATGATAACAAAGAGTCTGTCTGTAAAGAACTTGCTGTAAAAAGACCATCATTTTCTCTTGTCAGAGACTCAAAGTCAAGCAGGAGAGTGGAAAAGCTTTATAGTGAAAAGAAAAGAGAAGGCTTTCACATATGCTCTCTTTGGAGACTGTTGGCATAAAGAAGCTGGACATGGGGTAATTACTAGTGGGCACTTTATGGTGTTTGGGGAGCCATGTGTCTTTCTCTTCATCCAAAGTTAGCAGTAGGATAAAAATAAATAAATAATAAATAAATAAATCAGAGAGAAAGAAAGAAAGAACGAACGAATGAAAGAAAGAAAGAAAGAAAGAAAAGAAAACTATCAGTCATTGAAAAAAGTCTTGACTTTTCTGGGCCAATAGCAGCAATACACACCCACCCACACACACACACACACACACACACACATACATACCCCCACCCCCCACCCCCGCCGCCCCCTCCCCCACCCCCGGGGTTATTTCTTTAGAGATTGTGGAATAGGTCTATTGTTATCTATGGTCTAGCCATTCTTCATTTGTACATTCAGTCTCTCACTTGTGCTGTGCCACACTGCCCAAATCCTCCCCTTGCAAAGCTGAAAGATCTATTCCTTCAGCTTTTGGAATTGTCTGCTACCACGCGCAAAAACACGCTTCCTCCCTTATGAGCAGCCTACAACCAATTACTGGTGGCCATGCAGGTTTACGAACCGAATCACACACTCCAGTTCAGGATTGAAGGGATACCAAATTCCAGAGCATCCCATGGGATTTGAGAAGGTTGAGTTGTGACCGAATTTCAGTTCCACTCCTTTCTCTGCCCAGTCCTGCTTTTTCACTTCCTTCATTGGTTGATCACAAGACCACTTCTGTTACACTTCCTTAAAGCTTATGTGTTCCCAAGGAACCTGACCCTCCACAACACTAATATTTATATTTGTGAAGGATGATAGTTCCATACTTCTCAGCTAGAGATATAAGGTCTCTTTGGCTACACTTGTGCAAAAACTTGCAATCATTATTAACAGGATTATTTTTAAATGTGAGGGTTTATAAATTTAATTAAAATTTCTGAATATAAAATAATACAAAATAATATAATTAATATAAAATATAAAATAATACAAAATAATATATTTATGTATTTATAGAGATATTTTTCAATCTAGGGGAAGTAAATGCCTTTGTGGTTTGAAAGTAATAAATATTTATTAAATTATTAAAGTGTCTACATTGGCATAAGACCTGTTTACAAATGTTTTTTCTAAAATGTTCATAAAATTGATATTTGCATATCTGTAACTGTCAATCGTCAGGAATAGGATACTAAGGCCGAAGGAAATATATAATTTCTTCAAATGTAGAGCTCATTGGAGACGATCAGGATTGGGAGTGATATTAAAATCTATAAATAATTACTAGAGAATGCCTGATCAGTTCATTCACTTTTTTACATATGAATTAATTGATTACCCCAAAATAAACAAGATAATTGAAAAGAAATAAGATAAAATAGCTTAAAGTGGATTTGATTCATCATATTTTATCCAATCGTGTTTCCTACAGTTTACAGGCACAACATACCTTTTGCCAAATATTTCACACACAATATATTACCTATATCAACTGCCTTGAACGTCAGTCAAATGCTAATGTGTACTTTGGAAATGCAGTAATGGGGAAACAGAAGTTCACCTGGTTATCGTGCAGAATACCTGGTGATTAAAACAGGTCTCTCTACTAGCAAAAACTATGCTTTTTATCATTTCCACCACTTCTTAATATATTGTTGAGTATTTTCACACGTGAGTTGCATTTTTGTCCTACTACTCTTGTACTTTTTTAATAAAAATCTGAAAATGAGTAACTTTCTAAAGATGCATTATTTTTGACTCTACTGGAGAGTGTTTCTCTAAGAGTCTCACAGTCATTTCTCACGCACTTCACTGATGCCAAGCAATGAATTTCACTTGAATTCTCTTGAATTGGTTTCAAAATGTAGTAGCTTTTAATTAATCTCTTCTTTGCTAGTTTTTCTCTACTTTACAATCCCCATTAACTTTAAATAATGTGTCCCAGGCCATCAACTTTTATGCTTTTGTTTTGTTTAAGAGTTTGAATAAATTTAATTACTGAATGCTTTCCCAGGGTTCTACAGCTTTGGTAGATACTTATTTTCCTCCTTCTTCTTATTCTTTCTTTCTTTCTTTTTTTTTTGGTCTTCACAGATCATATTGAAGACTGCAATTTCTAGGATATTAGCCATATTCTTACATTCCTCTCCACAGGATATGTAAAAACAGATGTCAATCTTCTCAGCTCAAATAAGTGATATATACATGAAAATATTAACATGGCAAGTATTCACAACAACAGATACAATTTTATTCATTCTGCTTATTTATCTATTTTTGAAAGATTTTATTTGAGAGAGAGAGTGAGATAGCATACCCAAACTGGGGGAGGGGCAGAGGGAGAGAACCTCAAGCACACTCCACCATGAGCATGGAGCCTAACATGGAACTCTATCCCATGACTTTGAGATCATGATCTGAGCTGAAATTAAGAGTCCAGCTCTCAACCCACTGAGCCACCCAGATACCCTGTCATTTTGCTTATTTATAAGCTTATTTATATGCATCTGTTCTGCCAATCTTCTGATTCATCATGCATAATGAAAGCTTCATTATTTTTTAGTATGCAAATATATAACTATTTTTCAATATTTTTCTTAAATATATAAAAAATAAAATAAAACAAGAGAGAGAGAGAGGAAAGGACACAAAGAGATCAATATGTGACTATTCACTACAGAAGGTCACAATTATTTGCAAAGCCCAAATTGGAACTGAATTTACCACATTTCAAAAGCAGCTGCTACAAGAGCAGCTCTTTAATTTTCACACTCTCATGAGAGTCTACCCACCAGAAAATTCATGCCTTTGAAATAGAAATTAAACGTGGGTGAAAGAAAAGTTCACCAGCATTTGGAGCATCTAGAAAGAAAGCCAACATCTGCTCTTGTTTGGCCAAGGAAAAAGAAAAAAAAAAAAAAAAGACAGCCTGCTTTTGAATGGTCACTGTCCCATGTCAGGGCACATAGTTGTGAAGACAGAGAGTGGAATTCCTTTAATCTTCTCTTTTGTCTTTTCATCTGTGCTCCATTTTGCCAGCCACACAGGTATGCTTTTTGAGAAAAACAGAGCAACAAGATGGAAGGAAACTTGATTTCTCATGCAATGCCACCACCATTCCTTTCTAGGACTGCGGAATATCAGATTGCTATGACATAGAGAAACCATTTAATAAATCATTTCATTTGAAATTATTTTTTTAAGTTTTTATTTAAGTCCCAGTGAGTTAGCAAACAGTGTAATATCAGTTTTTGGTGTAGAATTCAGTGATTCTTCACTTCCATACAACACTAGGTGCTCATCACAATTGGCCTACTTTATCTCTACCACCCATTTAACCCATGCCCTGCCCCACCATCCCTCTGGTAACCATCAGTTTGTTCTTTATATTTAAGAATCTCTTTCTTAGTTTCCCTCTCTTCTCTTTTCTCACTGTTTGTTTTGTTTCTTAAATGCCACGTACGAGTGAAATCACGTGGTATTTGTCTTTTCCTGACTGACTTACTTTGCTTAGCCAAATTATGGCAAGAGCCCAGATGTCTGTTGACTCATGAATGGATAAAGAAGAGGTGGTATAAATACACAATAGAATATTACTCAGTCATAAAAAAAAAAAGAAAAGAATGAAATCTCGCCATTTACAATGATGTGGATGGAGCTGGAGAGTATTATGCCATTACGTTTTGATAGTTTGGTTTTTTTATAGCCAGGTCTATATCCTAAAAAAGCACAATTGTTTCTTTACAGGTAAAGCCATGGGAACACCTAGAAGTAAACACAAATGATTCCTATAGGAAAATAAATAAACAAAAAGCAGCTGAACATAAACTCTGAATAAAAATTACAAAAAAGGAGGAAATACACACTAAGGTGGTCACGTTCTAAGAAGTTCATGAAATTAGTCTACCCTGTTTTGAGAGTATATTTCCAAGGATGTCCTCACTGGTTAGGGTCAGTGAGTGTAGCATCTCCCTGGCTAACGCAGGGCAAAACCATCACTGTATTTGAAGGTATCAAAAGAGGGCTAGCTGAACTTTGATGATGACTAGTTTGACCTGTACTGTTATGGTGACATTTTTAATTGTAGAGATCAAAAATCAACATTATTAGTTTTCAAAATGATGGGTTATCTGTCTTCATTGAAATGATAAAAATTGTGGTATAATATATAATATATAAAGGAAAGAATTGCCATAAAAACAGCACAAACTCTAGGTGGAGACAAATGAGTTAAGTAGAATACTAGAAATTCAGTGTATATATTTTGATTATTTTCCCCATACTGGGAAATAAATCAACTTCCACCAGAACTATTTGTTTTTGTACAGGTATTGGTCAGGAGACTGCTGCATTATCCTCCAAGGTCATGACAAAGCCTTGCCAGATGCCTTATCAGCACTTCTGGAATAAGCTGAAAATTCACTAATGGTAGCATTATTGTCTAATCTTATTGTTAGGGTGAGTCACCAAGTTACTACTTGCCAAAAGGTAAGCTCTAAAGAGCAGAAGAGTCTTCAGAGATCAGAAAGTGACCTTTGTAAAGAATTTGGTAATTAAATATTGTAGAACAGAAAAAGGGGGAAAAAACTGGAAATTGGAAAAAAAAATCCATCAACTATGGTAGGTAGGTCATTTACTGAAAATGTTAGTTTAAGGTGCTGACTTTCCTTTGCAAAGACTTAGCTAGTTTGAAGCATAGCTTCTTGAGTTTTCTAATTTATCTTTCCTCTACTTTTACTTCCTTGAAAGGCTAGGGATCTCCCATTACTGTCAGGCTTAATTAATTATATACCACCAATACACATTTATCCATTTATAAAGTTCAGGTACCAGCCTAGACACAAATCACTTCCTGTTGAAACAGGAAATTTTGAATATTTTTAATACATATAATAAATTTGTTGTACTTTTGTCAGTCTTTTATCCCACAGCACCCTTTCTCTCTTATCCATATGTATGAGAAGGTGCATAGCCTATAGACCAAGAGTAGTTAAGCTGCTTAAAACAAACTCAGGATCGAGAAAAAAAAAAAAATAGATGAATGTGTTTCCTATATTTTCAGTGATTGTTTCTGATCTGAAAATTATCTCATCTAAGTTTCAAATGAAGAATTGTTTTGCCTCATAAAGAAGCTCAAGATGTAGTCCAATTTGCTCTATCTGATGATTTTTAAAAACCTTGCTAATTAGGCTTAGTGAGCAAGAAATGGCTCTCTGCAGAGACTGATAAAGCTACAGGAATGAGGGAGAATGCCAGGAGCATGGCAATTCAGGAAAATGAGTTTTTGAAACCATGCCCTGCTTGATTTGCTGATACTGTAACAGAATCTGAGGTGGCAGCAAAAGAGAGGGACAGATGGCAGGAAACAAAGGTGGCATATAAGAGTGCTGGTAAATTTCAGAGTTTCCTCTTGTTATGGTCTGAGTTGTGTTCACTCAAAATTCATATGTGGAGCCCTTAGACCCCCAGTACCTCCAGTACCTCAGAATATGGAACTTATTTGGAGATAGGTTCTTTATAAAGCTAATAAAATGGAATCATTAGGGTGGGCCTTGATCCAATACATCTTTTTTTTTTTTTTTTAGGATTTATTTATTTATTATTTTAGAGAGAGTGAGAAGCATGAGAGGGAGGAGAAGAGGTAGCTGGAGAATCTCAAGCAGACTCTTAACTGAAAACAGAGCTTGATGTGGGCTTGATCTCATGACCCTGGGTTCATGACGTTAACATCATGACTTGAGCCCAAACCAAAAGTCAGAGGCTTAACTGACTGAGCCATCCAGGCACCCCATCTCGTATATTTCTAAGAGGAGATAAAGGCACAGAAAAATACCCCAGATATAGAGAGATACCCCCGATATGTGCATGCACAGAGAGATAACCATGTGAAACACAGTGAGAAGGCAGCCATCTGTAAGCCAAGGAGAGAGGCCTTAGAAAAAACAAACTTGCTAATACTTCGATTTTGAAGGTCTAGCTTCCAGAACTGTGCTAAATAAGTTTCTATTTGTTTAATATTATTAGTAAATTATAAAAGTATTAAGTATTAATTTTATTTAGTAAATGAATGAAGTAAGCGTCTCTTATTTAAGTCACTTAGTCTGTGGTATTTTGCAGTAGCAGGTCTATTTAAGCTGCAAAACCCTAGATTTCCATAGAAGACAGTAATTCAGGAATCCACTCACCTTGCTTAACATAGGTAAATAGTAGAACAGAAGACAGTGAGTTGGATCAAGAAAGTGGCCTAACCATCTCTCTTCCTGCCCCAAAGTGAACAAAAATATAAATATCTTACTTTCTTTTTCTGTGATTTGCCATGTTGCTCAGGACTCGCCTTGTTTTCACTTTGTTCAAGTGATTTTTAAGTTTGTTTTTACTCTACCTAGTAATTCTCACCTGATGTTGGCTTTTATGAGAATAAAAAAAAAATAGCACTTAAAGAATTTCAGATTGTTAGCATTGAATTTGCATCTGGGGATGCTAAGAACCATTCCCATATTCATAAAAACTTGGACAGCCATGAATGATACTGTAATAGTCTGCTAGCAAATATGGGCAAGAATCAGATTTGACATTCAGGATTTATTCTGTTCAGTCACAGGATTAGTGAAAATATCTCAAAATTCAGGTTGATTAGGTTGTACAACTATAACCCTAGTGATTATCCAGGTATGAAGGGCTTATGGAAACTTGCTCTCTTCCACTTACATTTCTCTCATATGTGATGATTGTTCAATATAAATGAAGGCCACTTATTCTTTTGTTGAAGGTAGAAATAACTGTCAGTAAATTGATTTGAAATATATGAAGTATATAAAATCTGGGGCGCCTGGGTGGTTCAATGGGTTAAGCCTCTGCCATCGGCTCAGGTCCTGATCTCCGCGTTCTGGGATTGAGCCCTGCATCGGGCTCTCTGCTCGCTGGGGAGCCTGCTTCCCTCTCTCTCTGCCTGCCTCTCTGACTACTTGTGATCTCTCTGTCAAATAAATAAATAAAATCTTTAAAAAAAAAAGGAAATATATGAAGTATATAAAATCTTACCTTGAGTTTTCAAACTCTGTCTTTTACAAATCTTCATATTATCAGGTTAAAATGGCTGAATACAAACTCACAAGAAAATGAATAGCTGATTTCTTCCAAAATTTTATGGAGAAACTAGAGAAAGTAAATATCAAAAAAGCAAAAAAATAAAAATGAAAAAAATTAGGGACTCTACCTATCCACAAAGAGAAATAATAGTCTATCCAACATGATTTGAAAATGTTAGGTAGGGAAATTTTAGGAAAAGTTAAGACAAATGAACTGCTCACACAATAGAACAAATAGTGGGAAGATTCTCTTGAGCGAATTTTAATTTATAGTAGGTAAATCTGATATTTAAGTGCTTATTTTATTTGTATAAAAGAAACACAGAAATATATGAAAACATTTACTATCACAGCACTGTAGAAACAAGTTATTCTAAGAATAACCATTTTAATTATCTTGAAACCTTGTTAAAATGTATTTATTTAAAAAGTACATGCAGACAAATCTAGAAAATCTATTATTTCCTGAATACACACTGTCTTGATTACTGTAACTCGTTAGTATGCCTGTAAGTGTGTAGTGCCAGTCCTCTGACCTTGTTCAGTGTTCTGTTGGGTATTTTGATGATTTTCCTTTTCCATACAAGCCAGAATAAGTTTGTTGAAATGTACAAAATAAGAGGCTCAGATTTTGATATCGTTTGTGTTGAATCTATACAACAAATTCAGAAGGGCTGACATTTTGACAATATTGGATCTATCAATGAACATGAAATATCACTCCATTTATTTAGTTCTTCTTTGATTTGTGTCATCAGACTTTATGGTTTTCCTTGTATAAATCTTGTATATATTTTGTTATATATATATGCCTAAGTATTTCCATTTTTCATACTAATGCAAGTGATGCTATGATTTTAATTTTTAACTCCAATTGTTCGTTGCTGTTCTATGGGAAGGCAATGGACTTAGTATATTAATAGTATATTCTGTAACCTTACTGTAATTGCCCATTAGTTCCTTTTTTTTAATGGCTGATTCTCTGAGATTTTTTTTTTTTAATGTAGGCAATCATGTTATCTGTAAACAAAGGTATTTTCTTCCTCCCCAATATTTATTTTCTTGTATTACTGCATTTGTCAGTACAATGTTGAAAAGGAGTGGTAAAAAAGGATGTCTGTCCTTCTCTTGTTCCTACTCTTAGTGGGAAAGCATCTAGTTTCTCATTAAATATAATGTTAATTATAAATTTTTGTAGAGATTCTTTATCAAGTTGAGGAAGTTTCTCTCTGTTAGAATAAACTTTAAAAGGCTAACTTTTTAATTTAGGCTTATCAAGCTAGTGAAGGCAGAACTTACATCTCATCACAATGGAGAGAACATCAAGGAAACAATTTTTGGTTACGCTATCTTTTGTTGTTGTTTATTTTGCTTTGTTTTGTTTTGGGAGCACATAGCACAAATTATCCAAGATAATTCTGTATACAAAAGCATTTTCAAGAAAGATAAATTAGACATTAGTGTCATCCACAACACTGATGGACATCGGTTATTTATCTTTCCCTGAATCAAGATCTCTTTATTAAGTTTGGATATTTTCCCATCCTGTGAGTCTTGGTCATTGAAAGAAACCATAATCCATTGTAAAATTTTAAGAAATCCAAGCATTTGCTTTCCTGAGTTGTCTTGTAACTGGGATGTTGGATCTGGATTAAGGCTCAGACAGCCAATGAACACGGCTCATACTTCTACTTAAGAGCTACTATAGCAAAGTAGCATGCATAATGGAGAATTTACTCAGGTGGTGGACAGTAGTGACACTAATTGCGGCAGCAAACTCCAATTTATAAGAGAAGCAGTGGCTATGATATCAGTTTTGCTAGCCTATGCCCAGTGCCATTAGCATGCCCACTTGATAAAATTAAAACCTCTAAAGCCTTCCTTCAGTTCCTCCCAACTGTGGCTGCATAATACATGCTAGCACAAGCACTCAACATCCATTTACTGAAGTGTAGCTTCAGTTGCATTCGTTAGTGCTCAGACTGATTTTTGTAATGAGTTTTAGCTTCCATTCTTTATAATTTTAAAAAAACTATTTGTTTGTTGTTTTTTTTTAAGATTTTATTGATTTATTTGACAGAGATCACAAGTAGGCAGAGAGGCAGGCAGAGAGAGGGGGAAGCAGGCTCCCTGCTGTGCAGAGAGCCTCTGGGGCTCCATTCCTGGACCATGGGATCATGACCTGAGCTGAAGACAGAGGCTTTAACCCACTTAGCCATCCAGGTACCCAAAAACTATTTCTGTTTTAATTTCAAGCTACCTACCAAAGTATTAACCCATCCAATGTGCTTTTAATAAAATTACGTTTATACTTCAGTAAGAAAGAATTCTATTCTATTGCTTGCAATTTAGATTCCTTTTTCATGGACTAGCTTTGGTAATCTTCCATGGGCAAGATAATAGCACATAACTGCTTTTAGATTGTAAGGAGTTATAATATAGAATTCTTGATCTCAATGACTTTGTGATTTAGATGGGGAGAACATACAAAAAGATATGGGCATCTAATTAAAATTTTACCAAAATACAGCCATAAAAGTTATGTTATGATAACTTTTATAATGTTTTATTCCTAATGCATGGGAAGTATAAATTGTACATGCAGTAAACTCAAAAGAGATGTCTTTGAGTTGCAACTGTGTATGGGGGCTTTATAAAACATGAAACTGAATTATTGGGAAATTTAGTTTTAGGTAAAGAAAATGTGAGGAGACATAGTTCTGTGAGGAGTGCTAGTATCTTATTGTTTTGTGATCAAGTTTTGTTATATTCATATTTAGTAAGTGTTCAGATAGATGAATGGATGGATGAGTGAGTGGATGGGTAGGACAATTTAACAATTAAGAAAATATGGAACCATTAAAATTCAAGTTATTCTTTCAATAGACAGTAGATTATTCTGTTTGATGTAAAAATGTTAGATAGGTGACCATTGAATATCAGCACAAGAAGTATGAGATGCAGACTCAATTTGGAGAAAACAGAAAGCTCTAGGGGTCTTAGTGTTATCAAGTAGATATATGAAGGAGTAATTGAAGGTTGTTAATCTTCTACTTCCAGATATTAAAACCCATACTTGAATGTGCAGGTACTGAAAGCAAATTGAGGTATTTTACATCAAGTGTTTATGGCATATGCCAAATGATTAATTCTCTCTATTAGAAACCAAGTTTCCAAAGTTCCTGTATCATTTGGATTTGACATATCCATACAGTCCAGATAATTTTCCCAGAGATATTATTCTTTTCGAAATAGCTATTAAAAATTTAAATATAGGAGGACTTGGGTTGCTCGGTCAGTTAAGTGTCCAACTTTTGATTTCAGCTCAGGTCATGATCTCAGGTTTGTGAGATCAAGCCCCATATTGGACTCTGCGCTGGGCATAGAGCTTGCTTAAGAATCTCTCTCTCCCTCCCATTCTGCCCCCTACTCTCTCTGTCTAAAAAAAAAAAAAGAAAAAAATTAAACTTAAAAAATGTTTTTAAAGATTTTTATTTATTCATTGGAGAGGAAGTGAGAGTGTGTGTGTGGGGAGGAGCAGAGCAAGAAGGACAAGCTGACTAAAAAATTAAGTACGAATTTATATGAATTTATACGAATTTATATGAATTTATATGAAGAATTTCCAACATTGAGGACTGAATTAACTTTTAAAGATATTGAAAGCTGTTAATACTTTACACTGAATTTCCAAAATTATCCAAAATGACTGATACCTATTCTCCATCTCTGCCTGCCATAACCAATCCATATAAACACAGATATTCAATATACAGTTGAAATATATAGACAGAATACAATAATCCCCATGGTTAAAAGAAAACCACATACATTCTTTTTTTCTTTCATTCTTTATGGGTTTATATTCTGAATTTGCTCTTCATCTTTTTATCCTTTATCCTTAAAAATATTCAATATATTCAATATAACTGAAAAGTATGACTATAATTTTTATGTAGATGTTATCTCTTCATTTTAGTCATATCTTCAAAACAATATTCACATAAACCGTTAGAAAATGTTGACCATTAATGATTGTACATTAGTATAATTTACTTCATGAATCATATTGATTTATATACTTGAACGTTATTTTCAAAATGTAAAAATATTTTATAGTTCGTCACAAAAATAACTATGAATAGTCTTTAGGGGTTGAAATTTCATGACCTTTAATTTTGTGTAAGCTTTGTTCTTAACACCATGTACATTATCTCACTTATTTTGAGTTGTATGCTTTCATATTTGTCAGGTACACTCTGCTCAGAACCTAGATTTGGAAAGGGAGTGTTAATGAGAAAACAGAAATATATGTGTGAAAATGACAACATAGTGACATATATGCTTTACTCTATAAGATGAGAATGAAAACTCATCAAATACCTGATGCCAAGTTAAATTAACATGAGCTACTTCTCAATAAAAAGGGATTAAGTTTCCCTTCTGAAGAAGTAAAAAATGCACAGTAACAACTCTTTTGACCCTGGGTTTCAAAGCAAACAGAATAAAAAGCTCATGACATTAGACATGCACACATTTGGCATTTTCACAATATTTAAGTTCATACAAGAAAATTTGACCATAACTTATGTCTGGAGGAAACCAAGATGATTTAAAGATTTTTCACTTCTTCAATAACACAAGCAATGATGTTATTCAAAGGGATATCTCTGTCTCTTTTCCAGAATAACAATGGTATTACATGTCCATTCAAAATGTATTATAATTGAAAGAATCCTAATGTGGGTGCTATCATTCCTTAGGGGATACTTGAGAGATCACCATTCTGATTTATAGACAGCAGCATCAGATAGAGGGATGGAGAACCACACTCAGAATGACCAGAATGAGGAGGACAAAACACAAATTTTAGAAAATTATTTTCATCTTCAAAATTTAGATGAAGGTCTTTTGTTTGGATGTTATCTGGAGCATCACAAGATTAATTCCACTCTCGTTTGTCCCTAACTCATTAGACTGAGATTCACTTTTTTTTTTTTTAAAGATTATTTACTTATTTATTTAACAGACAGAGATCACAAGTAGGCAGAGAGGCAGGCAGAGAGAGATGGAGAAACAGGCTCCCCACTGAGCAGAGAGCCCCATGCGGGACTTGATCCCAGAATCCTGGGATCATGACCTGAACCGAAGGCAGAGGCTTTAACCCACTGAGCCACCCAGGCGCCCTGAGTCACTTTTTGATACAGTAATATTATTACCAATTTGAAAATATCTAAAACACAGTAGCAAATATTTGCCAAAATAACTTGACTGATTTGCTCATAAACTTAATTACTCTTACATCATTAAATTACAACCAGACTGCCATTGCATAGAGCTGTGTCCATTTAAAATGGGATATACAAAAAAGTTACCACACTTATTTCACTAAATTTAATATATAATTTATCTAAGTACAAATAGAAGATCAGAACAAAGTTGTTTCTGGTATAATAAATATAAAAGGAACTATAAACCCACTTCATAAATATGTCCCATAAGAGTGAGCATGTGGTTCATTACATTTATATATTGATTATTTTTAAAGTCATTAACCCACTACTTACAAAAACTATGAATAAAGATCAGGACTTGTATTTTACACAGTTTTATAAAGTTCAACAGACATTACATTTTTTAAAAAAGTTTTAATGATTATATATATATTTTTTTTTATTTTTTTTTTAAATATTTTATTTATTTATTTGACAGACAGAGATCACAAGTAGGCAGAGAGGCAGGCAGAGAGAGAGGAGGAAGCAGGCTCCCTGTCGAGCAGAGAGCCCGATGCGGGACTCGATCCCAGGACCCTGGGATCATGACCTGAGCCGAAGGCAGAGGCTTTAACCCACTGAGCCACCCAGGTTCCCTTAATGATTATATTTAAACACACATTAAAATAATTTTTCAAGACATAAATTTTTCATTTAAAGCATGGATGCCTTCTATGGACTTCATGTCCATATCTTGAACATTGCCTCCATTTATTTACATTTTAATGCAAATCCATTCTCAAACATAAATAATATCTGTATGAAATTTTTGTAACACCTTACTTCAAAGCACTTGTTGTTTTGTTATCACAATTAATGATTTACTGGAAATTGCATCAGATAGTACATTAAATTTAAGATGGCAGGAAAGTGATCATATGTGAATAGGAAATACTATATTTTAAACGCATAGAACTAGACAGAATTCATTTTATAAATAAAACTATTAGTATTAGTAAAATGGTTGTAAGTTTGAAAAGACAAAGGTAGTAGCAGAAATTAATTAGAATAATAACATATTGCCACAAGTTCTAAATCCACATATTTTAAATAAATTGTTATTAAATTATGAAACAATTTATCAAACTTGTCAATATTTGGCTTTTCTTTTATTATTTAATTCAATTTATCTTATCCACTCAATGTTATGCTTCCAGAAGAGAGAATGAAAACAAGTTAAATTCATCAATTGAGTAACTGGGAATTCTCCAGTTTAATTTACTCTGCAAGTTACATGTGTACTTGATAGTCAAATGAAACTGCAGCCCTCTGAGATGTAAAGATCAAAATATCTTACGTACCTTTTACACTTATAATAAAACACACATAATTGATCTCTATAAATGAAGACACTAGATCAATCTAATAAATGAATCAATGTGCTTTCCCTTGTTTGGAGAACAAGAAGATAGTGTAGTTAAGCAACTCTTTAATCATTGTACAAACATTTTTCATATCATTTACTACATAGTATAGTGTTAAACTCTGTTTTTTTAATACTTAGTGTCTGTTTTTTTTCAAGTACTGTTTTTATCTAGATATCTAGGGGCAATATCTCACTTAAAAACTCACATTACTAGAGATGTAGGAATATCTCATTGAACCATCAATATCTGTATTTACAATGGAATATCACACCCCCTCATAAAAATTCAAGGCTTCTGTTTTCTTGTTAGTTTATGTAACAAACAAGCTAGCTATATGTTCCTGTTAATAAGATGTATCTAATTGCATCATAATAAATATATTCTATTAAAAAAATGTCAAAGTGAGGTTAATTTTGAAGAATAAAAAAACTTGAGGTTACATTAGTTTAGTTACAAAATATTACATTGCAAAATTTATTTTGAGAGATCAGTGATGGTATCCAATCAGGATGTACACAGATGGCATAGGAAGACTAAAATTGGAGAATGTCATTAATTTTTTCCTAAAATGATATTTCCTGAGCACTTATATGCTAAATATGGTGTTAATTACTACGTGAAGACTAAAGAATAAACTTTCTCTTCCCCGGAGCTTAAAAGAGGAGACAATTTCAAAATGTACGTGTGCATTTTGAAAGGGCCACTCTATATAATGAAAATTATAAATCATAAATATTTTTGTTGTAGAATTATGAAAGTAATGTTAATTTGAAAAAAATGATCTAATACTTAATATCCAAGTTTGATGAGTAAAGAAAAAGAAAAAATAAATATAGAGACAGTGTTTATTTTCCAGAATTATATAAAAATATTTTCTCTGGGTGCCTGGGTGGCTCAGAGAGTTAAGCCTCTGCTTTCAGCTCAGGTCATGGTCTCGGGGTCCTGAGATCAAGCCCCGCATCATCAGGCTCTCTGCTCAGCAGGGAGCCTGCTATCCCCTCTCTGGGGATATATCTCAGGACCCTGAGATCATGACCTAACAGGAAATCAAGAGTCAATCGTTTAGGCAACTGAGTCACCAAGCATCCCAGTAGCTTGTATTTCTAATATACTTGATTAAATATACTCCTTTAGGCATTGAATACACTATGTAAGAAAAAAAATGCAATAAAGTATCCCTGACATTTATACTGAAATTATAAAAATAGTTTAAAGGTGTACATGTTTCATAAATTTTTACACTTAACTGAAAGAGTTGTTCAGTTTCCTCTCCAGTGAATTTTTATTGCAAGTTATAAATTTATGCTTCTTAAGAAAAGATAATTATTTATTCATTGAAAAACTGTTCCAGATTCCTAATCTGGATCAGATGGAGTAACTTGGAGGGGATCAAGAACAACTAGAAAACCCAGATAAAAATACAAAAATAAGTCTGCTTAAAAAAATAAAAGAGAGCTGCATAGGTAACCAGGAACTTAGGAGGCAAGTTACTGAAGAGTAGGGACCTTCAGAGTAGGGAGTTGACATTTATTGGTCTCTTTTTTCCCTTGGATCATTTTCAAATTTGGTAGGAAACAAGGAAAGTCTACACAGATAATTGCAACTTGGAAGCAGAGAAACCAGTACATCTTTTAACAATGTAACAGAGGTGGAGAAACAATGCTGACTATTAGAACCAGTAAAGCAATCAGGACTAGAAGCAAGGAGCTGAGAATTTAAGAGACTGGGACAGCCTAAGAGGATGAGAAGGCTAGCTCCTTTAACATCAGTGCAAATTGTTATCCAGGCTGACAAAAGTCAATATCTGGAGCAGATGATTGGGGGGAGTGGGGAAGGATATTCATTCTACATATAAAATTAAGCCAGTGTATAACTACCAGCACTGCTTTGTCAAATTTTGCTTAAATATTTTTGCAATCACATGTGAATTTAAAACTGTATATAAAATCAGTAGCTAGAAAGCAATAATGAAATAAGTTTTATTTTATTTTTTTTAAAGTTTTTTTTTATTTATTTGACAGATAGTGATCACAAGTAGACAGAGAGGCAGGCAGAGAGAGAGAGGAGGAAGCAGGCTCCCTGCTGAGCAGAGAGCCCGATGTGGGGCTCGATCCCAGGACTCTGGGATCATGACCCGAGCTGAAGGCAGAGGCTTTATTCCACTGAGCCACCCAGGCGCCCAATGAAATAAGTTTTAAAGCCATAACTTGCGTGTGTGTTTTAATAATGTAATAGTATGTTTTTGATCAGTATTTTCTCCTTGAAATTATTTTGAAAAATTCCTAAAGGAATATTATAACTTCTTGTTTATATAAAGAATCATGAGTTCTGTCTCAATTATTACTATTAACTATTTTATAAGTAAACATATATGGTATTTCATACATTTCTGTGCATTTGTTTTAAAACTTCGGGCTTAGAACTGGATTAGGGAAAAAAAAATCTAACATATATAAAGCCCCTTATAGATGGGGTGATTGTATAATTTATCAGCCAAAGTAGGGTGAGAGTGAAAAGGTGGCTATTTATCATCATGTCAGAGAATAAGGCATATAGTGGACTGTCAAAGAAAACCCAGATGTGTGATAACCCAATGCATAAACCTCTGTGACTTAGCAGAGCACAGAATTCATAATTTATTGGTCCATAAATATTGACTAAGCTGATTCTAAAATGACTAAACAACTGGAAGGGAATTAAGAGTTTCAGCTTGAAACTGAAGAAAAATAAGAATAAATAAGAATAAAATAAAAATATGCAAAACAATATATAAAAACATACAAAACAATATATAAAAATAAGCATTTTATATATTGTTCCCTATATATTGCTTCTGTTGTGCAATTAATGACTAAAAATGATTTTAAAATGGAGTAATTAATACTAGATGGTTTAAAGAAATAGACCTAAATAATCTCTTATAGTAACTATTATTAATTTATCTCTTTATCATTCACTTTGCTTATTATCTAGATCTTAATATAAATTAGTAACACATCACAAACTGTCTGTGGACTTTAAATACAAATTCTTTCTCCTTGCTCATTGTAATTTACATATGAACTAGAATATTGTCCATAATAAGTACCCAGATTATAGCAAATAGCTCAAAATACGATCATCATGAATATTAAATAGAAAATGTAGTTGGTACTATACAAACATGAAATGACTGTGGGAAATTTGTTGGAAGTAGAAAAAATTCTAGAAGCCTTTTAAGGAAATCATGGTCAGTTAAAATACTAGTTCACTTGCTATGTTTGAAAGGCCTGAACTACAATGGGTCAGGCCAAACTTGTTATTCTCTGCCTGCCTCGACCTCTGCCCTGCCCAGCTGAGGATACCAGATGTCTGACAACCACAGACTCGGCCACAGCACTCTGTCTCCTGAGTCAGTGGAGGGACCACTTGGCAACAATGACATCTGAAAGTAGGCTATCACTCTCATTCTGTCCTGTGTCTGGTGGAATTGTAAAATTAAGTAATATGATGGATATAAAATGTCTGGGTTCATATCTACCCATCATGTTTGGACTGGCACTGTCAGAGAATTTCAAGGAAAATTAAAAAAGAAAAAAAACAGTTCAATTAAATTGGATGCAATATTTGATCTGTTACAAATTTTCAACACTCTCTTTGGCTGGAAAGCACATCACATACCATTACTATAAAAAAGATGTCAATAACTATCCTGCTAATGATAATCAATACTTATTTATGTTAAAAATCGTAATAGTCTAATACACTGTGTTTTGTGGGAAGTGTGGTATTTCCATTCCATATGAACATCATACATTATCTTACAGTGTGAGATATATATAAGTTCTAATCAAAGAGTTTTATGGACTTGTTGAAGGAGACTAATTACTCCTCATTCTATTACATTCCACTGAATTTACATAGCTCATTTAAATAAATTTCCTCAATTGCTTAAATAAAGATTGAGAATTAAGGAAAAAGTGATCAATTCCAGCACCAATTTCAGACTATTCCCTCTCTGATTTGTACTCGTGAATGTGTTGTTAAATATTTAACAATTAGTCCTCTGGGATATAGAGGGAAAACTGACTTTTAGAATTTGTTGATTCTCATGATGTAAGTATTCTCATCATAGCTCATTATAAGCTACCTGGAAATTTAATAATCAGTTCCCACAAGCCCACATGAGCTGACTGTAGCACACCACTGATTTTACTCTTCCTGTAGAAAAAAGAGATCATAGTGATTGATATTTATTACTTTGTATATTCCACTAACCACTACACATGACCTTAGACACATTCACATTTTCTTTTTCTATTGTTTATTCCCCCCAAATGCTCTAATTGTTCATAGTAAATTTTTTCTAGATAGTTCAAATGTATACAACATCGAATGCCTCTTGAAGGAAACGACCACACGCTTGATTTTTCGTTTGCATTTTTTTCACTATCATCATACAACTACACATGCAGAGAGTTGCAACACACAAAGGCTGTTGGTGATAATGACCATATGAGAGTAAGGGTTTACTTGCTCAAGATTGAAAATTTACAGACTGAACTCACATCAGATAAGTTGCCTGCAAGACTACAGAGAAGCTGACCATAGCCCCAGTATTTACAGTAATTAACTCTAGTCTACAACCAGGATTAGGTATCAATACACTTATTATTCCAGGAGAGGAGCTGATGCTTTCCCAAACTCAGATATTAAATTGAAAAAAGAAGGTTAGTATGTAGCTTCTTTCACATCATATTGATGTTACAACCTAGTCACTGATTCTAAGAAGAGACACTACTATTTTGATACTAAGTCAGTTTAAATGTCCCACAGACTCATGGTTGTGCTCTTTTTCCTTGATTCAGAGGTCCTGCCATGTCATATCACTGTATACGTTCTCCTGGGTAACAGAGCAAAAGGAATTCTATATATATGTTGATGATTTTCTCTATATGAGTTTCCTTTATGTGTGCTACTCAAGAAGGCTTGAAGTTATCTTAATTGAGCATTTGCCCTTGTTTGCAAGACCCTAATGTTCAAATGCTCTGTGAGTATTATATATCACTTCATATATATCACTTCATATGAAAAAGCAGTTGAGGAAATCTGAATGTGGCTTATTTTGAGGTTCTACTTTGAAAAAAAACTCATAAATTTTATTAAAACATCAAAAAGAACTATTTCTAGGGAATCCACAATGGAGTATGCATTAAGTTTAAATGGCAAGTTTTTAAATAATCAGATATATTCCAATAATCCATAATTTGTCAGAGAACTAAAGATGTTGGGAAAAACAGGAGGTCTAATTGTCTATTTATTCTGCTACCTTAACATTAACCTTGTAGAAGTACCTTACTAATTGCCAGAGAGTATCTTGTAGCTCCTGAAAATGAGATGCTCTACTACTTTACTCCATTGTTTCTAAAATTTATTTCCATCAAATCTGCTTGAGAGGTTCATGACTATTTCCCAAAGAAATGAAAGGAAATACACAATTACATAAATTATTTGCTCATAAATAGGCATTTCTTGGAATAGAGCATTATATAATTTTTCACCTTAAATAATCAGCTACACCTAACTTTGTTTTGGCTTACACTTGACTTTGAAATATGGTTAAGAACTTGTTATTCAAATGAGCACATTATCCTTGATTTTGTCCTGTGAGCAACCGAGTCTTTGTTTAGAATGTGTACTGCTATTTAACCTAAAGGCATATTTTCTTAATTGTGCCATTTCTATTATACTTATTTATGTTTCTTTGGACCACAGGATATATTTACACGTGCTGAATTACTGTAATTACTCAGCCACTACCCAGCTTATCTTTTTGCATGCACGCTCTGCACCTGGATGGTTTATTTGCATATTAGGGACATCTTTCCCTCCCCTGCTGCTATAAATTGGGACAAATAGGACTTGTTATCACAAGACAGAAGAATCATACCTTCTTTCTCCCATTAAGTCCTATTCTGTTAAATGCTTAAGCAGACCCCATGTCCCCACAGAAAGGGGATTTTTCACAATAATTTGGAAAAAAACTTCTTTTGTGGTTGACACTACAATTTGTTGCCTTTATTCAACTAAACAAGAGAGAGTAAGGGAGAGAGAATTTTTGACCTCCAATGCATGCAAATATATATCCACTGCAAATATTTTCCTAAACATGAGGATGAGGGAAAAAAAGATTCATTTTGTTAGATTGAATATTTTGTGTGTATGTGTGTACGTGTGTGTGGAGTAGGAATATATTTTAAAATGTACTGATTTGAATAGGTTCACCAGAGACTTTGTCTTCAAAATAATTTGTAAAAATTCCAATTTAAATATATTTCTATTGTTGAGAGAGTTGTGGGGATACAAATTAATTAAGAACATTTAATGACAATTTTTATTCTCTCACTTAAACATTGACTCCTTTTCTTTTGCTTTGGGATTCACTTTAAATACATCTTCCTTTTACATACTGGATAAATGAAGGAAGTAAAACAAGGAGGCTATTGTTTTCCCCTTTAGAATTCTCTCTACATCTTTAACTAAATTATATACAGACTTGAAGAAGTCTGCCCCAATCAAACTTTCTCCATAAGATTATACTTCCTTATCACATGCTTCTCTCATATTTCCTTCATTTAGGATCCTGTGACACATAAGGCCTCTGGTTGCTTAACATGACTTATGGTTCACCTTTTCCATACTTTACCGTGAAGGAATTGGGGTGAAACAATAACTAAGCAGTCTGAAACCAGAGGACTCTGATTTTAAAGTCTGAACTTGAATTCTGTTTTTTGATATTCAGTCGTTAGCTGGCCTTAGTCACAATTACATTATGTCTTTGTGTTTGAACTTCTCATTCAGTAATAACAATGAAAACAAAACAAAACAATACAAAACAAAACAAAACAAAAAAACTTCCTGGGAATCAAATAACACTAAGGATATAAAGCTGTATAGCACACAGCTTCTGCTGTCAGAGAAAAATCAGATGGCCTACGGCCTTTAGACCGAGGCGAGATAAGCTTGAGCCTACTCACTCTGGCTCCTCTCTGGCAGTGTCCCACCCTATCCTAAGGGTCTACACGGTGTGTTCTGCCAGCATCTCCCTTCTGTCCCATTCTCTGAGTGTTCTTCATTTCAGAAATTTTTGCCCAACAACACAGAGGACACATACAAAATATGCATAATCCTCTTCTGGTATCAATTCTCCTCAGGGCAAAAGACACCCGTGTTGTGGAACGACAGGGCCTGGCAGTGGCTGAGAGACAACTGTTTATAAAGGACATAGAGCTGGACTTTCGGGCCGGCTGCTCACCCACATGTATGCATGCGAGGGTCCTCCAGTATGGGGAGAGAAAATGGGTAGACTGTAAGCCATGGGCCAGACCTCTGAGATATCAAAAATTGAAAATTTGAATTTAGCATTAGAGTCCTTATGAAAGCTTGACATATTTATCAAGATAGCTGGGCAAAATGTGATTTTTTATAATAGTTGGTAGCTTGATTTATACCTTTTATATATTTAAATATATGAAACACATGTTTGTAATGAACTTTTGTGCCCTTTTAACCTCTAACTCCCAAATGAACTCTTGCAAATACTAAATAAGGGTCTGACAAGAAAGGATATCTAACTCTATTGAAACCTGTAATGGTCAGAGAGGTCACTTTCTTTTGGGTGACAAGAATGCTTTAGTCTTAGTTTATAAGGATAAATGGAAAGTACATAGCCAAAGTGTACGTGTTAGGTCAGTCTACATAGATCCAACTACTACTATAATGCTCCTTAAGAAGAAAGTCAAGTTGACATGGAAAGAAGTCCCGGGTTCAACAAAGCCAGGTTGTTAGTTTTAAAGAGAAGTTGGTATCTCTTTTTATTTTTTTAACTTTTTTAAAATATTTTATTTATTTATTTGCCACAGAGAGAGATCACAAGTATGGAGAGAGGCAGACAGAGAGAGAGGGGGAAGCAGGCTCCCCACTGAGCTGAGAGCCCGATGCGGGGCTCGATCCCAGGACCCTGAGATCATGACCTGAGCCGAAGGCAGAGGCTTTAACCCACTGAGCCACCCAGGCACCCCACTTTTTTTTTTTTTTTAAGTTTATCTATTTATTTTAGAGAGAACATGTACACATGTGAATGGGGGTGGGGAAAGGCCAGAGAGAGAGAGAGAATCTCAAGTAGATTCCCTGCTGCACACAGAGTTCCAAGCAGGGCTCCATCCCATGATACTGAGACCATGACCATGAGATCATGACCTGAGCTGAAACCAGGTGCCCCATGCTCAATCATCTGAGCCACCCAAGTGCCCCAGAAGTTGGCATTTCTATTAGCTGAACCAAAGATTCTTAAATATAACAGAAAACATTGTGTACTATGGTGTTTATTTCTTCTTGTTTGACTTTGCAGCTCTCCTTTTTGTCCTTCAAGGAGGGGAAAGAAGAGAACCAGCTCTGTTGCAAACATTTACTGAATTTTAATCATTGTATAATTCTCTCTGGCACAATCATCTAAAGCTCACATATCCCTTCAAGTAATACTTTTAAAGGTCTATCAGATCATAAGGCCAAAGGGCTATATAAACAAATGTTTTTATTAATTCAATTTCTCAATATGCTTGAAATGTGATCTCACAATTTCAGTGCAAGCAGATTAAAGTCATAAATCTGAGTTTATCATTCCACCTTGAAATTAAAGAGAACAAGAACTCCCCTTCCAATATGAGAACAAGAAATGGGAAAGTAAAACATGTCAGAATCTAAGCAGAGATTTCAGAAAGCAAATTTCCGATCACTGAATCTCTGCAATAGTGTGGGAAGAAGAAAAGACAAGCTGGCTACACAGGCTCCAGCCTGAGAGGTCAAGTCAGAGAGGAACTGCTTACTAGCCAGGCCTCTCGAGCACACAGTGAAATCCAGTGTATTCCACATTCTGGAGCAGAGGTCAAAGTCAATGAAGATGTGAAAGATACAGTAGATTATTTACTACTACAAGTTTAATGTAACCAATATCAATATATAAGTGTGTGTGAAATGTGTTCATTTTTAGTCCTATTCTCATTTGATCTCATTTTCTCAGATAATCATCCATTATCATCATGGATGATGATAATGTGAGATGTGAGAATATTTTAGTTACTTTGGGGTTGAATATAGCTTAAAATATTAGATTAGTCTTAGCACCTTGTTTAAAATTTTGCACAAAGTTTACATTCAAAATGAAGGAAATGAACAAAACAAATGCTCTCATTCAGCCCCTAACAACTGAGATTAAGAAGGATAAAACCTGCAATCTTTTTTCCACCTTCTAATGAAGAATTTTCTTAAAGTCCTAAATAGAACTCTGAAATTCAAATCATTCTACTCAAGTTTCAGAACTTTGTTGTTTTCTTCATTTACTTCAACAACTTTGTTGTTTTCTATATTTACTTACAAGCCTTTACTTTAAAGTCACCTCATACTAAATTCTGAGTCTATAACATGCACAAAACACAGCACAAACGTAAGAGACTAAAGCAAGGAAGTGTTCACTATAAAAATTGGGATTGTGGTTAACTTTAGAGAAGAAGGCATTGGGTAAGAGGCATATAGCCGTCCTTCAGGATTCTGGCAATATTCTTTTGCCTTAGTTACAATGACTGTTTACTTTGTAATGACTACAGAAAGTATGCATTTGTGTTTCATGAATTCAAAAAAATCCATTTTTCTATTACATTATGGAGTTTTTGCAACAGGATTATATTCTAACTTTATAATATAGATTGTAGACAGACAGATATATTTAACCTACTTCTTCAACTCAACTGAATTTTCAATATGATTTATTTTCCCTCTCCATGGAGTTCCTGAGGATGTTTATTCTATCAAAGATAACTGACAATCAGCTAAAGTTTAAAAATAAGAGCTGCTTACAGCATTCAAGAAATCTTTCAGAAATGATCTAATCTAGGAATACAGATGGAATACATCTAACTGCCATGTGAAATATTTTCTGATTATGAAAAAAGAAACAACATATACTGACTGAACAAAACCTAACATTAAAATTCATACTTTTTTATAAGAAAATATTCCATTATAATTAACATCATTCCCACAATTTATCTGACTTTATATTGGTACAGATTTAAATGTCCATATAGCCAATTTGATCAATACCAGACTTAATAAAAGTGTCCTGGAGGATTAATTTTGTAAATGAAAGTTCAGTAAATGGTTAAATTGACTTATAGCTTAAACAAATTCAAGGAAAAATATTTTGTCTTGAAATAAATTGGTATATTCAAAAGAATAAAATTACTTTCTGTGCAACATCCTCTAGGACATTTGGTGTCAGCATCAGTTTCTCTTAAGTGTATTTGTGGTGGAAAACATGCATGCATTTCTTGAGCAGTATAAGTGGTGAACTATAGTGTTAGTCAGAAATATCTGGTCAAACAAACTTTAACACCTTTACTATTGAAGGAAGGTCTTCCAAAGATATATGTTAAATGAAAATATACATTTACTCCCCTCCTTCTCTACTAATGTAACCTGTAGGCAGCCTGAGTAACATAGCTAGTAGTAACCACCAACTTCGCTAGTAACTTAACCTGAGGCTTGGTCAATGGACATTCCATCTGATAGTTGATTGTTGAGAAAGTAGCAAAATTCAGGGTCACTTGGAGGTTAATAGTTCATAGCTTTATTGGTTGACTGGAGAGTTCAGAGGCAGAAGGAAGAAATGTGCAGTGCAGCAAGAGTGTCCAATGACAACTGTGATGATGACAGTAATAACATCCCAACTAGAGAGATCTTAATGTTTATGACTTAACCCATGCTAGAGCTCGCTTAATTTCTGGACATTTTGTAAGCACTCATTATGTGCTTCCAAAAATTCTGTTTATGCTTAAATTACATAGATTGGCTCCCTCTTTGGTTTCATCCAAAGACTGATGTGTAAAGGGAGAAAGCATTCTTATCTTAATATTTTACTATGTATCACATATATTATAAGTGACCATACAAAATCATATATATATATATATATATAGAAAAAAAAATATATATATATATTTTCTACTCTAGGTACTACATCAGATATATTTTGTACTGCTATAGGTACTTCTATATTATACACAATAATAATAAACATTTTACCTTGCATTGTTATCCCTTTTTAGAGAGCTTATTTTGTGTGTGTGTGCTCATCTTTCAAGAAAAGCTTATATTCTCTAGGGTGATGGATTGCGATTTCTTTGACCTTGCATAATTTTAGTAATCAAAATTGAAGGAAGCTATTGAACCGAGAAGACCTGGAAAAACCCTTACAAGAGTCTCTTTTAGACACCCACAGTGGAGAAAACTTCAAAGTGTAGCTTTTACCAGTCTTTGATACACAAGGATCCACAAGCATTTGTCTCCCTTTCAGCACACAAAATGATAACCATGCTTTCTGCAGCATAGTGCTAAAGCAGAACAAATTAGAATGGAATTGGACAATAACCAAATTAATTACCAAGCAACCTGAAAATAATTTAGTGAAGTAATTGAATTTTTTTTTTTTGTAGGAAAGTGATTTGCCAGATATGTTTGGAAGTAGCCCTTGTATTTTCAAGTTTTCCTTCCTAATCTATGGCTATCTGCATACACATTAAATTGAAAAACCTATTTATCATCTTCAATTTCTTAGAAAATTATTAAAAGAATATCACAGAGCTGAATGAAGACCCTCTATGAATCCACACTATTTCTGAGATTGTGCTGTCAATGTTCCTGACTGTACTCATCGTTAGGTTTATGAACTCTACAAGACGTTTCATTTAAAGCACAACTATATGTGGCAGCAGATAAGAGGAGTAAAGTATTTCTCTTATAAACAAAATGAATCTAGAAATTCCACACTATTTTTGATGTTTTATAGAACTATTAACAAAACATTGTGAAAACTCCAAGAGATTTTACACATTCACTAGGGAAGATGAACTTTGAATAATGCATTTTGAACTTTGTCAGTGGGAAATGGAGTGCTGTTTAAGGCTATTACTAGATGAGAGGTTTTAAAGTTGTTTTTAAAATTGTTACAAGTAATAGGTCTAACAAATAAGAGGCAGTTATGAGCCATTCTCATGAAAGAGAATCAGATACCATCTTCAGCCACTCTAATTAGTATTGGTTGATGCTATGGTCAACATTTAAGAATACCAATTAGAACACAAAAAATCAAAGGTGAGAAAAGAAAGTTATAATATTTTAGATATTTTATTTTCAGTTTATCTTTAACATAACGTGATTTTCTCAAATGACATTGAATATGATCTTTTAAGCATAATTATGATAAAATTAATTCTTTTTAAAAATATTTTATTTTATTTATTTATTTGACAGAGAGAGAGAGTGAGAGAGGGAGCATAAGCAGGGGGAGTGGGAGAGGGAGAAGCAGACTCCCCACTGAGCAGGGAGCCGGATATGGGCCTCGATCCCAGGACCCTGAGACCAGGACCTGAGCTGAAGGCAGAAGCTTAACAGACTGAGGCATCCAGGTGCCCAAGTTAATTTTTTTAAAGTATTTTATTTATTTGAGAGAGAGAGTGTGAACAAGCACGGGGAGGAGCAGAGGGAGAGAATCTCAGATTCCATGCTGAGTGGGAACTGGACATTGGGCTCTATCTGACAACCCTGAGATAATGACATGTATTAAAATCAAGAGTCAAATCTTAACCAACTGAGCCATCTAGGCGTCCACAAATTAATTCTTATAATTGTTAAAAATGGTCCTGTTTCAGACATTGCTAAGCACACATGTATTTTCAGTAAGAATACAAGCAGTATGTTGTAGTTTCCTTCACTTATTAAAATTACTTTTTTAAAATTACCATTATGTAATTAGTTCTCCATGGCATATATAGCAGTTTGCATATATTTGGTTAAAAAGGTATTTACTAATATGACAAAAAGTGGATCCAAACTTTGCTAGAGTTATATAAATATTCTGATACATTTTGAAACTTACACGTTACAGAATTTTAAATCGCTAATGATACTGATTTTTACTTCATAATTCCTTATTGACCTGCAGTGACTCATAAATGTAAGTTGGATATATGCAATATTTTACTTTCTAAGAAAATCTATAATTTTCTTTTAATTTATCTTTCAGTTTTTTAAATGAATTGCCACAAAAGATTGTGTATTCTCATACACAAGATTTTAAATAGTTCTTTTTTATATTAAAAATGATTTGTTATAACCAGTTTTAGAATATAAAAATATTACATTTACATAAGAGTATGATCCATAATTGTCCTTCTTTTTCAATAAGGAGATCCAATGTAATCTACCTGAGTTGCTAAAGTTTATGTCTACTCTTTGACTAATGCTAGAGTGATGGGTTTTATGACTTTCAAAAAAATCAAAAAAAGAAAAAAGAAAATATAAGGTAGCCTTATTGTGATTTCCCTTCCATCACAATAGTTTCCATTAATTACGTATCAATCAATAATGAATAAAAATTTATATCAGAGTATGAGAAATTAAAGACTATGCAATATAAACACTTTTATTCCATTTCTTAATTTTTGGGGGGAAATATTTTCCCTTTTCACATTTGTTGACACCTCCTCTGGATTCAACTTCTAAAATTTTTGTTAATTTTAAAAAAATATTAGGACAAGCCCATACACATATTTACTCAGTTTCTACATAGTGGTTTGTTTTTTGATTTTGTTTTTGTTTTTGTTTTTTTCTATTCCAGGCTTCTACCCAGAAAACTACAGCACATTTAGTCATGTTAACCCAGACTCCTGCTCTTCGCTGCAGCAGTTTTGCAGACTTGCTTTTAATGACTTTGATGACTTTAAGTTCTAGTGGTCACATATTTTGAGATAAGTCCCTCTGAAGGGTTTGTATATTTTTCTCATAATTATACTTGTTTAAGTGTTTTGGGGAGGAAGACCACAAAAGAAAAGTGTTTTGTTTTTGTTTTTGTTTAGTTGGCTCCACACCAAATATGGGGCTTGAACTCAGGACCCTGAGATTGAGAATCATATGCTCTACTGACTGAGCCAGTCTGACACCCCAAGAAGAGTGTTTTTTAATCCTATCATGAGGTTACATGATATCAGGCTGACTTATCACTGTTGATATTAACCTCAATCACCTGGCTGAGGTAGTGTTTGTTAGATTTCTTACCTTAAAATAACAACTTTTCCCCAAGTACTCTATTACTTGGTAGAAGCACACTGTGCATGTGTCCTTTTAGATAGATATTCAAATCTATCAATTATCTATCTATGTAGATCTGTTTCTGTATACATAGATCTATCTTTATCTGTAAATCAAATTTTATGTATGTTAAGCTAATATGAGTTCACACCGATGTCTCCAACTCTGTTCTGTTATCACGAGCCATTCTAGTTTTTCCCCTGGTTTATCTGTATTCCCCTATATCAACATTGAGAATCCTGAATCCCTCCATTTACCCTGCATTTACTTAACTTTTTAATCACAGTACATAGACTGTTATCAGAATTGTTAACCTGTGTTGCCATCAAAATTTAATCAACTACAGTACAATACTATGTACAGCTCTTTTTTTTTTTTTTAAGATTTTATTTATTTGACAGAGATCACAAGTAGGCAGAGAGGCAGGCAGAGAGAGAGAGGAAGGGAAGCAGGCTCCCCGCTGAGCAGAGAGCCCGATGTGGGGCTTGATCCCAGGACCCTGAGATCATGACCTGAACTGAAGGCAGAGGCTTTAACCCACTGAGCCACCCAGGCGCCCCTGTACAGCTCCTTTTAACATTAGTTTGTCAGATGTAATTTATTTCCAAAGTTTCTTAGTCCAGTACTTTTTTCACTAAACTCCTACAGTCATTTCTTTAATGCATTAGTAACATGGTTGATTACTTTGTCAGAATTTGCATTCCTTCCTAGAAACAGTCGACCTCATGTGTGTGTGTGTGTGTGTGTGTATGTACATATTATATATATTATATAAAGTTATATATATAATTAAGCAAATGTATTTAACTTTAATAGATTAAGAAATATTCTCTGTGCTGTAAATTTATATGGTTTCAATACATACATAGTATCATGTACCCATGAATTCAGTATCATACAGCATATTTCATCACTGTAAAGAATGTGATTGACTTATTTGACATCACTCCTCCCCAAATGCCTGAGAACATCTAACTGCCTCTCTTATCTTGCATTTTCTAGAATTCCCCATAAATAAAATCTTACAGTATGTAGTCTTTTCATACTGGCTTTACTGACTAAAAATTTGTATTTAAGAATCATCCATGTCTTTGTATAGCAAGAAAACTAATTCCTATTTATAGCAAAATGGTACTACATTCTATCTCTGTATCAGAGTTTGTTTTTCCATTTACCTATTGAAGGTCATTGGTTACTTCTAGTTTGGGACAATTATGAATAAATATGCTATATACATTTGTGGACCATTCTGTGTGTGTGTGTGTGTGTGTGTGTGTGTGTACATCAGTTGAGTAAGTATCCAGAAGCACAGTTAATGAGTTTTATTATAGAACTAGTTTTATAAAAAACTGCCAAATTGTCTTGTGAAATAAGTGTACCATTAAATTCCCAGCAGCAATGCATGAACACTCTTGTTGCTCCACAATCAAGCCAACAACTGGCACTGTCAGGTTTTCTTCTTCTAGTACTTTAAATGGGCATGTAGTGATATTTCAATTATTTTCTGAATTTCCTTGATGATAAATGATGATGAGAATTATTTCATATGTGTATTTGTCATTGGAAGCATTTTCGTCATAATTTTAGTGAATTTTAAAGAACAAAAATTTAAGAAAAACACAAACTTTAGTTAGTTGCAGTTCTACAAGTGAGCTAAAAAGTCATAAACAAATGATCTTACTATAAAATCAGGCATTAATTGCATTAAAATGATAAGATATAAATTAAAAGTTTTATATATATGGACTAACTTAAATAATAGACATGATAATTTTATGCCATACTTTGTTGAATATATTCAGAATACTTTAGTGTGAGTAAATATCACAGACTTTCTGAAGTTTTTTTTTTTTTCAAGTTGAATTATTAAATTACTTTCCTAAGAGATGTCAAGTAGTGCTATGATAAAGAACTTATTTCAGTTTCAACAGAGCCCTTCCTTATCTGCCTTACAGGTCTCTTTTTATGAAGAACTACTAAAAACTACTTGGCCCATACTAAGTTAAGTACATACTTATACAAGGCCAAAGACAAGAAGAAAAACTTTTAGAAAAGAGTCAAGCTTACATAAACCATTTGAAGAAAGATATCTTTATGGTTTTTAGTTGTTCCTTCATTCATATTTCATTCAACAAAAAATTTTGTTTCTGTTTGATTTCAGACAAATCTACAATTCATTTTTCTTGCATTGATTATCTAATTCAGGTTATATTTTATTTCAAGGGCTCCTGGGTGTCTCAGTCAGTTAAGCGTCTACCTTTGGATCAGGTCATGGTGTCAGGGTCCTGGGATCAGAGCCCCACATTAAGTTCTCTGCTCAGCAGGGAGTCTGCTTCTCCTTCTCACTCTCCCTCTGTGCTCTTTCTCTCTCCCTATTTATCTCTCAAATACATAAATAAAAATCTTTTTAAAAATATTTTATTTTAATTCTCAAATAATAAGGTTGTTCAATTAATTATATATTCATATATGCATAATTAACAATATATTTAATAACACAAATAATGATTACTGCATATCCTGTCCTGTTCTAGCAGTAAACAAAAGAGACAAATCCTTGCTTTGGGGGCCTTACATTTTAGAGGAATCATCAAAAATAAATAAAAATAGTATGTAAAATACACATTTTGCTAGATAGTAATATATGTTATAGAGTGTGGGGTTTTTACATGAGATTTTTATCATGTAAATATTAAACATTTTTCATGGAGTTATGAGAAGGGTTAATACAAGAGGTGAATTTTTGTTGAAGAGCTAAAGATAATGACAGTGTTATACTTGCTTGTATCTCGAGAGAGTCAGCACAAATGCCCTGAGACAGTAGTATTTCTGGTCAAATGACAGTGATGAGATCAACATCACTGAAGTGTTGCTTCTTGAGCAGAAGATGAGTGGAAAATGTCAAAAGGATAAGGAACCTACTCTTCTCAAAGTGGGATGAGAAACAGAAGTTTTTAGCAGAGGTGTGTTGTGCTCAGCTCTGTTTTAACAATGGTCTTGAAGACCGCTTTGTTGAGAACAGACTGAAGTGCACTAGATGGAAAGACTAGGAGACCAGACAAGATGTTCCTGCTTTAATAACAAGGAAGGAATTGAAAAGGACCAGACTGTAGGTCGGGGCTAAAGAGAAGTGCCTAAATGCTACATATCTTCTAAAGTCAATTGGGTAGAATTTTCAAATAGACTTCTTACAGGATCTGAGAAAGAGAGATTTGTTGAACTCACCAAGGATTTTGGCCTGAATGATAAAAAAAAAAAAAAAAAAAAAAAAAAAAAAAAAAAATGGGTATGCCTTCAATGGACATGAGAAAAATTGATGGAGAAGCCTTGGAAGAAGATCACCAGCAGCTATGTTAACGTTCAGATGCCCACGTGATATACTACTGGAAATGTCAAATCAGATGCATACTTCTGAAGTTCAGGGAAATTGTCGGAGAAAAGATTTCTGAATAATCTACATATTGATGTTATTTAAAATCATATAATTGGGGGCACCTGGGTGGCTCAGTGGGTTAAAGCCTCTGCCTTCGGCTCAGGTCATGATCCCAGGGTCCTGGGATCGAGCCCCGCATCGGGCTCTCTGCTTAGCAGGGAGCCTGCTTCCTCCTCTCTCTCTCTCTGCCTGCTTCCCTGCCTACTTGTGACCTCCGTCTGTCAAATAAATAAATAAAATCTTTTAAAAAATCATATAATTGCATGACAATATAAAACAATAAATATAATGCTTTAGCCTTGGGACATTTTGTGTGCCTGTCCAGTAAGTTCATAAGCCAGTTACAGGGACGCCTGGGTGGCTCAGTTGGTTAAGCGGCTGCCTTCGGCTCAGGTCATGATCCCAGGGTCCTGGGATCGAGTCCCACATCGGGCTCCTTGCTCAGCAGGGAGCCTGCTTCTCCCTCTGCCTCTGCCTGCCTCTCTGTCTGCCTGTGCTCACTCTCTCTGACAAATAAATAAATCTTTAAAAAAAAAAAAAAATAAGCCAGTTACAAACATAAGACAAATACACAGAATGTAGTATAAGTAGCACAAAATAATGATATAATACTGATGTTATTATTAGTAACAATCACTTCTCTATCAACAAGAGAAATGGAATGACCTCAAATATTATATGAAAGCGGAGATTAAAATGTATATTAGGGTTTAGGAAGTAAACATTTGAAAGAGTCAGAAGATCAGAAAAAGCAACCAGGGAAGCTGAAACCCTGGAACAGATGGGTAATTACAAATTCATGGAAAACTTCAAAAGACATTATTTGTCTCATGATATAGCACTACAAAGGGGGGCACTCATGGAAAATTCTGTGGAAGTCACTGCCTCTGCTGAGCTGCCACATCTGGGACCGGGATACAGAATGGAAGGAACAAAAACAAAGGATATGTTGGGACCCGCATACCAGCGAGGTGTCTCTAGAGCCTCAGTATTTCTAATCATCATAAACTTCTAAGGATACTGGTCGCTTCTGCTTTTCATATCTCTTAAAAGCACCAATTTATTGACAAAAATCCAACCTGGATTGTATAGAAATAAGATTTAGAAATTGCACCCAGCTTAAGAGCTGAGCAATGGTAAAGGTAGGAACTCAGTACTCATATTCAGTATTGAACTTCTCAACAAAGATATTGGCAATGCCCTGTTTTCACCAAATACAATACAACTAGTGCTTAGACAATAAAGACATACTAACCCTTTCCCCTAAGAGTATTTACAGCATCCTACTTATTCATCTTTGAATAAAATTCATTCTTTTAGCTGAACTATAACTCCTTTAATATTAAAGAGTAATATTAAATATTTTGAAATTAAATATTGAGGTATAGGGTTAATCACTCCTAATATACTTTATTTTGATAATAAAAGAGAGGGGCAATACAAAAGATTTGGTTAATATTTATAAATAATTTTTCACACCAAACCAAGGAAGATATGCTCATAAATCCTTATTTCTTAAACTATTCAAATGAAAATCTTAACAAAAGAAGTGGGTGGGCACCTGGGTCGTTCAGTATGTAAAGTGTCCGTCTTCTGCTCAGGTCATGATCCCAGGGTTCTGGGGTTGATTCCTACATTAGGCTCCCTGCTCAGCAGGGAGCCTGCTTCTCCTTCTTCTGCCACTTCCTCTGCTTGTGATCTCTCACTCTCTCTCTCAAAAAAATAAATGAAACCTTTAAAAAAGAAAAAAAAATGTTCAAATGGTCATAACAGGTATTTATAAATTCTTTCTTCCAGGGAATATTCCATATCTGCTTTGCTCTCAACAAGCACACCAAATATTTGTGATCCTCACTCTGTAGGTTGGTGTGATTAGTGGTCATCTCTTCAACGTACTGTTAATTTTAATTTTACCACAAGCTTTAGAATAGTAAGAAATCTCCCTGAAAATATTCTGATTCTAAGTATATTTCTCCCTGCCCACATTGTGCAATAGCAACCCAATTTTTCTTTGATAGTAAGAATTCATCCCTGAGGTCAATGCAGTAAAATTTCTGTGTCTGCTGACTCAACAGAGTGAGGAGCCCAAACTGGTTAAGTGGCATCTCAGCTTTTAGTTAAATGTAGTCCTGACCCTTCTTGTTGACTTTCTTCTAACCAGCAGAAACTAAAGGACAGGGAAACAAAAATTTTGGCTAGAGCATAAAAAAGGATACTTTTTTGCTATTTCTACCATTTCAATTCTATCTGTGTATCCCATGAATAGAAAGAATTTCACACAATACGTTGATCACTCTTCCCATATATATGTGTATACTTAATAAATCTTTGAAAGGGGGCGCCTGGGTGGCTCAGTCAGTTAAGTGTCTGCCTTCCGCTCAGGTCATGATCCCAGGGTCCCGGGATCCAGTCCCGCATGGGCTCCTTGCTCAGGGGGGAGCCTGCCTCTCCCTCTCCCTCTGCTGCTCCCCCTGCTTGTGCTCCCCCTGCTTGTGCTCTCTCTCATTCTCTCTCAAATAAATAAATAAGATCTTTAAAAAAAAAAAAAAAAAAAAAAAAAAAAATAAATCTTTGAAAGGACACTCCCCTACTCTACCAATTTTTGTTTTTTTTTCAGAGTGATGGGAACCATAAGACCAGTAAACTCCATAGGCACAGGTCTCAAAGCATTTGTTGTACAATAAAGTTCTTTGTCAGAAGTACTGATATGTGGGATACACAGTAGTGAATAAGACATTTTAAGTCAATGGATGGTGATTTTCACATAAATATTAAAGTAACAGAAAATAAAATAATATCCAGAGTAAATGTTTATTCAAATGAGAACAAAATACCCCCCCCCACACACACACCCCATGTTGGGAGAAATCCTGTGTAACAATCTACCAGCAGGCTGCTACTCAGGAATGAAGACTTATTGGAAGCCCATATTGGTTTCTGCTATTTGTAAGCTCGCAATTCAACACTGGTTAGAGCCATATCAGCTTGAGAAATGGAAATCTCAATTGCTAAACTCATGCATAACATGCATTCCTGTTCTTATGGCCAAGTTGCTCAAAATGTCCGTTAGATGAGAAAAGGGATCCAGAAAAGAACCAGACTGACATCTTTATAATTAATGATTTTGTCCAGCTGATAATTGAGTTTTCTGCAATGGTTACAATTGGTAAGCATCTAACTGAAGCAGAAAGAGGTAATTTCATCAATTGCCCAACTGTGTTTCTTCCATGCCCTTGACCATCCAGCCAAATTATTAGTTACAGCCTCTAAATAATATAGATGTGAATTCTTTACCTTCTCTTGTTCTAGGTGAGATAAAAAAAAAACAGATGTCCTGCTTAAATGTTTGTCCCTGGAAGGATTTTCCTTCACCACTATACTTCAGAACATCTGCAGGGTAAAGTTATAAAGATGAAGTAATTTACTTTCAAGTAAGTCAAAATATTGTACAAAACATCTCAAAATCCTGCATGATTTTATTTTTTTTTTCTGGTAAAATTTAACTGGTAATGGAGAACTCTCCTTGAAGCTATAGGCATAGGTTGGAGAAGAAGTATGTATTCAGCAGGAGTTTAAGCAAAGAAGGCAGAACCACTTAGTTGTCAAACATATTTAAGCTGTGGGGACTGAACAAGCTTGATAATAGATTACTACATCTCATATGGGCATCATCTTTATTAATACCCAGTTCATGATATGTGGCTCAGATTGCAAAGTTAGTAGTTTGGTGGCATATGTTCAAGTAGCCAATCTCTTCTAGGACTCAGTAAAAGTCAGTGCTTTTCTTGAAAGAAAAATACTTTTTTTTTCAGATGATGGCATACCTTTGTTCCCAGATTCTATAATTCTGCACTGTAATTCATATATGGAAGCTTGCCAAAGTCTCCATGAGCATGTTTAACTATCATGGATACTTCAAGAACTATTGGGTAATAAGGAGCAGAGATTGGATTGGTTGGGGAGCTTTCTTCTAATTTGGGTCTTAATCAAAGCCAGCAACCTCTCAGTTTTCTTAGTAAGTGGGTTGATATAGGTTGCTTCCAAAAGCAAATCAGCTGATATAGGTTGTCTTCAAAATCAAAAGATGTCTACTAGTGTTATATTTCTTTCCCAGTGCTGGGGATGGGTGGGGGGAGAGGTAGAGGCAGCAGATGCAACAACTTACAAGGGGCGTCTGTGTTATTTGCTACTTCCTTTTCTCTTAGTCTTATTGGCATGCTATCATTCATGTAGTGGGCAAGTAGGGCAAGTCACCAGTGTGTATATCATTACTTCTTACAAAGGAACTCATTGCACACCATGATTCATATAGCAGACCAGAACGGTAAAATGATCAAAAGGATCTCTGTGAAAGAGGTCATAGCAGAGGTATGGAGAGTTTATATACCCCTGAGACTGGATTAAAAACAGTCCTATTCAAGTGGAAGCAAGTGGTTTCTGTTAATCTTTATTAACAGGAATAGTGGAGAGAAAAAAGGTTCAACAGTTTAGTGAGTGCATTTCAGGTATTCGGACCTTTCATTGATTTGTTTCAGAAAATAATAGCAACAAAAAATACCTAAACATCAATTGCAATTGGAATTACTACTTGACTATATTTATGACAATCCACTACCATTCTCCAAGACCATTCTATCTTCTGTAGAAACCAAATAAGCAGCGTTGTTTGAGATGTGTAGGGATAATAATCCACACACTAATTTCTAAAATTTCTCAAGAAATGCAATGCTGAGAAAATGGCCTGGAAGGAAAGAAGCTGGGAGGCCACTTTGTTTGGTTTTTCCCACTTTAATATACATTATTTTTTAGGTCAGTGAGACAGAATAAATTCTATTTTTTAAGAAAAGATGGAGATTCTTTTGGTAGCTGCATATGTCTATGCTAATTATATGTTCTGGAACTAAGGAACTAACTATGGGGTGTCTATTAAGGACCATGCTGAACTCGTTGTGAGATGGACTCATTGTGAGCTGAAATTCCATAAATAATCTTATCACCATAAATCTTTATGTCACCTATATTGACTAGTTGTAACACTAACAATTACAAACAGTAACCCAACAATTTATAACATATTCTTTTCCTCAGTTTCCATAGAAAATGGCCGTATGCCCCTTTGGGGAATACCAAAAGGAATATTTACAGTGAATATTTTGGGCTTGTGGTAGGGCTCTTCTTTAAGGGACCCCACTTCCATCTTCATTCAAGAGATTCTGAATTTGCAACTGTAGTCATTTCTGGGGATGTGGTAGGGGCTATAACTCTACTGATTCTACTATATTCGTCAGATCTGGATCTTTTTCCCTCATGCAAATCAGGTACAGTTTTATTGGTTAAACAGCTATTTTATTTCTAAGGACGTTATGATAAATAGGCCACCACATAAAATCTCTGTGCATAAATCCCTTCTAATTAGTGCTTTGGTACTACCTTTCATTATACTAACCTTGCCCACCTTGTCTTTGGCACTAAAATGTCACTAACTCTCCTTTGTTACTCTGGGATTAGCTCATCTCCACCGTATTCAAGGAGCTTGCATAGATGTGAGTAACTCACACATTCTTGGCCTGCAGAGAACAACCACCACAATGTGTTTCCAAAAACCTCTATGAGGGGTGTCTGTAGAATTTTATTATTGTGGCCAATCATGCAAATATATCCATTCTAGCCATTGGATACTTTCCGCTATAACATACCAGGGCAATTCTAGTATAATGGCTTCACTTAACGAAGGCTACTGAAGGGTCAAGAATGTTAGTCTAATAAAATATTGAAGTGACCCAGGATTATAGTAATGATGTCTTACTTTAACATTCTACTGTATATGTTACTTAATTTTCTGTCAATAAAAGAATGATGGTATCTTGCAATTCCTTTGGTGAGCATGACACCACCTCTTTGTTATACTTTATAACTGTTTCCTGGGGCCTTCTAATGTTTGTGTCTGTTCATAGTTCTAGAAGCAATGAGAGTTGGAAGGGGTTGGATATTTAAGAGAATCAGCATTTCTCATTAAATCAAGAATTTAATAAGAAGTCACTTTCATGGCATAATATGGACATTCTGATAGTTGTATTTTGATTGTACTCTCAGAAACTGGGTAAGTAATTACAGGATGATTTTGCAGATAAAATAACATCATTCTGTGAGTGGCTCAGACTGAAACTGTATTTATCATATGAGATTCATAAGATTCTGCTCTAATTGGTGGAAAACAATTTTCTTCTGTGTCCTCAAAGATTAGTATTAGCTCAGATTCATGATCCAATCATTTCCAAATTACGAGGAAGCTTTCATATCTCCAGTTAAGAATAAACCTGATAAGTAATCCTAGTATTATCTTGCCAAATTTAGGAGGAAGATTTATTTTAAGTATCTGTATTCATAGCACAGGGAACTTTCCCAAGAATAAACTTCCTTCTGTTGATGGAGCATTGAGTCTGCAAAATGACTCAGGTATGGAAATTGAGGATGCAAACTCGTGATTGGCTCTTTTAAGTCTCTGTATTCCATAATATAAACTATTTTCAAGTACAGTGATGAAGAGTATTTGTGACAGGCCTATTTATGTATTTCCTAGGAACTCTATAACTTGTAATTAAATGACTATGGTTAGAAGTCTCTGAATGTCCTTTGTCACTTGTACTTAAATGTTGTTTCTTTGTTATTACGGTCCAGGATTCTATCATTCCAGTCATAACAGCTCATCTCAATACCAAGAACTCTTACCTTCTATTCCACAACTTATAAAAGTTTAGACTTCTGCAGTATTTTTAACAGATTAGGTATGTTTCTCTCACCAATATGCAGTAAATGACTTAGGAATAAGTGTTTTCTGAGTCAAATTAACCAGTGAATAAGTGATTCACATGTGAAAAATCCACTCCAGCAGTGTTACCACTCAGTGTAAGTAATCGATTCCTTCCTTTATGTTATTGAAAGAGATTTTAGCAAATATATTTAATTGAGTCTAAGCCACCTCCAAATTTAGGTATTAATTAACTAACTACAATTAAGTTCATCCATATCAATGATTACAACATTTCATACATTTTTTGATGTTTCAGTAACATTTATTTCAACAAATATGAACTGCAGTTAAGGAAAAATGCAACCTTTGGGGTGTAAAGTTGGTGAAACACGATAATAATGGTTGCAGGAAATCCACAAGAACAGCAAAAAATGTCTTTTTTAAATGCTACGGATATTCCATATCTCATAGGTAGCTGTCAAAGAATTTTCATTTCTCCAAATTTTTAATCTATTTTTTAATTTTCCCCATTTTTGCTGTAATAATGCAAAGAACTCCATCATAGTTTTGATTTCGTTTTTAGCAATGACTCTTCTGTGTGCCTTTTATTTTCTAATTGCATTGAAATCTTGTTCATTTCATTCAGCTGCTTCATCATCACATCTTTGAGATCTTAAGCTTGTGTTAGTCTAAGGTTCTAAGCTTTATCACAGGAGGAACTTCAGGTGAATTTTTCTGTCACTTGTCTCTTTAAAAAATATATTTTTAGTCTTTTTTCAGATTTATGTACTCTTCTTCTTTATAAGTATCTATAGTTTTCGAATTACTTCTTTCCAGTCTAATCATATTTAAACCAGGGATTTTGGTAGAACATACACAGTGCACAGATATTCTATTTACCTTATTGTAGTATAGATGCAATCACATTTCCCACGTATAACTACTGTATTTGCCCACCTTCAAAGCCACACACTTTAGGGAATACAATTTTAATTTTTGTGTTGCCTGGGAGTGGGAATGAAATTGGGAAGAAATCGCAGGTCTTATTTGCAAATAGGGCTTTATTTTATTTAAAAAAACATATTAAATCATCTATATCAGAGTGACCAGTAGGCAAATTTATCTTATTTCCTTGTTTTTTTCACTTGCTTTCATAACTCAGTATAAGCTCCATAAAATGAAAAACTCACCTTATACCTTTATAAAGTGTTAAGGTTTTTCTGCTTTTGTTGACTTTAGATATAAATTTAGATTATATAACAAAAGGAAGAATTGAAGTCTCAAATTTAAATTTATAAATAAATACATATCATTTCTAACATTTGTCAATATGGAAAAGTATGATATCTAAAGACCAATGACATAGTACAGATTAGAAACACTTGCCTTAAGGAAAACCTTAGTAAAAGTGGATAGCCACATATGATGATTTATGCATGAAAAGAGAAAGGAATAAATGATATATTTTTCATTATCAGGAACCCCTGTAAATATAATTAAGCACTTATTTAGACATGAGTGTCAACGCATTTGTGTCTTCCCTTTGGGTTTTAACAGGGAGCTGATGCTGTGAACCATATGTACATATTTATAAATAGCAAACATTAACTCACTTGCTTTGCAGAAAGTATCACCATAATGTTAAGTATAATTTTTATTAGTTCAGGCTCATTATCTTAACAATTTCAGAGAACAATATTCTCCATGAGATGCTGTAGCCCTACATCCTGTTAAAACTAAAACCTTAACATACTGGCTAAACAATACTACTCTAGATATTTCTGTTTATCTTCGCATTGAAAATCATATCCTCAGAAATTCCATATATAGTGGAACATTGTTAAGAGTTTAGCTAAGTTACTTCATGGTATTGCTGCCCCAGCATCCATTTCATTTGGCCAGCTGGCCTACAGCTTGCTTTAACTGACATTAGTCTCCTCATGCAAGTACATGCCCTCGGTAACAACCTGCATAGTTGTAAGCAAATGTAAGCTCCTGATATGACATTCCCAACAGCCCTTGTGTTTAACAGCCTTCTCTGCCTCCCAGCACCTTCCCCTTGCGTGTTTCTAGCAATAAGATTCCTCTGTATATGACTTACCAAACCTGCTCTCTCTCTCTTTCTCTCTTTTTTTTCCTAAGATTTTATTTATTTGACAGAGAGAGGCACAAAGCGGGAGGTAACACAAGCAGGGCGAGTGGAGTGAGAGAAGCAGACTCCAGGCAGAGCAGGAAGCCGGATGTGGGACTGGATCCCAGAACCCTGGGATCATGACCTGAGCTGAAGGCAGACACTTAACAACTGAGCTGCCCAGGTGTCCCATCTTTTGTTTTTTATTGACCAATCTGGTCTTAGTGCAGGAATCCCAAACACTCCATCCACATACCCTAATAAAAGCATGTTCCTAAGGTCCTGTCTCCACTGTCTTGGCACTATGACCTGACTTTCCCTTTAGCACCCCCAAGGCATGCTGAGTATTTTCTTCAGGAACAGTGAATATTAAACTTCTCTATTTTAAATTATCCTGGGCTCTATTTTGAACAACTGCTCACTAGCCTTCACCAGTGCTCCACTTAACAAGAGGCTAATTTGAAAGATTCAAAAAAAATATGTAGTAGTTGAAACAAAAAACATTTTTTATTCTGTAAATTTACTAGTAAATTTAATGTAGGAGAAACATGTAGGAGAAATATGAATATATATAATATATATATATAAACATGAATATATATATATATATATATCTCAAGGTAAAAGTTGTGAAAATATATGCATCACTACAGATCAGTGCCTCTTATTTTTGAAGCCAACTGCAACTACTTTTTGTTTGTTTGAGATTATTATTTACTTAAAAAAAAAAAACATTTATTAAGATACAAGACCCCTGGGACGCCTAGGTGGTTCAGTTGGTTAAGTGTCTGCCTTCAGCGAAGTCATGATCTCAGGGTCCTGGGATCAAGTCCCACATTAGGATCCTGGCTCAGTTGGAAGCCAGATTCTTCCTTTACCTCTGCCTGCCTACACACGCTCTCTCTGTCTCTGACAAATAAATAAATAAAATCTTTAAAAAAATAATAAGATACAGGACAATCTCCCAAGGTTGAATCTGAAAGAAATAGAATCATTATTCAAAAAACTCCCAACAAACAAAAGTCCAGGACAGATGGCTTCACAAGTGAATTCTACCAAACATTTATTTTTTTTTTAATTGTGTTATGTTAGTCACCATAAAATATAAGAAGAATTAATACCTACTAATCTCAAACTACTTCAAAAAATTGAAGAGGAAGGATTACTTCCAAACTCACTCTATGAGGCCAACATTACCTTGATACTAAAACCAGATAAAGACACTAACAAAAAACAAAACAAAAAAAAAAAAAAAAAAAAAAAACAAAAAGAAAGAAAGAAAAGAAAAAAAAAGAAAAAAGAAAAATTACAAGCCAGTATTCCTACTGTAGATAGATGTAAAAAGTCCTCAACAAAATATTAGCTAATCCAATTCAATAATACATATAAATGATTATTTACCATGAACAAGTGAGATTTCTTCAAGGGATGCAAAGATGGTTCACTATGTGCAAATCAATCAACATGATATACCACATGAACAAAAAAGATATAAAAATCAACTGCTCATCTTAATAGATGCAGAAAAAGAATTTGGAAAAGTAAACATTTATGATAAAAAAAACTCAACAAAGTGGGTATATAAAGGGACATAATAAAATCATATCTAAACAAATCTACATCTAACATCATACTCATTGGGGAAAAGCTGAAAACTTGTCCTCCAAGATTAAAAACAAGATATGGATGCCTGATGTCACTACTTTTATTCAACATAATATTATAAGTATTAGCCATAATAAAAGTTAGGTAAGGAAAAAAAAAATGTACCCAAATTAGAAAGGAAGAAGTAAACCTGTCACTATTTGCAGATAACATGATACTATATATAGTAAATCCTAAAGCTTCCACAAAACAACAACAAGAACAGCAACAACAAGAAAAACAACAGCAAAACCTATTAGAACCAATAAATGAATACAGTAAAGTTACAGGACATGACTCAATATACAAAAAAAAAAAAAAGTTGCATTTCAATACAAAAATAATAAACTACCAGAAAAGGAATTAAAAAAAATAATTTACAACTACATCAAAAATAATAAAGTAATTAGTAATAAATTTAAACCAGGAGGTGAAAGACCTATACTCTGAAAATGATAAATTCATGAAAGAAATTAAAGATGACATAAATAAATAGAAAGATATATTATGTTCTTGGAATGGAAAAATTAATATTATTAAAATGTCCATATTAGGGGGGAGGAGTCAAGATGGCAGAGAAGTAGCAGGCTGATCAGGTAGCAGGAGATCAGCTAGATAGCTTATCAAACCATTCTGAACACCTACAAATCCAACAGGAGATCAAAGAGAACAAGAGCAACAATTCTCAAAACAGAAAATTGACCACTTTCTGAAAAGGTATTTTCTTCTAAAAAATTTGGGGTACAACTTCTAATAGATCAAAATACACCCTAAATCTAGCACTGGGCTTGTTGTAGTCTCCAGCCTGAGCAAATTCTCTCCACTCTCTTTTTCTTTATTCTCCCAACCAACTTATCTTACCAACTCCTTTTTTAGAAATTAAAAAAATATATTTTTTTTCATCTTTATAGCCATATTCCACCCCTTCATTGTGTTTACCCTTGTATATGTTGTTCATTCTTTAAAATTTTGGGAGATAGTTTTTTCTAAGAGACCAAAATACTCCCGAAATAAAGTGGGTGACCCTGTTCTAGTCACCAGTCTAATATATATATATATATATATGCTTTTTTATATTTTTTCTTTATTTGTTTTCTTTTTATTTTTTTTCCCTGAACTTCTTTTTACCCCCTTTCTACCCTCCACAATATTTGGGGTCTCTTCTGATTTGGTTCAAACATATTTTCCTGGGGTCTTTGCCACCCTTTTAGTATTTTATTTGTTCCTTCATATATTCTTATCTCAACAAAATGAAAACGCAGAAAGTCTCACCATAAAAAACAAAACAAAACAAGAGGCAGTACCAAAGGTTAGGGAACATAATCAAATGAACATTGGTAATGTGTTAGATCTAGAGTTCAGAATGACGACTCTCAAGGTTCTAGCCGGGCTCGAAAAAGGCTATGGAAGATATTAGAGAAACCCTGTCTGGAGAAATAAAAGCCCTTTCTGGAGAAATAAAAGAACTAAAATCTAACCAAGTTGAAATTTAAAAAAAGCTACTAATGAGGTGCAACCAAAAATGGAGGCTCTTACTACTGCTAGAATAAATGAGGCAGAAGAACGAATTAGTGATATAGAAGATCAAATGACAGAGAATAAAGAAGCTAAGGAAAAGAGAGACAAACAACTACTGGACCACAGGGGGAGAATTCAAGAGATAAATGATATCATAAGATGACACAACATTAGAATAATTGGGATTCCAGAAGAAGAAGAAAGAGAGAGGGGAGCAGAAGGTATATTGGAGAGAATTATTGTAGAGAATTTCCCTAATATGACAAAGGGAACAAGCATCAAAATCCAGGAGGTGCAGAGAACTCCCCTCAAAATCAATAAGAATAGGTCCATACCCCATCATCTAATAGTAAAATTTACAAGTCTTAGCAACAAAGAGAAAATCCTGAAAGCAGCCCAGGACAAGAAGTATGTAACATACAATAGTAAAAATATTAGAATGGCAGCAGTCTTATCCAGAGACCTGGTAGGCCAGAAAGAACTGGCATGATATATTCAGAGCACTAAATGAGAAAAACATGCAGCCAAGAATACTATATCCAGCTAGGCTATCATTGAAAATAGAAGAAGAGATAAAACGTCCATACTATCCAAAATAATCTACAAATTCAAAGTAATCTCTATCAAAATACCAATGGCATTCTCCATAGAATTAGAGCAAATAATCCTAAAAAATTTGTAGAATCACAAAGACCCCAAATAACCAAAGTACTTTGAGAAAGAAGAATAAAGCTGGAGGTGTCACACTTCCTGATTTCAAACTAAACTACAAAGCTAATAATCAAAACAATAGGATACTGGCATAAAAAAGATACATAGATCAATGGAACAGAATAGAGTCCAGAAATAAACTCACATATATATGGTCAATTAATCTATGACAAAAGAGACAAGAATATACAATGAGGGAAAGATAGTCTTTTCAATAAATGGTTCTGGAAAAAATGGACAGCTACATACAAAAGAATGAAACTGGACCACTTTCTTGTACCATGTACAAAAATAAACTTAAAACAGATTAAAGATTTAAATGTAATACCTAAAACCATAAAACTCCTAGAAGAAAATATAGATGGTGAGCTCTTTGACATTGGTGTTGATGTATTTTGGGGGGATTTTCTCCTTAGACAAGGATAGCAAAAGTGAAAATAAACAAATGGGATTACATCAAACTAAAAAGTTTGTGCACAGTAAAGGAACCCATTAACAAAATAAAAAGGCAACCTGCTGAATGAGAGAAGATTGTCACCAATGATATACCCAACAAGGGGTTAAAATCCAAAATATATAAAGAAAGCATATAATTCAATATAAAAATAATAATTAAATGGACAAAGACTCTGAATAGATATTTTTCAAAGAAGGCATACTGCTGGCACATTAGGGGATGCTCAACATCACTAACCAACAGGGAAAGGCAAATCAAAAGCACAGTGAAATGTCACCTCACACCAGTCAGAATGAGTAGTATCAAAGAGACAAAAAAATACAAGTGTTGGCAAGCATATGGAGAAAAAGGACTCCTCATGCTTTGTTGGTGGGAATGTAAATTGGTACAGCCACTATGAAAAACAGTATGGAGTTTCCTAAAAAATTTAAAATAGAACTACCATACAATCTAGCAATTCAATTTCTGGGTATTCATCAGAAGAAAATGAAAATACTAAATCAAAGAGATATATGAACCCTTATGTTCATCTCAGCATTATTTACAACAACCAAGACATGGAAGTAACCTAAATTCCCATCAGTTGGTAAATGGATAAAGAATATAAATGTGGTATATATAAATATATTTAATAGAACATTACTCAGGCATAAAAAATAATGAAATCTTGCATTTGAGATCACATGGATGGACCTAGAGAACATTATGATAAATGAAATAAATCTGACTAGAATAAGACAAAAGTTGTATGACTTCACTAATATGTAGAATCTTAAAGATAATACAAAACGAACAGATTTATAGATTCAGAGAAGAAATAACTGGGTGCCAGAGGGGAGAGGGATGGAAGAGATGGACAAAATAGGTGAAGGGGATTAAGAGGTAAAATTTTCTAGTTATAAAATAAATAAAACATGTGGATGTAGTATACAGTTTAGGACAAATAGTAATATTGTGACAACTTTAGTAACTAAAATTATAGTGACCATTTTGTTTTATAAATAAACATTTGATCACTATATGTATAACTAAAACTAATACAATATTATATGTCAATTATCCTTCAATAAAAAAGAATTAAAGGTAATAAAATAAAAAAAATAATTTAAGCTATTTGGGATATAAGTAATTATGACGGTAAGAGAGGAAATGTGTCTGGGGGAGAAAGAATAATAATCAATTTTAAATGTCCTAATAAAGTTAGAACTGTTTGAATTATACACAAAAATATAAATAGGATGTGGTTAAACAAATAAGCATTGAAGAAAAGAATAAATTCTTGGTAGCTGTGAATTGACCCAGTGTTACTCCCTAGATCTTGGTGTTGTTAGGAGCTAGTTGCCACTAACTAGGCTTTGGTGTCCTCTTACTGAATGTAGACAATCGCACAGAACACCACTATAAGACAATTCACAGTGTGCACCATGATGAACTAAAACCTAACCAAGTCACTGTTCAGACATGGAAAATAGCAAACATTTCCTTCTCCCAGATGACTAAGGAATCTCTCCAATTAAAAGCTCAACTCCATTGTATTTTTCTTCCTTTTAGATTAAATGGCTTAGGACACACAATCTTATCCTTATCCAACTTTCTGATCACACATATCCAAAGCAAATCCTGCTTCCATTGAAACAGCCATAAAATCACCTAACAATGAGTCCAAATTCTTTTTTTTTTTTTTTGAAGTTTTATTTATTTAAGTAATCTCTATACCCAACATGGGGCTCAAACTCATGACTCCGACATCAAGAGTTGCACCTTCCAGCCAAGCACCCCAACCCAAACTCTATAATAATTTTTTTAAATAACGTTTTAAGGAGACCACCCCTCCCCCAAAATTACCTCTGGTAATTTGGTGGTGGGGATTTTCTCCTGCAATGAAACCACTACCCTCAAGTTTGTTTCAATACTGGTGTTTTTGACAGTGTTCTTTTGGCTGGGAGGCGTTGGAAGAGTCTGGGTAATACTACAGGAGTTCAGCTATTTTTGATTCCATGAAGAACAAGGTGTCATCAACTGCATCACTTAGGATTCTAAAAGCAAAGGGGTGGGGAAAAGATTAGAAAGAGTTAATGAAAGGATCATTTACTAATGTGTGGAAAGGGTGAACAGGACAGAAAGAGGTTGCGAGCCATCCAGAAATACAGTCGCAGAGAGGTCTGAGGAAGGTATCTCTGGCACCTAGCGCCAAGCATATAGGAACTACCCATCTGAAGCTGTGGTCTTCAGCCGAGAAATATAGCCATTATCAGAACATTATTTCGGGATAAAAGAGGAAGATAAAAGATCCTGAACCCTTTTCTCCTCACACCCCATAGTCTACTGTCAATAACGCTCTCTGACCAAATCCCTCTGGGAGACAAAGGCAAGAGCTTGCGGGTGATTCAGTATGTACATCAACGACTATCTGGGACACATGTAAGTTCGGATAAGGTAGAGATTGTGGAGGATTGCATCTGGTGGGTAAATGGAGCATATCCAGTAGATGAATTTTAAGTGGCTTAAACAAAACTGGTCATTTGTTTAACCATGTAAAATTTCAAGATGAATTTCAGTAGCAAGCTTCGTTTTAGGGGTTTGCTACCAACACAGTCAGCTAAAGCACCATACTCAGAAGGGTGCTGGGCTAGGCTATGCTGTCACCATCTTGCAGTTCTTCCTAGTTCTTTCTTAGATTTTGTGTCTTGAAGATGAAGTCCTTTAGGGCAATGGAGTATGCAAGTGAGGAGTGAAAATATGTACAGGTTAAGAGGGAAACCATAGGTAAGAGGGAAAAGCTTTATATTTTATTATATCGAACAACATTTTTCCCTATTTTATGAAGAAAGTGTCTCAAATTTTTATTTATTACTATTATTTATTATTTAGCACTAGCCCTGCAAAACAGTTTAGTCAGTGCTTTCAGCAGCTATAAAAACATATGCTATTGGAACTAGCTTTCTTGTGAATTGTGGGGTCTCCCTTTCTCCCATGTACAGTATGTGGCATGGAAGCTCCATGTTTTCATGCAGTGTTGATAAAACATAGGGGGAAAAAAAGGATAGCTTCTTCACATATGACTTCTTTTTTATCAGGAAGAACAAAAGCCTCCGTCTCAGAGGTCTCTCAGTTACTCACCCTCCTGCTCCCCAAAGGTGATTTTTGTTCTAGAGAAAAGGAGGACAATAGTTTGAGGACTTGGCATTGTTCATTTCTAATGAGGGAGACACTGAGAGCAGGAAAAGCAAGGACAGATTTATTTTGAGAAACTATGGACGATGTGTGCCACAGCTATGAATACCCATTAACTTACACAGACTAAAATAGCAAGTTAGTTGGTAAATTTGCTCACATTTTCTTTCAGTTAATGTTTCCTTCTTTGCCAATTGTTAACGAGTATCCTTAGATTTAACTATTTATATATCTTTTAATGATTGCTAGATGTCTTCCACGGTCAGTAAATAAAAACTTTATTCATCAAACTTATAAACACATCCAATGCATAAAGAACACAATCTTCTTAAAAGAGCAGGTTTCCATAGGCCTATCGTTCAGTTATTATTACTTTCTATATATTTTAATTATTCATTATCAAAATACAGTTTTTTTTAATTTGACCAATATCTCATATAAATGAACAAAGACAAATGAGATCTTTGTTCTTTTTTCTAGTGCCTTCATCAAATTAAATATATAACGTTCTACTCTAAATTGCAAAATAAGAGAGGACCTTATCCATGTGCGTATGACACATTTTGAGATGTCAATAACAGGGAAGTTCAAGTAACTTATGTTTTAAATAACGGTAAGATACTGCCATCTCCTGTTTACTAAATAAAGAGATATCAGACAGACAGACACACACACACACACACACACACACAGAAGTAGAGATTCAGGAAATTGCTACTTTATTTTTTTTATTTTTTTATTTTTTTAGATTTTATTTATTTGACAGAGATCACAAGTAGGCAGAGAGGCAGCCAGAGAGAGAGGAAGGGAAGCAGGCTCCCCGCTAAGCAGAGAGCCTGATGCGGGACTTGATCCCAGGACCCTGAGATCATGACCTGAGCCGAAGGCAGAGGCTTTAACCCACTGAGCCACCCAGGCGCCCCGGAAATTGCTACTTTAAAGAGAACTCCAAATTTGTGATTAGGTGACTTATTTTGAGCTTTTAGTTTTTCAGAGCCAGAAATGTGACATTAATTTCTATTAGTATCTTATTTCTAAGAAGTAGATTTCGCTTAAAACAATACCAAAGCATTGATTTTGTGACCATGAATTTGAGTATTAAGAATATAGACTTTTTTATATGATGGGAAATGTATAGATATGAATGTGTCCCTCAAAAATATTTTGTCTGTCTACTTTTGTGTCTTACACATATGTGGAAGCACTTATTCTCAGTGACATGGTTAACCTCACTCAGTTGTGACCACCCTTGAGTTTCTGTCACTCTTCTTTGAGGTTCCGTTTAGCTTTCCCCAGTTTACAGGATTGCACTGCTTGTGTCTTCTAGAATTGTCATAGACCTTGGACTCAGTAGAACTTTCACGGTTTAATGTCACCTCTTTGGTGCTTCTTTTTTCCAGAACACCATAATTTTCCTTACTCTGACAGTTTGTTAGCTTACCTATTAATTTTCTTCTCATTCCCAGTATTTGATATACCATACATATTTAATTGAAAAAAAATCAAGGCCATCTTCTATTTTATTGGCTAGCTCAAATTTCTCCTTCAACTATTTTGTATTTTTTGTTGCTCATATTTATTGAAAAATAGAGAAAATGTTCATTCCAGATGATAAAGGTAATAACTTTAAGATTATTAGAGTAGTTAGACAGAATTATTTTAAGCTATTAGGAAAAGTATTTAATTTACCCTTAGCATTATGAACTAAGAACAAATCAATTATCACATTTTATTTTATCAACTAGTTTGCACAGGAATTTCACAAATATATTTTTCAGTAAATGCTGTTAATATTTTAGCAGTTAAATGAAATTAGATTTAGATTCCAATGTTCAAAAGTTAATGTTTTTGTTCATATCCCTCAAAACATATTTTAGTGTCATAACATGACAGAAAAAATATCCTCTATTATACTATTTCTTTATTTTGCATGATGATAATTCAAGAGAATTCAAATCTTATGTATCATCACATATGTATCTGAAAATAATGAAGGATAAATGATACAGCACAGAGTAATTACAAAACAGTTAAAAATTATTTGTGTAAACATACTAGTGAGCTTTTTGAGAAAATCTTCTACCTAATAATTAAAGTAGCTGATTGTATAATTTGAGTTGCTCAGCTTATTTATTTCCTGAATTCTTTATTTTCAGTTAAATACTTCTGAATTAGGTCATATGATTTAGTGACCTTTAAAAAAAATTTAATATTTGATTTTGTAACTTTTCTTTACTTGCCTTTTCTGCACTGCATGTTGTCTATAAATCCCAGTAGAGTTAATTGCCTAATTACAGAGAATAAAAAGGAATGCCTTTTGAAAGTTTTAAAATTTGGATTTCCTACAGTGGAGATTTGACCTGACCGCCTGACCTACACAGTTTGCACCCATTAAAGAAGGAAAATAAGCATCTATTTGGGAACAGAATTTTAACCTGATAATAAGTGTAACACAAATGCTCCATAATTTTAAGTCATTTCATATTCTAAGACTGAAGTCTGGAGCCATTATAGTGATTAATCCTTACCAGTAACCATTTATCTTCTTAGAAATAAGTTCCACCTCTATTGTTTTAATTGTTTTCTTGGTACAACTTAAACATGAAGCAGAAATCAGGCATTAAGAAAGTATTAACAGTAGCTAGATCTACAGGCACTCTGGAGGAAATTTTCCAGCCACAGGATTCGATACATTTTATGAACAAGACTTACAGATAAAGTCCATACAAATGTACTTGGGAAAGATATACATTCCATCTGATGAAGACATATGTTTGAATATAGGTTTCATATGCTTTATTTGTGCACAAATTCTGCTGTCCCCTGATGTCTGTGGGCTCCATGTATATGCGATACACTCGCTTTAGTTTTATACAGACACAGGCTCATAAGCAGCACCAGAAGGCAAGGTAGAAAGGCAGCCATGCAAGACTCTTTAAACGATGTCATGTGATATGATAGGAAATCCGAAAAAGGGGGTCAATTTCATCTGGGGTATTCATAGAGAGATTTATAGAAGAAATAGAATGTGAATGAGAGTTTAAGTGGGAAAGAAATATTCATGAGTGCAAGTCAAGAGTCAGTCAAATTCAAAGCAGATGCAAGTAAAGTTTCCTGATATAGTAAGAAAGACAAATTCTATATGTGAAACAGACCAGGATAAATAAAATGAGAGAGGATTTTGAGTTTTAATATTGCACAGAAAGCAATATTTAAAGAAAGGTTATTTGTTGGGATGCCTGGGTGACTCAGTTAAGTGTCTGCTTTCAGCTAAGGTCATGATCTCAGGGTCCTGGGATTAAATACTGCACTGGGCTCCTTGTCTAGTGAGGAGCCTGCTTCTCCCTCTGTTTGCCATTTCCCCTGCTTGAGCTCTCTCTGTCTCTGTCTCTGTCTCTATCTCTGACAAATAAATAAATAAAATCTTAAGGAATAAAAAGTTAATCTGGTAACAAAAATAGTAGGAATCTAGCAGGTAGACATGGGAGGGAGAAGTAGAATTTAAGAGAGATTATAGATCAATATAATTTTGAAATGTTGAAAGATCTAATATAAGATGAATGCAGTATGTGACACCAAGGAATAATTATATATTAAGCGGTTGTTTTAATGACATGTGGGATTTTAGTGATGGATTAGCTTTAGTGGCCATGGGGAGGACCAGAATTAAATGCACTTGAAGTTTTCAACTGTGGTGACTGGGGACTAGTATAGTCATTGAATTAGAGTCAAATTAATAAAATTTTATTGAACTACAATATGCCAATTGAAGTAATGTCATTTTATGTCATTGGGAAGACAATCCAGTAACAACTGAAAATGGAATGATGTTGCAACAAGGATGCTGATAGCTTAGACCAGTGATGGGTTAGGGGATTTCAAATGGCTTGAAATGCTTTAGAATGAAATTTTGTCAGGAGGCAGTAACGGGCAGAAGATTGAGATTAGGAAGTTAAGAAGAGAGAAGTAGCAGAGAAGTACAAAAGTGATGGGCCATGGTTCAAAAAAAGTGTGAAAATTTTCTAAAGGAAGCTTTTAAATCTGGGGTAGAAATTCAGACACAAGGAAGCTACATATATCAGAGATCATTAACATTAGTATTATATAAATTGTTTAGATTATTTCTCAATGGTAAGAAATGGTATGTTTTAGTTTAAAGTAGAGGTATGTCAAAGTTCTGAGGTACTAAAAAGATATTCATTTCTGTAACAGAAGATAGTAAATTATTTAAGAGAGGAGCTGAGCAATCAGGATTTCCACCCCCACCCCCCACCCCCAAAAATCAACCTGTAGACAGACTTTTTTTTTTTCCTTTTTCCACTGTGTTTTTAGTTATAAAATGCTTCTCAATCCTGTTTTCCTGTTGTATCAGTTTATGGCCATCAATTTATTACACATATTTTGCTGCCTTTTCATCTGGTTTCTATTTTACCTTAATTGGATAATTTCTGCAAATAATAGAAAAGTGTCAGAACTTAAATGGTACAGGTTTGAAAAATGCTTAATGCTGGGAGTCCCAACCATGGTTTCTGAAGAAATTATCTCAAAAGAAACCAAATTAGAAACACAAAATCTTGAATTAACTTTTTTTCCTATAACTTCCTTAAGTAATCTCCCAGTTTTTCAGGGAGACTTCGGACCTAACTTAGTAACTTCACTCTAAATTGCAAGACTACTTATCACAAAGATAAAAGAAGTTTATTTTTCCTTTGATTAAAAAAAAAAAAACAACATGGATGGTCACCCCAATTACCTAGTGAATTTTGGATGACTGCATGCTACAAATAATGCTATGAAGTTCTCTTACTTGCAGACTTGTTATTGTTTGTCTTGAGAACAATATGGGATACATGGCATCTCCTTGGCTCTATAAGAGGGTGAGACTTCTGTTTGATTTTGCAACCTCTTGATGATTTTGCAAGATCATCAAATTTTGATTAATATTTATTCAGTAACAAAATAGTTCTCTTCTCTTCTAAAGTAGTATAAAATATTATATTTTATTCAATATTGCAAATTACATATATAATTTCAGAGAGTCAAGTGTCAAAGCCAAGAACTTCTGTAGCCGGATTGCAAAGTTAGCACCTTTAGCCATTTTTAATAAAAATAGTTGTGAATAAATGACAGTACTTTGGGTAAACAAATCGGTTTCTTAGGCATTGTTATGGTCTCAATGTCTATGTCCCCACCAAATTCATAAATGGATATGCTAACCCTCAAAGGTGGTGGTATTGGTAAGTGAGATCTTTGGTGGGGGGGTGCTTATGCCATGAGGGTGGAGCCCTCATGACTAGAAATAGTGCCCCAATCAAAGAAACTTGAGAGAGAGATCTCTAGCTTTCTCTGCCATGTGTAGAAACAAGAAGTCTGCAACCCAGAAAACAGCCCTCACCTGACTTGCCTGCATCCCTATCTAGGACTTCCAGCCTCCGGAATTGTGAAAAAAAAAAAAAAAAGTTATTTTTGTAAGCTTTTCGGTCTGTAGTACTTCGTTATAGCAGCTCGAATGGGTTAAGACAGGCATGATATAACACAAATCAGGAGTGAGTGATATTTTTCTCCTTCTGCAAGGTGCATTAAGCATAAGAATTGGGGAGGAATTGGACACAATGTCCAGTGACATGAAAAGTGACAGTAACAGAGGAGAAGAAAGCTAAGCAAACTAATTTCATGAGTACACAGAGATATTTTAATAAATACAGGGAAGAAGGATGAAGGGATTGGAGCTTTTCATTTTTTGATTGAGGTATTGAGAGAAAAATAAATCTTTTCCCCTCTATTAGCTTTCAAACAAGCACCTAGATTTCAACTGGTGTATACATGCTGTGTAGAATGCCAAATCGTATGATACCTATTAAAATATTTGTACCAAACTCTGTTCATGTATGCATCTTTTTGTTTGTTTGTTTGTTTAAAGATTTTATTTATTTATTTGATAGACAGAGATCACAAGTAGGTAAAGAGGCAGGCAGAGAGAAGGGGGAAGCAGGCTCCCCGCTGAGCAGAGAGCCTGATGAGGGACTCAATCCCAGGACCAGGCAGAGGCTTTAACCTGCTGAGCCACCCAGGCACCCGCATCTTTTATTCTTAACTCAAAATTATAATCCTCAGGGACACCTGGGTGGCTCAGTGGGTTAAAGCCTCTGCCTTCGGCTCAGGTCATGATCCCAGGGTCCTGGAATCGAACCCCACATCGGGCTCTCTGCTAGGCAGGGAGCCTGCTTCCCTTCCTCTCTCTGCCTCTCTCTGCCTACTTGTGATCTTTCTTAAAAAAAAAAAAAAATTATAATCCTCAAACACAGAACCTTTAACTACCAGCAGATTTCTTGTCTTATTTATATTGCAGTGAGGTAGTCTTGAATTTACTGATGCTTCTAGCAATGGTTAGAGAGAGTAATAACGAGGTGGTAACATTCACGAATTTTAACAGTAAACTGTTTTGTAGGATGAAGGGGATTTGTTTCTAGGGAAATAATAGGAAAAGATAGTATTTGCCATAGAGACCACTCCAAGAACCATTGTGGAGGTTTAGAGAAAAACATTGTAGTTACAGGAGCTTAACGGTAGTGCAGAAATGTGGGAGATCAAGCAGCATATGGAAATTTGTATGAAATTTGCCTAATTAGATAAATAGACCCTATCTAAGACCTTAAAATTATCTGAGATTTTATGAGTATTTCTGTAATTAGGAAGGAATCAACACAGCATGTAAAACCTTGACAACGTATATGAAATAATTCAATTAAAAGCAATAATGGTGCAATTTTTGGTAAACAAATTTTTGTGATTTTATATCATACAAGCCAGAGTAATTGTCCATGTACTTAATTTTTGTCTGACTATTCACCTGCATGCTATTCCTTTATGTTACCTTAGAGCATGGGAAATGATAAATTAGATCACCCAGGAAGATGTCGGCAAACCCCAGTTCTAGTGTAGTTGGCTGAACCTCTTCAATGTGGTTGAAAATAATGATGCAATAGTGATCTAACCAACGATCCTCATTTTCTCATTTCTGTTGTCTTCCCCTTTGATGATCAAGACACTGAATTATCTATGACATTTACAAAATGATTAATAAATAATAATAATCTCTTAAACTCTTGCTACATAAAGCAAACCATCCTTGTGGGTGAGGGGGTGGAAGCCTCCTTCTAAGGATGAATTAGAGTATCTGCATTTGAACCATCTTTGGGGATCTAACATGAGGATATATTCCAGCTTGTGTATTAAGTCTAGTTAATTTTGGATCTCTATTAGAGAATGTTATGTTAATACTAATGATTTAATGTTTCTTTCAGTTTACTCATCTGAAGAATAATAAACTGCCAGAGCATTGGCTTACTTTCAGTAAAAATAACCTGCAAATTAAAACACATACCTGATTAAAATGTGTGGAGATGTAAGCCTCGGGTACTTTCCTTACATGATGATACTGATCAGCTCTCTAGGCAGTACTTGAATATGTATTAGCAGGGTATTGCTTAATTTCTAAATATTGGGAGTTTTCAGATAACTGAAATTGATTTCTATGATAATACAGTAACATAAACTGAATGTAATATTAATCTTATGAACATAACTGTGGCATTTTATGGCTCAAAATATGGCCTATATTGGCATTAATGGTGAATGTTCAGTGTAAATCTGAAAAGAATTTCCACTAGGTGAGGATGAGCTGCAGTGTTACTCACATACACTGATTTTATGCTACTTTTATCTTCTTGTTCTATCAATTACTGAGAGTCTGGTGTTTATCCAATTATGATTGTGGACTTATCCATATTTCTTCCCTTATTTCTGTCAATACTTACTTTAAGACTTTTGCAACTATGTTCATGTGGGATATCATTATCATCTAGTTTTCTATGTTTTTTAGATGCAAACACCATAACAATTTTGTTTTTTGTTTTTTTTTTAAAGAAATTGATCCTTATAAAATGACTTGGTAGCAACTCTACTTTGATGTTAATATAACTCAACATATGAATGGATTAATATACCTTTCTTAAGCTCTTTTTATTTCATATCTCATTCTAACATTTTACTTTTTATCTTCAACCAATGTCTGTTTCAAGCTGTATATTTATATTGTGTTTTTGTAGCCAATACATATTTGTATATAATGTTCATGTGAAACTTCTACTACTAAAGCAATAATTTCTATTATTTAAGTGAAAATTTTAATTTCTTCATCTTTAATTTAATTATTGGCATGATACAATTTAAATCAGCCATCTTTTCATTGGTTTTTCTATTTATCCTAATTATTTTTTCTTCTTTTTCTCCTTTCATGTCTTTTTTGAGTGAACACCATCCTTAGTATTCCATTTTATCTAGGTACTTGTTGTTTTTATTATTTATCCTAAGCTTTGTGTGTTGTCTGAGCTTCTTGGATATGTGTTATTGTCCTTTAATAAATTTGACAGTTTATTAGTATTATTTCCTCAAATAACTACTCTGCTACCTTCTCTATATGCATTTCTTATAGGACTCTAATTTTACATATTACATTGTTTAAATTGTCACAAATGTCTTGAGCATTCCTTTTAGTGTAGGTCAGGGTATATAAACTGTTTTACCTCTTGATATATTACAGCTTTATTCAAGTTCAATTTATTACCAGTTTCAACTATTTTCAAGTCAGGTTAAGTCTTTCTTTTTAGTAACACTTGACATTTGAGTATCAACTTTGTAGATGTCTGTATGTTTTACAACCTGGATATCAGCTTTTTAATCTGTAAGAGATGTTTCCCTGGTTTACAGCAACCTATTAGATTGTTTTTACTGTGGTATTCACCTTGCTTTCCATCTTCATCTCCTACTTTCCCCACTTCCAAATTATCTCTTCATCCTGCTACCCTACACCCAGTCATCTGTGGGATACCAAAATACACTACCAAAGGACATTGCACCAAATGGTGATGTTCCTGAGCTCTTTTCCTCTGCAGAAGCCTTGTCATTGGGGAAGAATACACATATCTCAGGGGGATTCTTCTTGTCTTGGGAGCTGAGAATCTTCAATGTGCTGTTACTAAGCACCTAGTTGAGGCCTCATGGAATAGGAATGGTACCATTGACTGAGGGATATTGAAACTACATTCTTTCACACCAATCCACACTTGGAGATTAAGATCCATCAGCAATTCCAGTATCTTCTTATTATTATGTTCTGTGGCAGTTCATTCCTTCATTGTGGCCTTAGAGGTAAAAGAAACCACACATCTCATTTTTGTTTGGAATGAGCTTATCTGGCTTTCCCCTTCATTATGAGGAAACAATCATCTCTTAAATCTTTCTGTATCTTAACATACGTGGAAGTCCCTTAATTTAATTTTATATGCAAGAAACAGTTTTGTACCAGAAAAAAATATATACATAAATGATTCGGCTACATGTCAATATACTCAATATATTATTAAACACTTTCTAAATACTATAAATGATTTCTTCACATGTGTGTTATATTCTATGCTCATTGCTCTAGCAAAAGACTTAAGTGAGATATACAGTAGCAGGATAGAGCAAAATAGTCTTATATCATCAGTGTCTCTAGTCTTTCAACGAGTTACTTCTGTTTTTCTACTTATAAACTTAATTTTATTACTTAGGTTAGATATGTAATCCATAGGTTATATATGAATCCATTTTCATGAAAATGAATTAACTTCCTATAAATGTATGGAGACATGAACAACTTGAAAAACTTTGGGACTATGGTTTTAAGTTCTAAATTCTAGTCTCTGTCTCTTAAGTCATGGAAACAAGTCTGGGAATGTTTTATCCACATATGCATATGTCTCATACGCTATACTCTTTTTTAAATTCTCCTGGGAACTTATCATCACATTTTTTGTTTATGATGCTTATGTTTCTTTCTAAACTTTTGAATAAAAAGTAGTATATGCTCTTTTCCTTTTATGCTTTGTTAGAACAGGTGTTTGGATAGAGCAGATATTTTATCTAATATTATATGATTGATTATAAGAAAAATACATTTTATGAATTCATTTCATGGGTAACAAGATTATAGTCATATAAAATACATGTGAATTGTACCTTTGGAAACTACATTAAATAGATATAATAAGATCTATATCTAAGTATTCAAAATAATTCACTTGTCATTTTTATTTTGTATTGGAAATTTGGAGTATGGTGGAGGGATTTAACAGAATGGAACCAAAATAATTAGTTTATGAAGCAGTAAATCAGTTGTTTCAGTGTTGATTGAACAACTAGAGTAACCTGATCTATTGCTAACTTATTAGAAGTTGTTTTGAGAAAACAGGGGGAGTGGTGAAGAAATTATGAACCATTTTTATTTAAATTTTCAAAACATCATAAAAATACATAAATTATGGCCAACAAATAACCTATTCTTCAGTTGAAATTTATTATAAATACTCCTACTTTACTATAAAAAGCCCAAGGATGGCTAAAAATTAATTACTTGTTTGCTGAAGTCATATAAAATAAGCCAAGGGTAATTAAATAAATATTTTAGTGTCACATTTACTCCATTATTAAATTCTATGACAATTTAGTATTTTTTTCCTTTAAGTTTTAGTGGGATATAGTGTCTATGAATTCATATGAGAACAAATTCTCAATATCATCAAATTACACATGCCATATATGTTCATCTTATTTTCCTGTTTATTTGACCATGAGTTACTAACAGCACCAGCACTTTTAACAATAAGACAAAACGTGACAGAAGAAGAATGAAGTCTTGAAGGGGGTGATCAGATGCCTTTGAAAAACAGACACTTAAGAGTTTGAGGAAGCTTTAAATGAATGAAGGCTATAAAAAAACTGTCAGTGACAGAAGGCAGACTATTAGATAATGAAAGTTTAGGTTGCTCAGGACAGAGAATTAGTGAGGCTGCAGGTGACATTCATTCCTGAAAGTCAGTGATGTCCTTGAAGAAGCATTGTGAATGTTTTACTTGTGGAGATCAGGATGTCTGGCCATGACCATTCTGGTAATTCATCATTATTGCCAGGGCACTAATCTCAGGGTGACATAAGTATGGATAACTCAAGCACAAATAAAAAAAAATGTGACATGTTCTGGTGTTAGATACATAAAAAATCCCAGGATTGCTTCCCATTCAATAAATAAATGGATTTTAATCACTTAATGGGTATGTACTATGTATAAAACTTCTTTGAAAGACAGGATAATCATATTTTAAGGTTCCCCCACTATCATCACCACACACACAATTTAGCATTTGACAGTGATATGGGATAGGTAGATCTATGGTTCTATTTTGGCACAGATGTAATAGATTATTTGAGTTTTAAACTAACTTATGGAATGTAAATACCCTAATAAGGCAGAAATACACAAATTATCTTACATCCAAATAATCAGATTTTGAACATTAGTTATACTCCTTTGTGCCTTTATTAAAAATGGTTTTATTTGGGGATATCATATCATGAATTCTTCTTTAAAATACTTGTGGGTATACAAAAAATAGAAAACAAAATTCTCATTTATATAAGAAAAGACAACTAATTAACCAAGGCCCTTAACAATATATGAGAATCTGGATTAAAAAAAAAAAATCGAGATTGGGCAAATACATCATAAGAGGTAGATTTTGGCAACTTCATTACTTGCAGAGTGCAAAGCCTCAATGTTATCTCTAGAGCACGCACTTTAGAAAACATTTCTTAAAAACATTTCTGTTCTAAAACCATGAAGTATTTACAAGTCCTAGCAATATGTTATATTCAAAATATCTTTCTTAGGAATTGGAAAAGGAGAAAGGGCGACAAAGGGATGAAGAGAAACTTTGGAGGTAATGAATATTGTACTACATGGATTATGGTGATGGTAACATGAGTATAGATTATTTCCCAAATCACCAAATTGTATATTTTAATTACATGCAGTTTTTGTATATCAATTATTTTTCAATAAAGATGCCTATTTAAGATGGGACACTTAATGCCTATTTAAAAAATATAATAATTATGATTTACTTTTTTTTTAAATTAAGCGTTCTTTCACATGTTACAAACAGTAATTCATACAATTAAGATTATTTGGAAATATAAAATTAAAAACGCTAATTTTTACATTTGGCAATGACTATATTCTGTTTATATATGAACCATGATCACAGAATTTGTTTAATATTTAGTAGAGAGCTATAAAGTTTTACAAACTTTTATTTGAACAAAGCACAATGAATCCTAAAGTAAGGAAGCAAATTAGTAATTTCTATAAGATAAAGATAGCACCATGGACTGCAAATTTGAGCAACTACCATCTTCAAATACATTATGAAATCTTTGGAGGTGTATCTGACCTTTAACTGCAATTTCTACTTGAAATATGGCTAACTATATTTCCTTCACTGTATATTTATTTTATCAAATCTATGGTTTGAAGATGATAGCATCATTTAATAAACATTATTGTGACATTTGCTTGATATTTTAAATATTTATTTATTTTATCTCGCCAGTAGATAGGAGGTTTCTGGATCAAAGGCAGACTAATCATTTACTTTCACAAGATCTAAGTGACAATTCTCCATGCCCCAATTTCCCCACAAGAGTACACAGTAAGATTAAAATTTCATCTGTACATGTAAAATGTGGGTTTGCCTCACAGCAAGTATCTCTGGAATTATGAATCTCAAAGCTTATTAAGGACAGCCTGTACAACTTCTGTCTTCCCCTCAGGAAAAGGGGACCTTATCTCACTAAGATAAGCAAATCCATTCTGTGGATCAGAGGGGGATATCTAAATTCATTACCATTTGGACTGTAAACATGTGGCTTCAGGGGGGATAAAACTGTAAACCACTAGAGAGAAATACATAATCTCTGACTTCCAAGTTACTTATCTCTTAACTCTGATTTCGAGTGATTTCTACTCAGAAAGTCCAGACCATGAAGAAACATAAAAATATTCCTGTAATACATGGCTTTCTGATACTGCTTTTACTCAAGAGAGAGTAACACTGTCCTAAGTTACCCACTTAAAATAAACAGCTAGAAAAATAAAATCTCTTTTTGACATTGTACAAGAGGCAGCAGGTAGAGAAGGGGAAAAAAAATCAGGTGACTCGGGGCGCCTGGGTGGCTCAGTGGGTTGAAGCCTCTGCCTTCGGCTCGGGTCATGATCCCAGGGTCCTGGGATCGAGCCCCGCATCGGGCTCTCTGCTCGGCGGGGAGCCTGCTTCCCCCTCCCTCTCTCTCTGCCTGCCTCTCTACCTACTTGTGATCTCTGTCTGTCAAATAAATAAATAAAATCTTTAAAAAAAAAAAAATCAGGTGACTCCTACTGAACATCACCCCAGCCTTCTGGTGATATGTACTATACAGATTATAGTTTGGGAAGAGAGAAAGCCAAATGGGATCCAATGATCTCACTCAATAGATGAAACAGATATTGGTGTTGGAAGGTTTAAAGCAACTATAGCTTGTGGAGTAGTGTTCTTTTGATAAGGCAATTCCTTGGAGGCAGTCATAGATATGTAAGAGTCCCATTGGAGTTTTTAGCTCAACACCTATTTGAGCATGAATAGCACCAAGCACTGTGAGGCCTGGAAAGAAATTTTCTGGGGAAAGAAGAATAACTGGGGAGCTTAAGTCAGAACAATCTGAGAGGTCACACAAAGACAGCCAGTATTGAAACAGCATTTTAAATACACAGAAATTTATCAGATCCTGAAATCGCCACACCTAGGAACTGTGGTTAATTAGCTTTAGGGTAAAAGCTACTCTAAACCTATTCCAAGAGAGTTTTAAAATATGCACTTAAGAGTTCCAACTGATCTTTTAATAATTTAACTATCAGAATGAATTTCAACATTCTTACAAGAATACAATAAAATATACTACTTATACGTATAATTTGCAGATCTGATACCCCAAAGAAATAACCAAGCAGAAACACATGACATGTAACTTGGGGGTGGGGGCAGTCAACAAAAATAGAGAAACGATAAAGAAATCAGCAGATAAATTTGTTGAAATGGCTATGATATGTATGCTACATATACACATACTCAGTGTAGAAAATAAAACATAAATATGATGAGAGAACATCTTTTCATGTGTCTGTTGACCATCTGTACGTCTTCTTTGGAAAAATGTCTATTCATGTCTTCTGCCCATTTTTTAACCAGATTATCTGTTTTTTTTAGGTGTTGAGTTTTGTAAGATCTTTTTTTTTTATTATTACTATGTTCAGTTAGCCACTGTATAGTACACCATTAGTTTTTGATATAGTGTTCAATGATTCATTAGTTATGTACAACACCCAGTGCTCGTCATAACAGATGCCCTCCTAGTAAGGAGTTTTATAAGTTATTTATTTGGGGATTAACCCCTTTTATAAAATGACATTTGCAAATATCTTTTCCCATTCTGTAGGTTACCTTATAGTTTTGTTGATTTTTTCCTTTGCTATGCAGGATTTTTTATTTTGATGAAGTCTCAATAGTTTATTTTTGCTTCTGTTTCCCCTGCCTCAGGAAATACATCTAGCAGGAAGTTGCCACAGCCAAGAGGTTACTGTCTGTGTTCTTCTTTAGGATTTTCATGGTTTCCCATCTCACATTTAGGTCTTTAAACCATTTTGAATTTATTTTTGTCTATGGTGTAAGAAAGTGGTCCAATTTTTTTTTCTTTTCCATATTGCTGTCCAGTTTTGCCAAGACCATTTGTTAAAGACAATCCCCCCCCCAAATTGGATATTCTTTCCTGCTTTGTGGATGAATAATTGACCATGTAGTTGTGGGTTCATGTCTGGGTTTTCCATTCTATTGATCTACGTGTCTGTTTTTGTGCCAGTATATCACTCATCACCAGGGAAATACAAAGAAAAACTATAATGAGGTATCACCTAACACCAGTCAGGTTGGCTAAAATTAGCAACATAGTAAATAACAGATGTTGGAGAAGATGTGGAGAAAGGGGAACACTCTTACACTGTTGGTGGGAATGAAAACTGGTGCAACCACTCTGGAAAAGAGTATAGAGGTTCCCCAAAAAGTGAAAAATGTAACTACATTATAATCTAGCAATTGCATTATGAGGTATTCACCCAAAGGAAACAAAAATATATATAAAAATATAAATATATATTCTATATAATAATATATATTATAAATATGTAAATATATTCTATATAATACATATATAGAATTAGAATAAAAACATATATATTAGAATATTATTCAGCCATAAAAAAGAATGAAATCTTGTTATTTACAACAACATGGATTACACCTGGAACTAGTGCTATACTGAATGTTAATTGGAATAAATAAAAGCTTGGAAAGAAAAAAAATATATAATTATAGAAAATAAGATATTCTTAAAAGATTTATCATTTATTTTAAAGAGAGAGAGCACAAGCTGGGGGAGGGATAGGGGAAGGAGGGGAGAAAATCCATAAGTAGATTCCTTGCCTAGTGCAGAGCCCAATACAGGGTTCAATCCCAGGACCCCAAGACCATGGCCTGAGGCAAAACCAAGAGTTAGCTGCTTAACCAACTAAGCCACCCAGGTGCCCCAAGAAAGATATATATATTTTTAAAGCCAAATATAACTTCTAGAAATTAAAAACAAAACAAAAAACCCCCTGAAATTTAAGAGCATTTTAGACATTCTTGAGGAAACAACTTATTAAGTAGTAAACATAGAAACAGAAAATGTCTGAAATGAAGCACAAGAGAAAGAGAGAAAACAAAAAAGGCTAAAAAATTAGCCAGACCCTCTTTGACATGTGGGACAATTTCAAGTAATCAAACTTATACATTACTTGAGTACAACAAAAAGAAGGAGGTACACAAAATAACAAAATAAGAAATCACTGAAAATTTTCCAAATATAAGAAAATTCTATATATATATATATATATATAGTGGCAAAATATCAATGAATAAACCCAGAGCACGATAAATATATAGAACACCACAGCAAAGCATATAAAATCAATTTACTGAAAGCCAATAATAAAGAGAAAATATTAAAATAGCCAGAGGTAAAAGATACATTTTCTTCAGAGAAACAAACATAAGAATGAAATATATGCAGGATCCCTGGGTGGCTCAGTTGGTTAAACATCTGCCTTTTGGCTCCGGTCAGGTCCTAGGATCAAGTCCTGCAACAGACGACCTGCTCAGCGAAGAGCCTGCTTCTCCCTCTGCTTGCCATTTGCTCTGCTTGTGCTGTCTCTCTCTCTCCCTGACAAATAAAAAAATAAAATAAAATCTTTTAAAAAATTTAAAAAAAAGAATGAAAAACGTGCTTCATATTTGAAATGATGTAGATTAAAGAGAATGCAATGACACTTCTCCAAAACAGACAACTCCCAACTTATAACTCTGTACCTAGATAGAATATCTTTCAAAAAGATAAGCAGTAAACAAAATTTCAGACAAAAATAACTGAAAGGATATATTGCCAGTAAACTTTTGTTAGCACAAATTATAATTACTCATGAGTAATGATCATTTAACCCTCTGATGGATTAGGGAGATGACAAGGATAGCCATTCTGTTCACATTGTACTGAGAACTCCAGCCAGTGCAATGAAGCAAGAAAAAACAAAAAAGAAGTAAAAGTCAAAGAAATTGAAAAGAAAGGACCTGGGGTCACTTGGTTGGCTCAGTCAGTTAAGCGTCTGCCTTTGGCTCAGGTCATGATCCCAAAGTCCTGGGACCAAACCATGCATTGGGCTCCTTGCTCAGCAGGGAGCCTGCTTCTCCCCCTGCCTGCCACTCTCCCTGCTTATTCTCTCTCTTGCTGACAAATAAATAAAATCTTAAAAAGAGAGAGAGAGAGAGAGAGAGAAGAAACTAAACTGCTTTCCTTTGCAGATAGAATTATTTATGTTTTTAAAAATCCTGTAAACTACAAAAAACTACTAGAACTGAAAAGTTTAGTACTTTGCAGAAAACAAGCCAGGTCAATAATCCACATTAATTATATTTCTGTATTTTAGCAGCAAAGGATTGAAAATTGAAAAAAAAATCAATATGTACCATTTATCATAGCAACCCAAACCATGAAATACCTAGAGATAAATTTAATGAGATATTTTAAGTAAAATATAATCAGTTAGTAAACCACTGATGAGATAAAGTAAAACAGACAAAGTAGAATGGTGGTTGTCAGGGGCTGAGTGGAGGAGAAACATGGAGTGAGTTCCTATTCAACAGGCACAAAGTTTCAGTTACAAAAGAATAAAGTCTTAGGCAGCTCTGTTGCTAGAACAAAAGACCAAGAGACTAGATGGCTTAAACAGCAGAACTTTATTCCTCACAGTCCTGGAGGCTGGTTAAGTTAAAGATAAAGGTGCCCTCTGATTCAGTAACTGGTGAAAGCCCTCTTCCTGGCTTGGAGACACCTGCCTTCTGGCTACATACTCAAGCTTCAGAGAGAGACCATGCTTCTCCTCTCCCTTATTACAAGGGCACTAATCCCATCCACCCTCAGATCTAACTACCTTCCAAAGTCCCCATCTCCGAGTACCATCACATGGGTGATTAGCACTTCAACATATGAATTTTAAGGGACACAAACATTCAGTCCATAGAAAATTAGTTCTGGAAATCTGTGCAACATGTGCCTGTAGTTAACATTATTTTATTGTGCACTTAAATTTTGTTAAAGAAACAAGGAGGGAAGAGAGAGAAAAACATTCATTTGCTATTAAGTTATGTGAACATTGGTTTATACTGAAATCAATGTTGTTAATATTATATATTAGTTAACAGAATTTTTAAAAACTATATTCACACATCTTAGTACTTTTGGAATAGCTTAGGTGTGTGGACATTTCTCAACAGTATATGATATGAAATCTAAGTATTACACTAATATTTCTAATGAAAATTTAGCATTTAGGTTGAGATATATGCTGCAAGCATAATTAACATATCAGATTTTGAAGACTCTGTATGAAAAAAGAATGTAACATATCCTAAGAATTTTTCATGTTGAAATAATATTTTGTGTATTTTGTTACACAAAATTTAAACACATGCATATGCACACACACATTCAAATAAATACAGAGATCTGCTATGTTCATGAATTGGAACGCTCACTATTGTCAAGGTATTGAATCTCCTTAATCTCTTGATTCAATCTGTACATATATGTATATTTATTTATTACATATGCATATCTTATTAAATATGATTTGTGTTACTAAGGAAATAACTGAATATACATATATAACATATGTTAACTAATACAAATCAGGTTTAATAAGAAGTAAAATGTTTGCTTGTTTGTTTGTTTGTTTATAGATTTTATTTATTTGTGAGAGAAACCATCTGAGCAGGGGCAGAAGCAAAAGAAGAGAGAAAGAATCTCAGGCAGGCTCCACGATGAAGGTGGAGCCCATCATGGGGCCCACCCATGACCCTGAAATCATGACCTGAGCCAAAATCAGTCAGATACCTAAATGAACGAGCCACCCAGCCATCCCTAAAAATTTTCTGATGTATTAATGGGAGTTATTATGTTCTCTATTCCCATCTGCTTTTATCTCTTTCTATATCCACAAAAATTCAAAGTATTTTGTGTACCCCTGCCCCCAGATCTATGGGTCATGTTCTCATGAGCCCTAGGAAGACTACAGAAATCTGTTTTTTTTTGTTTGTTTTGTTTTGTTTTCTAAGATTTTATTTATTTATTTGGCAGAGAGAGAGATCACAAGTAGGCAGAGAGGCAGGCAGAGGGAGACATGGGGAAGCAGGTTCCCTGCTGAGCAGAGAGCCTGATGTGGGCCTCGATCCCAGGACCCTGAGATCATAACCTGAGCCAAACGTAGAGGCTTAACCCACTGAGCCACCCAGGCGCCCCAGAAATCTGTTTAAATTGAGAATCCTATATTGCAAATATAATACATGGATAACAAATTAGAATTTGTCTATTCTTTATAATCAAAAGGAGCTCTCAATAAAAACTTTTTAATAATATGATTAAAAGAAAGACGTTGAAACCCAATGATACATGTCTAAACAAATGCCTCTGTGTGTAATGGATTTTATAGATTCAGATTAATTAGGTGCATTTTGTATTTCTGATTTGCTATATGCTATGTTGATGAAAAATATATTTTCTGGATAATTTAAAAGGCAAATTAGCATCGATGATGATCTTAAGAAATGCTTTATTCTTTATACAACTTTAACTAAATTAATATGTATGGACATTTGAGTTACTATAAGAGAATTTCTGGCATTTCTATATTTATTTAAATAAGGTTATTGTTCAATAATGTATACTATCAAATGTATGGGGGAAAATTCCTATATGTAGTCCCCAGGGCAACCAATTCCTACTCACTAGGACCATGAGGTCATCAGAAACCAGAAAAGTTATTACATTATCACAAAAGTCATGCCTCACATGTTTGTATAATTAAATTCAAGTAAAAAGATGTTTTGAACTGTTCTATAACTTGTATTTGATGGATATTTATTATTTATATAGTTAAAATCATTCTTTACTAAATTCTTCTTCAATTAATTAATTAATTGATTAAATTATTTATATGGTATATATTTATATGGTTAAATTATTCTTTACTAAATTTACTAAATTATTCTTTACTAAAGAAATGGCAAGAAACACTTGAAATTTACTTTTTCATTTCATCTAGTTTTTTAATCAATGATATTTATTTGTAGACTTTTCATTAGTGTATAATCTGACTATATTATTAATCTCTGTTATAGATGTTTATGTGTTTAATGTAAAGAAGTTACTAAATATAAAATTATAAATATGGATCTAGTTTCCATTCCAACTGTAGAAATATAAATTATTTTTGCTTACATACATGTTTTTATTTTTAAGAGAAAATATAATTTAAATGGTTAATAAGGTATACATAAAAATGCAGAAATCTACATAAAGATAGATTATGACTTTATCTTACACATATGAGCTCATAATGTAATATTTTTACATCTTTTGACAAAAGAACAAATTATTTTTCCATGTAGATTAATATTGCATACATTTCTGTTTGTATTAATATAGAAACATGTTTAATGGTTATTTAGTTTCCATCATATGAGTTTTCACTAATAATTTTTAAACTTCCATACATATATGTACACATAAACACACAAACTTTTTGTGTATACATATATATAATATATATGTGTGTATATGTATGTATATATACATGTAAATGTACACATGTATGTATGTGTGTGTGTATATATAATATATGTACATATATATTATATATACATACACAAATTATTCATTGTTACGAATAATATAGTGATTGACAGCTTTGTACCTAAATTGTTACACATTTTCATAAATACATTTTAGAACACATTTCCAGAAATTTTGGTTTTGATGTCAATGATTATGTTTATTACAAGGCCTTGTAAAATAGCTTTCCTAACTATTATGTTATCCTAACTTTAACCCCCAACAACAGCATTTGAGAAGTGCCAATACCCTATTTATTTGCAACACTTCATAAAAGTACCTATTTGATGAATAAATCCAGCAGTTGCAAGCAGTAATACTTTCAGGAACATGTCTGTGTGGAATTTGTATTGTATTGAATTATTTCCATAAATACTGAAAACAACATGCACATAATCTGGCTTTCCTTAAATGGGTTCCTTCCTTAAATGGATTACAGCAGTTTATCTGGGGAAGGGGTCAGGGAAATGCATTTATTATTCAGTAATATCACTCTAAAACAATGAATCATTTTAACTGACTTTTCTTCTTTCTTAAGGGTACTGAAGTATTGAATACCTTTTAATTAAGAATAGTATTTATAATAAAATAATTCTATTCATATCATTTGAATATAGAGATTTTTTCCTATAAGATAAAATTTAGATATCTTAAATTGAACTAGAAAAAAGGAAATGATATTTCAATATGCAATGTTAGAAATGCCTAAATTTCTGCTTATGTTAAGAAACATATCTAAATACATCTGCATATATCTCTATGTATCTATATTAACTGAGCAACATAATTTTTATATCATAGTTTCTCATAATCTCTATAAGCAGGAAACATAAAATAGAAAGGAAAAAAATATTACAGAAAAAGCCAAAACTAAGAAAAAAAATGGAATAACAATACAAAGATAAAACATTACTAAACTTGTTTTGGCAAGTAATTTTATTCTTTACAACTAAAATTTTTAAAGAATTGAAATGGACTTTTTTATATAAAATAAGAAAGGATATACTACCACCTAGTGGATAATGGGTTTGCTCAAGGGTAATATTTCACCTGCAAGGATTCTTACAAACCATAGATCAAGGGAGACTGAGGGCTGAACACCTTACAATTAAACAACTTTAGTAAATAATTGTCAAAAATTACTTGATTATTAAAAAATCATTAGCTGTGTTTTACCTTATTTCTTCTACCTTGTAAGTTTTAGTCCTTTCATAATAAGAATATATATCATAAAGTGTAGATACGGCTACATAAAATAATAAAATATGTCAATATCTGAACATCTTAAGAAGCCAGGGTAGATAAAGCTGTATTGACTAATTCTTAGAACTATTACATTTACCAATGCTACATTTAAACCACCTATTACTTTGAGTCTGGAAATATATTTAAATTTTTCACAAATTGGTAGAAACTGGTAATAACTATACTGCAATAATAAATACTCAAATTGAACATTAAATGTTCAGTTAATCCTTTGAAAATATTTTGAAGATCATTAAGGAGAACACGTATAGGGAAAAAGGAAACAAATAAGAAAATGTTTTCAAGGAATCAATTTATAACTGTAATGTACTCTCTGATAAACTATGGGTCATGTGTGTACATGGTCACTTTGAGTTATATCACAATGAATACAATTTTATAGTTTTGTTATTATAGAATATCTTTAATTTAAAATTTCAAAGCCATATCCATAAGTACTATGTAGTGTCCTTTCTAAAATTGAATTCATGATCAAATCATTTAATTAAATTATTAATTTAACTAAATAATTAAAGCACATTTTTATTATTTAGTCATGGGCTCCATTTAGTTATCTATGATTATTAAATTTGAATCATATACTACTGCAGGCAAGAGATAATGAGTTTTTTTGATATAGAATCTTTTATACAACCTATCAAAAATCAATATTCTTCTACAAAACCCCTAGAAAAGAGAATTCTTTGTTCTTTAGCAAATTATAGCTTTAAATTAGTTCTAGGGTATTAGTATAAGAAAACAAGAAGTCAAAAACACGTTAATCCATTTATTCATTAACTCACCAGATACATTTTAAGGTCATCCAGTACACTACGAACCGGGGACACTGCAGTAAAGAGCTAAATTTAACTGGCACAGCCTCTGCTCTTATGGAATTGCTTCTTTTTTGGAACACCTAGTCACACAGAAGAAAAATGTAAGTAAAAAAAGAAAGACTTGGACTTTGGAAAAGAAACAATCATGAAATTGCCAAGCAACAGAGATCCCAGCTACAGAGAAAGCAGGCAAGTTAAAAATCAAAATAAAAACAAAAACAAACAAAACAAAACCAAAAAAAAAAAAAACCAGGGTTTGCTATGCTTCAGACGGCAGAGAGAAGAAAAATGTAAGGAGAGAAGGGGACATAGGTGAGTGAGCAAATGTCAGGAGGTAGGAACTTAATGAGGACGAAGAAGCAAGGACCAGATGATGTAGGGCCATGCAGGGCAGACAGAAACTTTAAATTTATTTGAAAGCTTGTTTTCAAAATCTCTGCTTTCATGAATGACAGTGAAATAAGATGTAATAAGAAATAAGAGGAACATATTTGGGTGAGAAGAAGGAAAAGAAAAAATAAAATCAGCTTAGGCAAGTTGAGGATGAAGGACTCTCCATGCATGACATTAAGTGAAGGGAGAATGTGTGGAAAGAGTAACGGGGTTTCCCTTTGGCTGCTGTAGTGACTAGATAAAAAGACCTTTTACCTGTTCCAATGTCACTCTGATGAGGGTTAGGAAGTTATCTGCAATAATCATCTGTAAACATCATCTGTATAAATGAATAAATCATTTTATTAAATAAATAAATAATAAATAAATAAATAAATAAATCATAAATCATCTAGAAACATCATCTGTAATAATGTCAAAGCATCATTCTACAGACTACTTACAATGTTGTCTTCCAGAATAAATCTTAATTCCTTCCAGTGTATTTCCAAACAGTACTCATATTTAGAAACAGAGTATTTAGATAATAGACATCCCTTTCCCCTCACTACCTTCTCAAATTCTATTCCTTCTCTTGAATTCTTGCAGAACTCTCAAATTGTAACCACCATAATGCCTTCTAACATTGTAAATTATCTTTGCCTGGTAAATGGGATCAATATAAAACTTCAAATTTTGTGACAGGCTTCCTATGGTCTGTGATTTTACATGTGATTTACCAGCTCTCATCACTGTATGGAATCTTAGTGTATGGACATATAAAAATTTGTTGTTCTACCATAGAAGAACCTTGTATTATTTTCAGATTTTTGTTATGAATATTGTTGTTGTGAACATTATTGCTAATATCGGCGAGTGGTGACAAGTTAGAGTTATCATGCATATGTAAGTAGGAATGGAATTAAAATATAAGATAGCATGTGTTCAGAATTAGCAGGCATGGCTAGTTTTTCCAAGTAATATAGCAGTTTATACTCCTATACCAATATAGGACAGATCAAGTTGTTTGAAATCCCCACCAACTCATGACATTTCTTTTAAAATTTTTAAATGGCTTTATTAAGGTACAATTAATACACCAAAAACTATACATATTTAGTATATGCAGTTTGTTGAGCTTGGACATATGCAAACATGTGTGAAACCCTCAATGTAGTCAAAATAATAGACCTGTTCATTTTTGTGTGTGTGTGTTTTGTTGTTGTTACTGTTTTGTTTTATTTGTGTGTGTATGTGTTGGTGGGAGGTAAGAAGAACATGAAATCCACCCTCTCACCCAGTTTTTAAGTGCATTATACAGTATTGCTGACTATAGGTACATCGCTGTGCAGTGGATCTCTAGAACTAATTCATCTTGCATATCTGAAACTTTCTAACAGTTGAATAATAACTCCTCATTTCCTGCTCCCTTCCAGCCTCTGGTAACCAGTTCTAAGCTCTGTTATGAGTTTCATTGTTTTAGGAACCATATGTAATTGGAATCATGCAGTATTTATTCTTACATGCCTAGTTTATTTCACTTTACCATGGTTGTTCTTGTATGTGTGTAGTGGTATCTTACTGTGGTCTTAATTTGCATCAACTTTGATGTATAATGTGCTTAAACATCTTTTGGTATTCTTATTGGCTATTTCATTGTACCCTTCTGTGAAGTGACTATTGAAAGCTCTTGCCACTTTCTTATTGGATTGCTGGTTCCTTTTTCTTTCGTTTGTTTGTTCTTTCTTTCCTTCTTTCTCTCTTTCTATGTTCAATTAGCCAACATATAATACTATTTTTTGTTGATCTTTCATATATATATATATATATATATATATCGTTATAAGCCCTTTGTTTTTACCTATATTGAGAATATCTTGTCTAACTTTTTAGATTTTCTTTTTCCCTTCTTTGTGGCATTTTTTGACAAAGCATTTTATTGTTTTAATCTCAGATTAAAAGCTGTAATTCATCCAGAATTGCTTATAGTATATGGTATAGAATGGGGTTATGATTAATATTTTTCCATATGAATATCCATTTGACCCATTACTATTTGTCTAAGAGAATTATAATTTAACCTGCCCTGCAATATTACCATTGTCATAAAGTGGGTTTCTGTTTGTACCTCTGTTTCATTCTGTTTTGAACTTTTTCTCTTTGTCTATCCTTATTAGTGAATGAGACAGTACTAGACAGTATAAGTGTATGTGTATAAGTATAAGTGTGACAGCACTGATAAAATTATTCTAGATTTTTTAACAAGTCAAGTTATTTATTGCTCTATATTCTCCAAATTTATTTCCTTGTCCAGGATTTTTATTGTAAAGTCATGTAAGCATGTAGTATCTGCATGACTAACATCAGATATTCAGATTCCAGAACCCCAGAGCAAAAGCAGGCATTAACCATAAATAACATTGTTAGCGTAAACTATCTGGGTCACAATAGTACAGTGTGAACCCAGGTTTCAACTCTACAAAAACATTCCTATTAGACAGATTATTTTGAACTTTATGCCTATTGCTAAGTCCTAAAAATAAAATTTTCTTGTAAAAGTGCAGGTTTTGAGCACCCCAGCCCTGCTAAATTGACCCTCTTTTGGACACTCCCCCATGGGTTTTCATCTGCTATGAAAAAGAAAAAAGTCCTGGATTTTGAAAAATGTTCTGCTATAAAGTCCTAGATTTACTTCAAGGTCCAAAGAAAATTTAGGTGATTTTTAAAAATAGCTCTTAGCTTTGTTATTAAGACACTATTTTGTTATTATATTTTTTATTATATTTTTGTTATTATATTAAATTATTATATTATATTATATTTTTCATATTTATTTATAATATGTTATATTTGTATACATGTGTGTACATGTATGTTCAATGTTCTGAATTTTTATCAAAGCCCAAAATGTAATTCTGTATTAAGTGAAGTTTTTTTGTATTAAGAAGTATGCGTATTTCAACATTAAATTATCTCTAAAATTGAGCTATTCTTTCTAATTTATGTTCATCACTACTATATTTCTGGTGGGTACCTTTTTAGCTTTGTCTAGATTGTTCTTGGGACTTTTAAATTTATGATATCTAAGTTTATGTATTTAATATAATGTTTATTGATATTGTCTCAGCTCTTTATTACTAAACTTGCTGCTTAAAATGTACTTAATTTATATTTTAACAAAAATTTATGATATTTTGGCTGATTTGGTTCTTGATGTTGAGACATATTTACACAATAGCCAGTACTTTTGGTCTTATGATGGTCATACTGTTTGATTATGAGGTTAATAATTTGTGTTTGGTAAAAAGAGATACATGGAGATGGTAGATAAAGTGATAATAACATATAAAATTATTATTGGTGGTCACTATAGTCATATACAAGTAGGGCAATGGAACACAATAATGAGAAAGAATAGATCCACACATACAAGGTTGCTTGATTTAGGATAATGGTGGCCAGCATTCCTGTGCAGTAAAAAACAGGATAGTCTTTTCAATAGATAGTGCTTGGTTGATGAAGTAGAACCAAAATGATTCTTAAACATTACATAACACTATAATCAAAAATTAATTTAGAAAACTTAGTAGTTCTAAATGTAAGTTGTATAAAATAGATACTTCTACTTAAAAACATTATATATATATATGTAACTATAACATAGTTGGTAAAGATTTCTTTGTTAGAATGGAAAAAGTGTTTACTATAAAGGAAAAAAATGATAAATCATACTACATTAAAATTAAGAAATTATGTTCACAAACAGATATCATTAAGAAAGTAGAAAGGAAAGGAGTTTTGAAAGAATGTATTTATGAATATATACAACTGAAAAAGGATGTGGATATAATAAAGAAAAAGGAACAAAAGACTTAATTAAAAAAAAAAAAAGCAGGCATAAAATTTACATGGGCAATTTTCAAAAAAAACACCTAAAAGGCCAATAAGCACATTCTTAATGTTACTTGACTTCCAACACTTAAAAATGTAACTCCATGGAAAACAGAAAGTTTAAAATAACAAATGCTGACAATACTTAGCATTAACTAAGTTACAGAGCAACTGGTATATTACTCAGCCAAAGATAAAGAATGAAATTTTGCCATTTGCAACAACATGGATGAAGATGGAGTGTATTATGCTAAGCAAAATAAGTCAGTCAGAGAAGGACAAATACTATGTGATTTCACTCATATGTGGAATTTAAGAAACAAAACTGATGGACATAGTGGGGAAGAGAGTCAAAGCAGAAAGCCAACTTTTAACTATAGAGAATAAACTGAGAGTTGCTGAAGGGGAGGTGGGTGGAGGATGGGCTAAATGGGTGATGGTTATTAAGGAGGTCACCTGTTGTGGTTGAGCATTGGATGTTACATGTAAGTGATAAATCACTAAATTTTTTTTTAAAGATTTTATTTATTTATTTGACACAGAGAGAGAGATCACAAGAAGGCAGAGAGGCAGAGGAAAGCAGGCTTCCTGCTGAGCAGAGAGCCCAATGGGGGCTCAATCCCAGGACTCTGAGACCATGACCTGAGCAGAAGGCAGAGGCTTAAACCACTGAGCCACCCAGGCACCCCTGAATCATTAAATTCTAATCCTGAAACCAATATTGCACTACATGTTAACTAACTAGAATTTAAATAAAAACTTGAAACATGAAAAAAAAATACAGAGCAACTAAGATTCATATAATTATCAGTGTGTATATAAATTACTACAATTGCTTTAGAAAATTGTTTGGAAGTATCTATTTAAAATCATTATTAGCATTACCTAGGACCCAGCAATTTCATGTCTATGTTTATTCTCAATGCAAATGAGAATGTATTCACCAAAACACATGCACCATATCTATGAAGCAGCACTATTCATAAGTGGATTAACAAAATATGCGCAAATATCTTTGTTACCTACCAGCAACTGAATGGTTAAATAAATACTGATATATTCACACCATGAAATACTAAATAGTAAGGACAAGGAACAGTGATACATCTCTACAATAACACAGATGGATCTTAAAAACATTATAATTGAGTGAAAACAGCTATAAGTGAATATGTATTTTAGTATTTTATTTACATGAATTTCAAAAATAGCAATAACAACCTATATTAGAAAGCTAGGTTATGTTGTAATAGTGATTGGAATGAGATATGGTGAGTGTTTTTAAGGTTTTGATAATATTGATATATATCTCTTGATTTGAGTATTTATCATGTAGTGTGTTTACTTTGTGATAATGCATCGAGCTGTACAAATTATATATGTAAAATGTTCTTTCTATACATTTCACTTCAATGATAATCTTACTGGAGATGAATGGATATTATTTTAAAATAAAAATATCATTATAATGTTTTCAGTGCCATGTCTTAGTCATAAAATAATTTTAAATAAAATAAATATTTTACAATAATTATTGTGGACTCATTCCTTAATATTTCCTTCATTTCTCCAATTCAATCTTCTATATGGTTTTGATCATGCCTTGATAGAATAATTTTTAAAAATCATTTTATGGCTAATACATTCCAGCTCCATTTTGCAATATAAAATTTAGAAAATAGAATGCCATATATTTTAATCCAGGGTATCATGGATCAAATGGAATTTCTTAGAAATAAGATTTCAAATGCATTAAAAAATTGCCTTCCCAAGTAGGATTTATAATTTTGGAGGTACTAAGAAAAACAAAATTTAAAATCCTAAAATCAAAGTCAAATACATTTCTATACAGTTTTTAGGAACAGAGGCAGGATAGATGAGCACTGCCAGTAATTAACACCTCTGGGTATAGTACTCAGCCAAAGTTACATTAAAGTTGGTGGATAAATAATTCTACTTCTTCTATGCTCTGTGCTCCATGCTATTTCCTAGAGAGTCTCAGTGGGATAAAAGCCCAGTTAGCCATAGCAATAAAGTGTTCATCAATGTTTTATTTTTTTTAATTTCATTTTATTTTTTCAGTGATCCAAGATTCACTGTTTATGCACCACACCCATATGTGCCCTCCTTGATACCCACCACCAAGCTCACCCATTCCCCCACCCTCCCTCTCTAAAATCCTCAGTTTGTTTCTCAGAGTCCATAGTCTCTCATGATTCACCTCCCCTTCCAATTTCCCTCAACTCCCTTCTCCTCTCCCTCTCCCCATGTCCTCCATGTTATTCTTTATGATCCACAAGTAAGTGAAACCATATGATAATTGACTTTCTCTGCTTGACTTATTTCACTCAGCATAATCTGCTCCAGTCCCACCCATGTTGATAGAAAAGTTGGGTATCATCCTTTCTGATGGCTGTGTAATATCCCATTGTATATTTGGACCATATCTTCTTTATCCATTCATCTTCTGAAGGGCATCTTGGCTCTTTCCACAGTTTGACGACTGTGGACATTACTGCTATGAACAGTGGGTTACAGGTGGCCCTACTTTTCACTACATCTGTACCATTGGGGTAAATACCCAGTAGTGCAATTGCAGAGTCATAGGGTAGCTCTATTTTTAATTTTTCATCAATGCCTTTTTATCATTCTGTTGCCCTTGTCTTACATCCCCATTTCTTATCATTCCCCTTTATTATCCTGGATTCACTTCTCAATTAAACCTCACCATGATGATTTTTTGTATCAAGTAATATTTCTAAGTAGAACCTAATACAATGCTGAAGCTGAAAACAGAACTGAGCTCATGTGATAAATTTTATTGGCAGATTAACAAGATTATTGAAGTTTGGATACAGTTCAGGAGAAACTGAGACACATTCTATCTCTATCCACAGTTAAAGTTTTAGCCTATCTCCTTGTAATTATAAAAGACCATCAATTAGATTAAGGGGGAAAAAGAGCAAACTCTATAATTTTTATTTTTCAAAATGAAATAATATTTGTCCTATGAGGTATATAGAGTACATGTGTTTTCTTTTAGGTGTAGTTGAAAATACTTAAAATTTTTATTAAGCTATCACTTATCTCTGTTGTGTTTTTGTAGCATATATTTTTCCTTCCCCCTTTTCCCTTTTCTCTTTGATTATTCGTGTTTTTAATTGTGAGAAAGTGCATGGTTTTACAAAAATTGTGCTATTTTTTATAAAGCACCACAAATGATTTTAGAAGGAGTTAGAACATAAATAAAAAATAATAATAACACTAGAAATAGGAACATAAACAGTATTACACCATATGATTTTGCTGGCAATTATTTCCTGTCAAGGACCCAAGATATCATCTAGTCTGTAACACTGTCAGTGTATAAAATGTTCTGCAACCAATTTCTCCAACCAATATTTATGCCTCTTGTGGAGGAAAAAGTGTGTAGAAAATATTTGTGCATCTTGTGGAGGAAAAAGTGTGTAGAAGTTGGACATCATCAAATCCAAAGCACTTCAGAAATGACCAGAACATGGAACATGGATGGGAACATCTCAAATAAAGTATACACACACACACACACACACACACACACACACACACATATCCATATATATGGATATATATGGATATATGGATATGTGTGTGTAGATACATGTGTGTATGTGTATATGTGTGTGTGTGTGTGTGTGTGTGTGTATGATTTCTAAAGTACATTGAATAACTTACGGGTAGCTTGCTTCAATTTTTCCTAATTCAACTACATTGTCACCTAGAGCAAGAACTCCTAACAATAAGGTAAGAAAAGTAAAAAACAAAAAAGCAAACAGCAACAAGAACTACCACCTCTACCTAATACAAAAAGTATATATTTTAATATCTGCAGGGAAAAAGGTTAAAAGCACTGTCAAACACTAAGTGTTTCCTTCCCCTCTACCTTCACTCCCTGCCTACACATACATTCATTTTAAAAAATGCATGAGCAAGGATCATCTAAGACTATTACTTCAGAGGTCTGAATATATTTTTCTTGTTTTATTTTTTCTTATGCCTTAGTTGGAGATGTTAATTACAGCATGCCATCACTATTGACTGATCTACTATATGCGATTTAGAAATTCATATTTCTATATTGGTAGAGGGACAGTTAAAACAAAATTAATTTGATGGAGAAATATAGAACAACTCTAGAAAAAGTAGACAAAACTCAACCAATGTAGAATTTCTCTTTTTCTGTGTAATTCCAGAATCATCCAGCTACTGCAAGTATATCACTTAGAACCATCTGTAATTCAGGATGGTTTTGTTTTTTTCTGTCATTTCTAGTCAATGAATAAACCTTGAGAGAATCAATTTTGAACTGAGAGATAACTTGTAGCAGTACAGAAGAAGGAACATTAGGAGTATAGGTACACGTTCATAGAACTTTGGTACATTCTCACTGTTTGTTACATCCAAATTAGATGCAATTCATAACACAATACTGATGGAGGGAAGACCTACTTTGTGACGAGGAAGATTAGAAAGCATCAGTCTCCTTATGAGCACCATGCATCCTAAATCACCCAAATCTCACAGCCAGATGTCCGGTCTCAAGAGAAGCTCTATGGTATTAAACATAACTTTCTCTCAAGTGGTTATCTGAAGTTATTTTGACTTTGCTCCAAAAATCTCCTACTAGCAATTGCTTAGCAGCCATAGAAGACATAGATATGTCATACATGCTTAAGATGCTCTATTAAGTCAAAGGAAAAAAAAATGACAGAGAACCTAAATGAGAATTTACTGTTTCTATCAGTTTAATATCTAGATGTATAGTGATTACACATAACAAGGGATCTTTATGAACTTTACCAATATTTTCTAAATTTGTTCAGTCAAAAGAAACTTCTGGGAAAATATATATTCCCATGTTAATTGAGAAGTATACTGATTTAGCATTTCTGCAGTACAATTAAGATTAGAAATATTCTCAAATAAGCCATATATGATGATTATGATCACTTTTGGGAGACCAGAAAAGACCACTTGCAGATAATTGCTTGTTAAGCTTGACTTTCTTTTAAGTATATTAACCATAATTATGCCAATCCAGGTTCTTCCAGGTGGTTAAATGCTCCCAGTTATGTTTACCATGGCAGGATGTTCCTACCCCCACTGAATTCTGGGAGTTCATTTCAGTTGTGTCTTTTCCAAATGATACGCCCATAGATAGTCTTTTTGCAAAACCTGACTGGAGAGACTTACTTCTTTGAAAACACACGATTCTTCCACGTGTGATATGATACGTTATCATTATAAGATTGCATATAATGTACTCCTGTTTCCAAAGTCAGTGAACTTTTATTGTCGATTTTACTGTCGATTATTAACTTGACTTTTCAGCAGTACTTGATACATTTATGTAGAGCAAGAAACACTAAAAAAGTTTTCATTCTTTCAATCCTAACATCTAAGCCAAGTCATAGTAGTTATATCTCCAAATATCTACGTAATCTGACTACTTCTATTAATCTGCTATCACTCTAATCTGTCATTATCATCTCTTTCATCCAAATTGATACCCTTGTTTTGTGAGATGCATAGGTGTAGCCAAAATCTTCCTTTCCAAATCAAGAGTGATAATATTATGCTTTTATTCGTAAACTTTCCATGGATTCCCATTGTCCTGAAATCATCTCAAAACTCCTTAGTAAAACTTGAATCAGACCCCCAGGTTAGCCTATCTTTCAGCCTGTCATTCAACACTGTCACTATTGCTTATTGCATATACCATGCTATCTCTCAGACAAGGACTACAGAAATGCTGTGCCATCTGCCTAGATTACTCTTCTAATGTTTTCCTCCACTACATTTATTTGAACAACTTTCTATTTGAGATCCTCTAAAATACATGTGTAAAGGAGACTACCCTACAATACCAATCATACTTGAAAAGACTTATTCAGTGCCATAAGCTCTGAGGGATAAGGGAACATGCTTGCTCACTAGCACCTGGATGATTAGCTGTACAAATTAGATGCCAATATGTTCGTGTTGGATAGGATGACTTTTTCCCCCAATATCTTATTCACATTATTTTTCATTTAGTTATTACAACTCTAAAGTTAAGTGTATTATAAATGTAACATGAACATTTGAGTATTCCCCATTGACTAACTAGTTTAAGAATTTTAAGACTTGATTCTGATCTCTTTATAATGAGTTAATCAGAGATTGTTATTTCTAACTATCTATTTAGTGTTTGAAAATATTGATATGTTCCGTATATGATTTAATAAGTTATTTACTTATTAAATTAAATTAATTTTAATATTAATTTAAATTTAAATATTTAAATTTAATTTAAATATTAAATTAAATTAGATTAATATTAAACAAATATTTAACCTGTAGATACAATCACAACTTCAGGCAACTTACAGCTGTTTGGATATATAAATTTCACAAGTACAACTGGGAGCTATTAAAATTCTCTAATAAATATTCAGAAAACCAGCCTATGAACACAAATAAGAGACAACTCAAAGTAAGACTAATACCATAAGCCCAGTGAGTCTCATTTCTTTTACCTCTACTAAGATTGTGTGGCTCAGACACAAAACACTCATTCCCATGTGCAAAGTAAGATTATTTCAGGAAAATAAATCACTGTAGAATTTCATAGAACTAGAAGCTATTTACTATATTTTTGAGCTGTCACTCTGTATAGCTATAATATCAAAAAGGTAGATTCTTGTCATCAAATTCACAGTGAGCACCAACTCTTCAATTTAATAAAATACATCAGAATGCAATTAAGAATAGTATTATTTGGGAAACTTTAATATGTTTTATTTTATTAATAAGCTTTGTAAAAATTGCATTACTCTGCTTATCGTTAGGAATAAGTTATTTACTATAATCTCAAAAGTGATAGTGACAAAGTAGTATTCTAAGAAACCTTTGTTTCTTAGCCATGTTACCATAGATTAATTGGTAATTAAAGAGTATATTGTGCTTGGGGCGCCTGGGTGGCTCAGTGGTTAGGGCCGCTGCCTTCGGCTCAGGTCATGATCCCGGCGTCCTGGGATCGAGCCCCGCATCGGGCTCTCTGCTCAGCAGGGAGCCTGCTTCCTCCCTTCTCTCTCTGCCTGCCTCTCTGCCTACTTGTGATCTGTCTGTCAAATAACTAAATAAAATCTTTAAAAAAAAAAAAATAAAAAAAAAAAAAAAAAAAAAAAAAAGAGTATATTGTGCTTACACATTCCTTTCCTTGAACATTTTCCAAAGAAGTCATTTTTTCAGAGTGGAATTTGGTATGAGAACATGTAGTCAATGATACTAATCTCTACATAATGGTATATAAAACTTAAAAGAAAACTTTGATGGGCAATTGGTCACAAAAAAGAAAGGGAAGTAGAGAGGAGAAAAGTACACCCATGTTGCAGTTAAACTTTTTTTAAAAGATATTGTTTATTTATTTGAGAGAGATATGGGGAGCATGAGCAGGGGAGAGTTAAGCAGACTCCCCGCTGGGCAGGGAGCTCAATGCAGAGTTCAGTCCCAGGACTCTGAGATGATGATCTGAACTGAAGGCTGGTGCTTAGCCAACTGAATCACCCAGGTGCCCTTTGTAGTTAAACTTAATGATAAGCCACAATAAAGTTAAGTCAGTGAAATTTATCTTGTTAGCTCCTGGGTGGAGTGAGAATTTACATATGCATGAGTGCAGTGGAACTATCATCTTCCATCTTATGTGCCAATATAATACTTTTTGAGTATGTCCAGACCTGGGAAGCAAAGTCAAAAATAAAAAGTATTAACAGAAGAAAGGCACTGAAGTCTATTTGACAGAGTTTAAATACAAATATAGGTAGATATAGATGATATAGATATAGATCATAATTATTGCATAGCAATAATTTGTTTGTGACAAGATTCTTACGCATAGCAAAACAAAATAAGCTTCACAAGCATTATGTAAAACAACAGTTAAAGAGCCTAGTGTGTAAATCCATAAAAAGATATAGATCCCTATGTTTACTGCAGCATTATTTAGCATAGATGAATTATTGAGGCAGTCCATGAGTCCATCAATAGATGAATGGATAAAGAAGAAGTGGTATGTATGTGTGTATATATTTATATCTATCTATCTATTTATATAATGGAATATATACTATATATTGAAATATATAATACATGGATATATTAGAATAGAAAACATATAGATATATAGATTGGAATATATAAATGAACCCTTGTCATTTGCCACACATGAATGGATCTAGAGGGTATAATGCTAAGTGAAATAAGTCAGTCAAAGAAAGACAAATACCATTTGATCTCACTCATATGTAAAATGTAAGAAACAAAACAAACAAGGAAAAAGAAAAGACAAACAAACCGAAAGACAAGACTCTCAAATAGAGAGAATAAATTGTTGGCTACCAGAGTGGAGGGGATGGAAGGATGGTTGAAATAGTTGAAGGGAATTAAGAGTACACTTATTGTGATGAGCACTGAGTAATGTATAGAACTGTTAAATCACTGTATTGTACACCTGAAGGTAATATACCACAAAACATTAAGCATTTAATGTTTAGTCTTCAGAGGAAATTGAAAAAAAAAAAAAAAAAAGAAAGAAAGAGAAAAAAAGGATGGGGCACTTATCTGGCTCAGCCAGTAGAACATGCAACTCTTGGTCTCAGGGTTATAAGTTCAAGCCCCATGTTGGGTGTAGAGATTACTCAAAAATAGAAGTTTTTTTGTGTGTTTGTTTGTTTTAAATTTATTTATTTGACAGAGATCACAAGTAGGCAGAGAGGCAGGTAGAGAGAGAGAGAGGAGGAAGCAGGCTCCCCGCTGAGCAGAGAGCCCGATGCAGGGCTCTATCCCAGGACCCTGAGATCATGACCTGAGCTGAAGGCAGAGGCTTAACCCACTGAGCCACCCAGGCACCCCCAAAATAGAAGTTTTTTTATAGGAAGGATCTCACCTCCTCCCCATTTTCCTTCCCTGGTGTCTGCAGAACTCAAGACACAGGGGTGTCTGAGGAGTAGCCCAATGACGCCCTCAATCAACCCCAGCCACCTGTTCCTACTCTTCATGCAGGCTTTACTATTGACTTCAAAAATACCTAAGAAGAGAACAGCAAACAAAGATTCTAATCAAATGGCATATGAGGTTAATGACATTTTATTGATATTCCAATATCTCTTTCTGTCATTTAAAGCTGTCTTAACAGATTTTTTTTTCCCCCTACAGAAACAATCCTCTGTTAGGTACTCCCTTAATTTTCAAACTGAGAATTCAAACTTTGCTGTAAACATATGAGTTCAAGCCAGAGTTTCCTTGAAGATATTTTCCCCCATTAAACTAAGAAAAAAATGGAGAAGTATATGAAATTTCTCCTAGGTTTTCTGCTTTAGGCCCCAAGTTCTTTTTGATCCTGGGAAGATGTATATGCTAATTTTCACAACTGGTTCAAATTTTTACACTCCTTATTCAGAAATAATAGAATGGAACCTTATTGAAAATGCATAAAATTACTTTAAAATAGACTGCATTTTTACCACAAACATTTCTATAAAAAGTAATTGAAATTTATTGACATCATCGTGATAAGAGGGTATCAGAGGTTGGTGGCTAAGCAATAATTTTCCAAATAATTATTTTTAAGGTCTACATATGTTAAAATAGAGTGTGTGGCATAATTTTTACATCTACTAACTTGTTTATATGGTAGAGATTTTTTTTTTCTTCTGGAACCACCATTTTATAATCAGTCCATATATACTGCAGAATGTTTTTCTAATCATACAACAAAGATTATTACCACTGCTATCAGCTACTTGAGATTTTCTCAGTTCATGTCTATTTTTACTGTAACAGTTAACCTTTAATTTAAAATATCATTGCATTTTCCTCAAAATATCATGTTTCTTTAATGAGCTCTGACTATCATAGGCTAAAACTTTTGTTTGGAGAAAGTTGGATGAATAATTATGGTCTCATTAAAATGCAAAGTCTTTAGAGATTCTCCTAATCATCCTCCTGATGATTTTCTAGTTGTTTAAATGAGCGCAGTGTCTTTCATCATTCCAGAATTGAAGCACAATATTCTTTTCCCGCTATGTAAAATATACAACATTTTAAGATAGCTTGCATTCTGTGCCATTTCATGGTCACAAAAATAATTGCCTGGTGGTTTCCTCTAAGGACTTTTCTATATAAAAATGTATAGATTTATGGTTTTTCAATCTAAAAAATTCTTGGTTATAAAGGTTTTGGACTTACTGCTTCTGAGTAGCCTCAGATTCATATCTGTAAATGGTAAAACATAGTTATATAGATCATTAATTTGACTACGCTTGAGAAGTAGTGATACCAGTAAGTCTAAATCACTTCACTGAGTCCTTGATCCAGCATAGAATCTTCACTGAAAGTATTTTCTGTGATGTATTTTCAATTTTAATAATTGCAGTTCACTTGGATATGCTCACAAAATAAGTAATACACTTCTCTTGGAACACACTGCTAAAGTCTAGCTCCATTTCTTTTAAATACACATCTTCAAATTATAGTCTGTACTAGGTAGCATGTTGCAATAAACAGCCACAGTCAATCATCTCTGACCTCAGCATGAAAGCACAGAATGCTTCCAATACTGACCCTTTAGCATTATGGAAAATTCAAGAGTTTTATACATTTCTCTCTTTTGTTTTTTTCTTTGCACTACACTCAGGGGAAAATGAGTCTAAAGATGAGGGCCTTCATTCAGATTAACGCCTTTTCTTCTGGAATGGTACTAACAACACAAACTTCTGGAAACCAAACCACTCTGAATTATGTCATTTTTTTCAAATAAGGTCTGCTTTTAGATTCAGAATATATTAATGATTTAGAAAAAAACAGTGGTTTCTATGCTTTAGTTATTCATTGATTTCTTCCTTCAATATATTTTTTTATTGAGCACAGAAGTTCTTATGTGTCAAACAACAAATTACTGAATTCTGAATTCTCTGAAAAACGTGACTACAGAACCAGGAAGCATCATGATTAATGTCAATGTCATATGTCAAAATAACACCCAAACAAATAAATTAATCTGATATACTTTGTTATTTTATCTTTAATACAACATGAATCATTTACTTTATTTCATTTGTTATAATGTTATAATGTAATGTTTAATGTAAATCATTTTCTGATCAATTTTATAACAATTTGTGAGATTTCTTTACACTATCTACTTTAATTCAATTGTGCATTATATTTTATGTGCATTTTTGTGCCATATTTATGTGAATCTGCTGCTACCCTGTCATAAGACTGTGGAATACAACTGAACTATTATTAAATACTTATTAAATAGGAGTAATTCGAAAAGTAGAAATGCATAGATGCCTTGAGGAAACACTCAAATCTTGAGTGCAAAAAGACAGCCAACTTTAGTAAATAATAGAACATTCACTTTGAATTTTATTTTCTAAACTATTGTTTAAAAATGTTTCCTGAATATCTTATGTGTAAAAATGCTAAATTTGTCCAAGCACATCTACATGTACGGTATGGTGACATGTGCTTCATTTTCATCACTGGAGTTGACTTGATAAGCTGCCAATGATTTGGATGGTAATGAGCAGGCAATTTCAGATCAAGTGCAATCAGCCAAAAATTCATATAACATTTCAAACCTTTCCTTCTCAGAATATTAAGCTAGACAATATGGTGGGTTACTGAACATGTTCAAATATGAGGTAAATTTCTCTAATGACATAATTATGGAACTTGAGAAGAATTTGTAGTGAGATCAGTTACTTTGTTGTTACTTCAAAGGCACTTATATGAGAAAGTAATACACTGGAAACCAAGGCAGAAACCCATGAACTTTATTACTTTAAAATTATCTAACATTATTTATAGCTTCAATCAATTCCCTTTATGATAGTCTACAAAAACACAGGCTAGCATATCAAATATTGAATCATTATACTGAAGGAAAACATACCTGAAAACCCAGTAAGTTGTTATTGTACTCTTAGTTCTAAAATCCTCATAGATATTTTGTTAGTTAAAAGGGATAATTTTTGAAGTTATGCATATACATAAATGAGAGTCAACCTTTTTTTTTTTTTTCTTTTTTCCTTGTCTGGATACACAAAGGTATCACTTTTGTTCTTGTTTTTTCAAGTTATTATTTACCATTCTTTCTTATTCCCTAAGTATGACTGAATTGGTATTCTTCCAAAAGTAAGTTATTCTTGCTAGAAAAGTAATAGTAAAAATGTTAAAACACAGTGATGCCCAAAAGATGATAAAATCTGAAATTTAATATTGTTTTACAACCAAGAATTTCTAATAAAGTGTTTTACACTACAAGTGCCTAAAGACAGAAGAATGCATTAAATAATATAAAATAACGTCTATTTTTACACATTATCTTGATATAAGTAAGCCAAGACCATTGGTATTAATTCATTCTTTCTACAGATACGACCACATATATATTCTAGACAATATCCTTCAAGTTGGAGACTCAAAGAAGAATTCAATGAAGTACTTATTTTCAATTAGCTTATTATGTAGGATAGAAGATAGTTAAAAGCAAGTAATTTTTAAATAAGTGAATATTGCAGAGATCATTAAAATTTAGGAATCCTCTCCATTGTCTGTACTAGAAGACAATATAATATTGTAAAAGACTGTAAGACCATAAAGTAGGAAAAAGTTGACTGTTTACTTGGTTATTTTAACTTCCTGCTTATAAAGTGTGTTCAGGCTGAAGGAATTCTGAATAAGTCACAAAATTATACCCAGTCAGTATGTAGAAAGTAAATTTCCAGACACATGTCTGAACTGAAACATGGTTTTGGAAGGAAAAAAGTTCATAAATGACAAGCTCAGCTCATGATTTGTTAGTTTTATGAATTTATGCAGAACATTTACTTAGCTAAGACTCAATGCCTTAAACTAAAAATAGTGATGATAATAGTAGGCCAAAAATACATTGAATCCTCCCTTTGGCAAGAGGGGACTATTTCTGTCACATTGTATCAGTGCAGCTGAATTGATGCCATGCCAGTTTTGGATCTAGTATTTGAGGTGATTGGCAACAGCAGCTTGATCCTTGAAGGCCAGGAGCCACTACGTATAAACTGTGACTACCCCACTGCGACACCATGTAAGAAGTTCAATTCTCTTGCCAGAGAAACTCTGCAAATACGTGGAGAGTGATAGTGGTCTGGATGACATTGGCCTCCTACCATCCCATCACAGATCAGACATGTGAATAAAGCCTCTCATATAAGATTGGTTACCAGTTGAATACCTAGAAGTTAATGTCAGGTGGGGCAAAAGTATTGCTCAGTCCAAATTCCTAACCCACAAAATCATAAGATATTTTATTTTGTTTTATTTTTGTTCATAAGATATTTTAAAAAAAAATTGTTTATTGTATTTTTGGTATTTTTCCACATTAATAGGTAATCATAACAATGAAAAATAAATAGTACCCTGGGCACCTTGGGTTATTTTGAGGGCTATGTGAGATAATATGTATCAAATTTTTAGCATCATGTTAAAATCCCTAGCAAGTGTATTTCCTAATTAATTAGCTGGCCACTGTTGTCATGAATTCAGAAGAGCAGGAAAAGCATGAAGTCCTAAGTAGAACTCTAATCAGCACGGACATTATCAGGTTGATCAACAAAAACAGAACCAAGAAAAGAGAGACAGAGAGACAGATGGAGACAGAGGCAGAGAATGAGGGAGGGGAAGAGAATTAGAAGGGGGAGAAAGAGAGAGAATGAGGGAGAGAGAGAGAGATAATAGAGGGAAGATAATTCAGGGAAGTCTGATGTCCCAAGAGCAAGGAAAGTTTACAATTAGGTGGTCAGGACTAAAATATTACCTAAGACTATTGAAAAGCTTAGGCTGTAAATGAAAAATAAAAGGGAGTACAGGAAGTTGATATTTTAACAATATGAAGTACAGGCACCACTTTTAAGAGTGATTAAGGTAGAGAAAATCAAGACTAAGTAGGGACAAATGTATCTTTTTAAAGGTTATAGCAAATTGGTCCTCCTCGAAAGGTGACAACAGAATCTGAAAAGAAGTAGGTCTAAGTGAATCAAGACAGCATGGTACTGGCAAAAGAATAGACAAACAAATCAAAGGAACAGAATGGACAGCCCAGAAGTAAACCCCATAAAGACAGCCAACTGATCTTTGACAAAGGAGCACAGGCAATACAATGCAGCAAAGACTATCTTTTCAAAAATGATGTTGGAACAACTGTACATCAACATGTAAAACAGTTAATCTAGATCCAGATCTCACACTCCTCACCAAAGTTAAATTAAAATGTATCACAGACTTCAATGTGAAATGCAAAAGTATAAAACACTTAGATGATAACAGAAGAGAAAATCTAGATGCTCTTGGGTTTGGCAATAACTTTACAAAAACAAAGACATGATTCATGAAAGAAAGAGGTGATAAGCTATACCTCATTAAAATTAAAAACTTTTTCTCTGAAAGACAATTTTTTTAAAGATTTATTTATTTATTTATTCAACAGACAGAGATCACAAGTAGGCAGAGAGACAGGCAGAGAGGGAAGGGGAAGCAGGCTTCCCACTGAGCAGAAAGCCCCACGCGGGGCTCGATCCCAGGAACCTGGGATCATGACCCAAGCTGAAGGCAGAGGCTTTAACCCACTGAGCCACCCAGGTGCCCCTCTGAAAGACAATTTTAAGAGAATGAAAAGGTAAGTCACAAGCTGGAAGAAAATATTGGTAAAAGATGCATCTGACAAAGGACTGTTTTCCAAAATATATAAAGAATTCTTAAAATTCAAAAATAAGAAAAAAAAATATAGTTAAAAAATGGGCCAAAGATCTTAAGAGTTGTCTCACCAAGGAAGATATACATATGGCAAATAAACACATGAAAATATGTTCTACATCTTAAGTCATCAGAGAAAAACATTAAAGCAATGAGACACCAGTATGCACCTGTTAGAATAGCCAAAATCCAGAACACTTGACAACACCAAATGCTGGTGAGGATGTAGAGCAGCAAGAAATCTCATTTATGGCTGGTGAGAATGCAAAATGGTGTAACACTTTGGAAGACAGTATGGAAGTTTCTTAAAAAACTAAACATACTCTTGCAAGAAGATCCAGCAATTGTGATCTTAATATATACCTATAGGAGTTGAAAGCTTATGTCTGCACAAAAATCTTTACATGGATATTGTTAGCAGTTTTATTCATAATTGCCAAAACCTTGAAAGAATAAAGAAATAAAGACTGTGTTCTACCTAATAGACTAGAATCTGGTCAATTTAAGTTTGTTTTTTTGTTTTTTTTTTGTTTTTTGTTTTTTTTTTTTTGTTTTTCCCCCCCTATTTTCTTACTCTTTGGATCTTCAAAGTTTGATTTTCCTACTATTTTAAATATATATTGTTGAGGCATCTGGCTGCCTCAGTCAAAAGAGCAAGTGGCTCCTGATCTCAGGTCATGAGTTTGAGTCCCATGTTGGGTGTAGAGGTTACTTCAATAAATATTTAAAATATATATGTATATATATGTAGTTATATAGCTTATCAATGTTCTTTTTTGGTAAAGAGTTTTTTGAGATAACTATTTCTTCAATAGTTTTAAAATGACAAGAAATTCATCTGTATGAAATAGAAATCTATTTAGAGAAAAAATAGATAAAATTAGAAGTTTGTGAAGGCCAAGATTAACGTCTTTTCAAAAAAAAACGCTGAAAATTAAGTGCTAGTGGGGGCTGTGTAATTTGGATTTGTAATTGTGTGGCTGAGATTATCCAGCAGCTAATAGCTTCTCTACAACTTTTTTTTTTTTTTTTAATAAAGGTTTCTTCACTACTGTTTGTAGATGAACTTATTGCAGATGGACCATTTGCCGAATACTAACCTTGATAAAGTTTTTCTCATAGTTGCCCTTATCATGCCAGTCATGCTCCAAAGTTAGTAAGTGGTAAGCAGCTGAAACTAGGTCTGCCAGCACCAAGCCAGTCACTGACTGTGGTGGCTCTCTATGAAGGCACAGTCCTAATGGGGAAAATGGCTTTTTTTTTCACATAAGGCACTGTGATTAGTTGATTTATAGAATAGACAAAAAGCAGTTGAGTTACGTTAATAGCAAATCTATTTACAGAGCCGCTTCCTTATTTAGTTAGACTTCTGGTTCCAAATATATATATGTTTCTTTTCTTTGAGTCCCCATTTCCCTCTTGCCCATGTTATCTTTTCTAACATTTGACTCTAGGAAGTTTCTGGGACCAATTTCCTAGTATGGGGTTTATCTCTCCCTTTACCCCCCAACAAAACCAAACAATCCTTGGAAATCAGCTGGATGCCCAGCAATCCAAGTCAATTCTGATACTATCTGCCCAGAGATAGCATCAGATTCTACAGGTTACAGGTTAGGGTCTTAGTCCCACAAGGCTGTCCTCTGCCCCATTCCATTGCAGACACCAACAGCGAGCCTAGGTTGTTAACTGTACTTCTGACAGATTGGCTGCAAATCAGAGGTTCCAAGGCTAGAGCAGCTCACAGAACTGAAAGAAACATTTTATTTACTAAATTACCGGGTTTGTTAAAAAGGGATATAACTGAAGAACTGGCAAATGGAAAAGATGTAGAGGTCGAAGTTTGGTGAAAGACACAGAACTTTCTTGCCCACCACCTTCCCCAAATATTCACGTGCTCACCAACCAAGAAGCTCTCCTTTGGGTTTTTATGGAGGCCTCATGTTATAGACATATTGATTAAATCATTGGCCATTCCTATTTGAATTCAATCTTTTAATCTTTCCTCCCTGGAGGAAAATTCCAACTCTCTGATCACATGATTGGTTCTACTGATAACCAGGCCCATTCTTACTTAGGTGGATTCTAAAATCACCCCTTAACATAACAAAAGACACCATTACTTCTCCCTTAGGCATTCCCAAGGGTTTTAGGAACTCTGTAACAGAAAGGGGACAAAAACCAAACATATACTTCTTGCTGTACATCACAATAACACAACTGGGTATACTTTTTCCTCATTTCTGCTCATCCATCCAGTATGAGACAGAATGATGTTTTCTGTGTTTCCAAAGACAGCAATAAAAAATAGTGTTGGGGCACCTGGGTGGCTCAGTGGGTTAAGCCTCTGCCTTCTGCTCAGGTCATGACGGCAGGGTCCTGGGATCCAGCCCCGCATCGGGGTCTCTGTTCAGCAGGGAGCCTGCTTCCCCGTCTCTCTCTGCCTGCCTTTCTGACTACTTGTTGATCTTTCTCTCTCTGTGTCAAATAAGTAAATAAAATTAAAAAAAATATATATATATAGTACTTATTATGTGAGGCAACCAAAAATATGTAATTTTTTTCAAATATGTTTCTCAAACAGAGTTGAAGTGATTTTACTATATAATTTACTGTACTGTCATAACTTAAGACTTGACTAATTTTGGGGACACCTGGGTGGCTCAGTTAACCTTCTGCCTTAGGCTCAAGTCATGATCCCAGGATTCTGGGATCAAGCTGCTGCATCAGACTCCTTGCTCGGCAGGGAGTCTGTGTTTTCCCTGCCTGCTGCTCCCTGTCCTTTCTCTCTGACAAGTAAATAAATAAAACCTTAAAAAAAAAAAAATTGGTCAATTTTTTTTCCACATGTATATGTGACCTTCATGGAATATATATATCTTTTTTCCTCTTAGATTTTGTGTTTGTAAAATAGAGATAAACATTTTTAATTAACTGTACAAATATCTGTAGGAAAGTAAAATTAAATTAAAAATATAATCGACTCTCACAATTACAGAAAAAAGACTGATTTAGTTTTTTTTTCTTATTGGTGATTATAGAATATATCATTAATTCTCTCAAAGCTAATGAGGTCATAGAAAATCAAACTAATAAAATGCAACAATAAAAATTATTCTTTAGTTTTGTAATCAGTAATCAGGAAGAAAAGAGACAAAAAGGCAAAACATTTCAACTTACCAAAAATTACTTTTACCTGAAAGATAAAAGTCCTAACTCATTTACAAAATGACACTCATGTAATTGGGAAAAATAATTCCATTCTACTCAGGAATGTAACTACACAATTTGAGAATGCATCTATTTAATGTATTTTAATTTCTGAATTTCCGCCTAAGTGGCGCATATTTGAGAGTTTACACTTCTATTTCTAATATGGAATGCCTTTCTAATTTTGGGTAGAGGGTTGAACAATCAGTTTAGATTAACTTTATCCTAAATTAAATTAGTAATCTCCTAGGTTATAAACTGCATGATAGTTGTCTCTTTGTCTTTTTTAATTCTTTTATTTTTAAAGATTTATTCATTTATTTCTGAGAGAGAAGCAGGGTTGCTGCAGAGGAAAAGGGAGAGAATAACTAGCAGACTCTGCTCAGTGCAAAGCATGGGACAAGAGCTCATCATCCTGAGATCACTACCTGACCTGAAACTGTCTGATTACTGAATCATCTGTGCTACCCAGGTACCCCAGTTACGGCTTTTAAAAATATTCTGTTCAAAAACAATATATATATATATTATGTCTAATATATCTAAATATCTTCTATCCTAGAAGCTAGTGAAGAGGGAGAGCTAGGTTCTTATCTCATGGAGTCAATTAATGAATAAATCTTGCAGACAAAAGGGAATGAGTAAAGTGATAGAAGTTTGTTAAGCAAGGTTACAGAGAAAGCTCTCAGGAGTGGGAGGGGTCCCCACAGGGTTGTCACTCAGCATTTTTAGGGCCAGTCTTTTATTGCAAACTTGACCAAGGAGCTTGTGACCTTGAGATTCTTGTGCCACTTGGTTTGAGCAAAAACTATTGACAACACCCTTAATGTCTTAATTCTTCCAGGTCTGGTCATTTTCTGTGATACGTTGTAGCTGCCAAAGAAAAATACTCCTTAATTTCAGAGGCCAGGTGGTCTCTTCTCTTGTTCAGTCTGTCTTAGGACTTCTGCCTGCCAGGAATTGTTTTGGAGCCTAGCCAGGGCTCCCCCTATTCCCTGTCTATACCTTAACCCTTTCCTTACTCACTGAGACATTTCCAGTTATATAGTAAGTGCTCAATAAATAATTGCTAAGCACATGATATTCTTTTCACAAGTTTCACCACATATGATTACATCTTCCTATTAAATAAAAGTTGATTTAACCCAAGGCATGGAAATTCTTTACTTTTGGTTTAAAAAATGGATGGTATCTCAAGCTACATGAATTGCCAGAATGTTTTTTGTTGTATTTTGTCCTTTCTAATTCTTGTATTCTTATTATGATAAGCAAAAAACTGTACTCTAAGATGGCCAGTCAAACCAGCAAGGGAATTCCTATCCTTGTCTCAAAGCCCTTCCGGGTTCTTTCCTACCCATTTCCCTCTGAGCCTGCCAGTGTTAAATAAACCTTTGATCCTCCAAAGTCTCTGAGTACCTCTTGATTCTTCCATCAGGATCCAGTTCAGTTTCCATAAAAATTAAAGGAACTATAGAAGCATAGCACTTATGTAAAAAAATAAAGTAAAATAAAATAAATTTTATATATATATACACACACACACATACACACACATATATATACAGGATATATAAATATCTAAAAATAAATAATGGGATAATACTGAATAATACTGCTTATAATAAATACTTTATACATGGGAAAGGGATTTATACTGTTTATTTCAATGAGAAGGGACATTTGAACATTCATTCTGATCAAGTGGAAAAATCTTGAAATGAGTTACAAGTCACTAAGCAAGTAGTAACAGAATGAAAAAACAAAAATCAATAACGCTCTTTTAGAGTGGCAATAAACACTTATAAAGTACAATAAAGAAAATTGCACTCAAAAGCGTTAAGAAATTCAGCATCAATGATGGCAAATATATGATTTGTGTGTGAAGGAAGATACATTTATTAAGAAAAAATCTATATTTATAACATGTTTGGAAAAACAAAGTTTTGTTATGCCTCTTCAGCATTCATGGAAACATTCATGGAATCATGCCTTGTTGGCAGTCCTGCCTTAGCCATGATGAGGGAACAGAAGGCTGGCTGAGGACAAAGCAGAAACTGGCACCCTGCAACCTTCCCCCAGCCCCACTCCTGGGTGGGACATGTGTGACATTCTTTAGGAATCTCCCAACTAGCTTAATGTTAATATCTTGCTAAGAAGGGGAAAATGACCTTGACAATGACAAGGTCTCTGGTATCTGGTATCTTGTAGGTCCTCTTTAGCATATGAAAGTTCTATTGAAACCTCCCTTTTTCCTTACCTCCCCCAACCCCATCTTACATAACCTGCCATCCCATCACAACCCGGGGCAGCAGCTCTTTCTGCCCACAGGTCCTGTCCTCGTGCTTTAATAAATCACCATTTTGCACCAAAGATGTCTCAAGAATTCTTTCTTGGTCATTGGCTCTGGACTTCACTCACCCCACTGAACCTCACTTATATTCTAAAACTTAATCAGCCGGACAGTGCTTGTGTCCATCTAAATGCACAGCCTGACCAGCACAGTCTGGAACAGATTTCCCCTTCCATCCCAAAACCCAGTGCTTCTATCAAACCTTTTGTGAGTTTAAATGGGGTAAAGAGAAAAAGCAATTATCATTAATTTACATGAAAACACATTTTCAGCATTCCCAGACCCAAAAAATAACCTTTCTTAGGTTTTTCTTAGGCTTTTCTCCCTCTTGCATAGGATGCATGGCATAAATTGAGGTAAAACACAGATGTTTACAGTCACAGTTCAGAACTAGGTTTAATGCTGTCATGCTAAGCATAGTTCTAGGGAAGGAGGTGGGTGGTATCACTCGCTGCTGGGGTGCACCGTGCCTCTTATAATGGCTTGCAGCAAAACAAATGCTGAGTACTATTTTTGCTTTTTTTTTTTTTTTGTAAAAGCAAAACTCTTCTCTATATTTCTTTCCATTACAGAACACAGGTCTGAAGGTAGATTTTTCATAAAACAAAGTGACATAACAAAATTTTGGAAAGTGGGGATACCTGTATGCTTGAACTCATCACTTCAATGTAATTAGCCTGCCAAATCATCTTTCTTTCCTTCTGTCCTCCTTTTCTTTTTTTTTCCTCAAAAAATAATAAGCAAAGGCTTAAGTCTCATGTTCACAAAAAAGGAAATGCACATAACTGCAGGTAAATTTTTAAAGAATTACTACTCCATGAGTCTCAAGTTAGAAAAAAAAAATAAAAATAAACAAGCAAATAAATAAATATTAAAATGCAATTCTCAGTGCTGGTAAGAATGTTTGGAAATAGACAGTCTTAAATAACTAATAGCTTTACTAGTGTGGTGCAAATTAATACACATTTTGAAAAGAAATGTGTTGTTGAGACTACACAGTCCTATCATATTCTTCAACATACACCATAGATAGGACTGGGCCACTGAGGCAATTTGAATATGAACAATTTATCATAGAGTATTTAATAATAGAGCAGAAAATAGAGATAAAGTTAGTCCAAGAATCTGTGTTAAGTAAACAATAAAATTCTTGAATATAATTCAATAGCATGGATAATTGCTTTTTGTGCTTTTTAAATTATTTTTGTTAACATATAATGTATTATTTGCTCCAGGGATACAGGTCTGTGAATCATCAGGCTTACACATTTCACAGCACTCACCATAGCACATACCCTCCCTAATGTCCATAACCCAACTACACTATTCCTAGCCCTCCACCCCCCAGCAACCCTGAATTTGTTTTGTGAGATTAAGAGTCTCTTATAACATGGATAATTGTTAATGGTACACTATGAGATGCTACCCACACAGGAAGCACATTCTACTTGAAGTTCATTTTAAATGATATTTTGGGACTTGTATCTAATTGACTTTCCCATCATCCCAGGATGTTTTCCTCGAAAATTTTCATAAGGAATTCCAGTAGTTAAATAATAAAGTAATATATTTTCTTTATGTGGGAAAGCAATTGTCTAACTATCCCTAATAAATTCAGATCTCTTTTTCTTCTTCCACTAACAACGGCTACTACCTGGACCTTCCAGTAATTGACAGTCACCAAGTTATGACAGAAATTGGAAGATGGTGGACTTGGATGAACAAATCCTGCTTATTTATTTACTTTCTCCATGGAAATAATGAGTAAAAATAACCATTGTGCCTCAACATAGTGATGAGGGAACAGAAGGCAAGTTGAAGACAAAGCAGAAACTGATACCTCCCAACACTCCCCCCACCACCTATGGGCTATATATGACATTCCTCAGGCACTCCTGGCTGCCCTAAAGGGAAAACAAATAGTTAACTTGTAGAAACTACAATCCTGCAAGACCTGAGTCTCCTTCAATTTACATACAAAAAACCTTAACAATAGCTTCCAGAAGGAAATGTAGATACAATTAAATGTCCTTATAATCTGCAGCCCACTGACAGATACTTGAAGCAGGCAAGAGTGTAATGTTCCTCCAGGAAGTTCCTAACTATCTACATGTTATATAGCTTTACTGGAGGGAAAAACAACCTTACCTTGACAATGGAAGGGCCTCCATATCCTGTGACTGCTCTTTAACATATGAAAATCCTTTTGTAACCTCCCTTTTTCCTTACCTCCCCCAATCCCATAGTATATAATCAGCCACCCTTCATAAACCCAGAGCAGCAGCTCTTTCTGCCCATAGGTCTTGTCCATGAGGCTTAATAAACCACCACTTGGCACTAAAGACATCTCAAGAATTCTTTCTTGGCCCTCAGCTCCAGACTTCACCCCACCCAACCTCACCTATATTCCAAAACCACATCAATAGTAGAGCCAATGACAGGTCTTTATTTGTCACCTTCCTGCTCAAGAAGATATGCAGCCAGTGAACACCAGACTCTCACTACCCTCTCCTCTGTCAAATCATTCACTTTCCTTAGGGTAGGAGAAAAAAAGATGAAGAAAAGAGCTAACATTCTCTTGTAAGCATGTCCCTCAAAGTGTAGAAGTTTTGGCAAGTAATTCTCCTTGTTACAGAATATGAGATGGGGCCAAATCATCACCATTATTTTCCCTAGAAATGTATTTCATTTGTAATTATTGTTAGGTCCGTAATCAAAGGAGCGAGACTGATACAAAGTGAAGGTCAAGCAAAGCTTTATTCCATGCCAAGCATCGAGAATCAAATGGACCATTCAGGGCTGCCTCTTACAAAGAGGTGACCCCTCCCTGCCTTACAGACTAACTTTTATAGAGCAAAGACCATGTGGTTGGGCCTGGCCACACACAGGTGGCCAATGAGATTGCAACACACAGAGAAAGCTGCATAGTCATGCTAGGTCACACATGGGTGGCCATTTGAATTACAATTTACCCTCGTAGATATTTGAACTAGCCTATCACCTTGGTCAGAATTGGCACCCAAAAGGCAGGACCCACACTCCTTGGTAGCTCAGGAGACAGTATGCGTGCCCCACTGATTGGATGTCTCCACCTGGCCTGACCCACCCTTGTATTTGGGTTTTGTTACCTGGGACTGGTTTCCGGGACTTGCTTTTAAGTAAGTTCCCTGAGGGGGGAGGGGGCAGGGTCAGTTTAAGTTTTACTGCATAAACAACAAAATCACTGTTTAACTGGATGGAATCACTCTGGCTAAATAGGCCCATACAATTGTGTTGGAAAACAGAACCATATATAGACAAATAACAAATCCCCTCTAATTGAACAGGCTTTGGAATAATGAGTTGTTAAAGATATTTCCTTATCCTATATTACACATTTCAAATTTTATATGCTGAGCATATACAGGTATCACAGTGAAATTCACGAAAAAAAAAAAAAAGGTTGGAGAAAAAAAGGCTGTTTTTATAGCCAATGAACATATTAACACTGTAGGTTGGGCAGATTTTATTTGAAGCATTCGCTAATTGCCAATTATTTGCATTCTCCAAACAGTGACCTTAAATTCACTTTTAAACATAAAATTTTTGGTAACCAAAGAATATTACTATTTAGTTCACATAAAAAAATGCCTGTAAAATGCATCTGTAACTAATTGATAAGGTTTTATTTTGCATGTATTGTAACATAAAAAATTTGGAACAGAGATAGACAGATAGATAGATAGATATGTCTTTTTTAAATATATGTTAAGGAAACAGGAAATGCAAAGTTGATTCTTTTCCCTAGATTTCTTTAAAATGGCCAGTGGTAATTTTTTTTTTTTTTTTGCTTGTTTGTTTTCCTTGTTTGTGTGTGTGTGTCCATGTGTACACATATATGCTTTAGTCTCTTTTATTATTTAAGATGCAAAGAATTGGAAATGAAATTTTGAATGTCTTGGTCTCAATTTTGATAAAATAACAAACTCAAGCTGGAACTGGTAGAACAATTTTTGATTGAACATCTTAAAATGATGTTTGGAAAATAAACAGGATTTGTGCCATCAGTGTAATTTCCACCATCAAGGGAATATGTAGAGTGGGAAAGAAAGATTCCCAAGGGTATATTTTCTGACATCAAGAATAATCTCCCTTTGGGAATTTAAGAGGAGAATTAGGCTCAATTAAATCATGTATAGGTTATGCAAAGAGGATAATTATCTTGCTCATTACCACTGCAGTTTGGAATTGTAGCAGCCTCTCTTTCTACCAACGTTGAAGATGAATTGGAAGGATGCCTTAATCATTTTCACATTTGAAAGTCCTTATTTTCTCTCCATGTTGGCAGCTCTACCTTAAATGGGTAATGTCTGGGCCTATCCAGATGCATAATGTGATCAGTCCAGTCACATGCATTTGGTTGATCAACACAGAGTAATTGCCATGCCAATGATCTTTCTTTCTTTCTGGCCCTCAGCTGTGTTATTCACTAACATTCTGTCTGTTATTTTTAGTCTTTCCCATCAATGCCAGAAACTGGTCATTTTTTCTTTAGTTAGTAGGATAATTGTATGTGAAAGCTGAAACAGACAGCAAATACTAAAATAATTTTAATCCACAGATAATACTCATTTTGTCCTAGATTGACAACTGTGACTTATAATGGGATTATTTTAAAAATCCATTCCAGGGTATAAAATGTGTCAGTAAGCGCTGACCAAGTAAACTCTGTCAAGAACACACATTAGGAATGAAGCAGGAACCTCATACAAATGTGGTCAGTCATATATATGTCCCATTTCTTCAAAGGAGAACAATGTTGCAGAAGTAAATACAGGATTTGTCTACAGATACCTCTGCCCCTGGCTTTTGTTCTAAATACTGGTCACCTAGAGAAAATTACGATGTGGAAGGGGAGAGTGAAAATGCAAATAGCCAGAAGTAGGAAAGTGAGGTTGGCATCTCCTAGGAAGCATTGCATGGCAGCACCCAGAGAGATGGCAAGAGTGGGGGGCTAGATGGCCTCTCTTTGCCTCAGAATTTGAAGTTAGACCTTGGCTCTTAGTTCAATGCTGAAAGAATCTTTCCACTGGGGCAATGTGATACACTGTGGCAAGAAATTGCAACTGATAATTGGAGGGTTTCTCTTAGTGGGAGATGAAAGTAAAATCCAACTGATTCAAAGAAAACGAAAGTGATATTTCCTATTACATGATGAATGTCCAAGAAATTCTCATTTGCTGAAAAAGAATTGAAAGGCATTCTCCTTTCTAGGTTCACATATTTGATTTACAGAACAGTTTTTTAGAGTCTAGGATGTATCTATATTGTATGAATATATGTTTACATGTATGTATCCATTTGTTGTGCCAAAATGTGTATGGATTGAGTTACTTATACAATATCATTATGCTATTTTTCACTTTAAAAATATTTGTGTGGGTATATTTCTTGGTTCTCTGTCCTGATCCATTGATTATCCCTCTGCTAACACACGCTATCTTGATTATTATGGTTCTATAATAAGACATAATATAAAATAGAGTGATTCTTGAAACTTTATTCTTTGCCAATTTTTTTTTTTTTGGTTATTGTAAGGCCCATGACTGCATATCAATAATAAAAATTTTTTACGTCATCTAGAATTTTGAAATGAATTGCATTAAAGCTGGGAATCAATTTGGAGACCATTGACATCTTTCCTTTTAATATCCAACTAAATCTAACTATGAATATAATCTACATCAAAACTGCAATGTTTCTGGAAACATTGCTTTAAACCTTTGATTTTCTGACCACTACTTCCTATTCTTCAAACTTAATTTAGTCCCTATCCTAAAATAACTTAGACTTCTGTGCAACCACCCATTTATTGTACTGATTCATAATTATTAACTAGCTGTTGGTCCTCTCTTTTGCTGATTTACCTATTTTCCTTGCTTATTTCCATATACTATTTAGTAATTTACAACAAATTAAATCAGCTAATGTTGTTAAAGACCCTTACCAAGGAAAGATGCTTAAATTCTATAATGAATTTTGTGGCTTTTAACTACAAGGTAATTGATTTTGTCATTGACATGTTTGTTTGTCTTGTTGTATTTTGTGCTAACTCCTTAGAGTTTAAATTTTATTCTCTTTTTTTTTTTGAAAGTAAAGTGTTCAAGAGCAGACATTTTCTTTGATTATGTCTTTGACTAGATTTGATATACTGTGTTTTCTTTACTATAATTTTTAATAAAATTCTTAATATTTACTTTGAATTACTATTTTTTTTCCTGAATTACTATTTGAATAAATAACTTCTGGAATTTTAAATTTTAATTTGAAGTTTCTGTGATATTTTGTTTTTACATTCTTTGTTTTGTTTTATAGAACTTATACAAAATCTGTGATTTCTGTTCCATGGAGTATGAGGTTTGCGTTGTGATATAACATACATCTAATTTTGTGTACTCATCTGTTTTGGGATGATTGCATATTCTATTTTTTTTTTCTTGCTTTAAATGCAATGAATATATGCTGTTAAATACACTTCAAAATGCAGTCAGTATTCAACATTATGTACATGATCTAAATATTCTCTATATTTAGCATCTATTCTTTTACTTGCACCCATTCCTGCATATATTAAGCACATTGATATTTCAAAGAATCAGCTTAATTAAAAAAATATTTATTTTGTCAATTCTTACTTCTAAATGCAAATATTTTTAAAGTATTATGCATTTTTATTCAAGATGGAAGAGTGTATTATTTTTTACATAATTAATATGTATTTAGTAATATAATCAATCCCTGCATATCTTTTCTTCTTCATCATTTACAGTAGGTACCTATAAATCTTTTATTCTCATGAGCCATAAGATTTCTTTCTCAACTGCTCAACTCACATGGTACATAAAAGCAGCCATAGACAATACATGCAGGAATGGGCATAACCATTTTTCAATAATACCTTACTTGCAAAAGAAGCAGTGTGATGGATTTAGGTAAGGGCCATAGTTTGCAGACCCTTGGTCACCATATCCACCTAATCATTGTGTGATATGTAAGGGGTTACATATGAATTTATGTCCCCCACTTATTTATTTATTTTTAATGTGAGTAACAAGTGAGTGGGATTACACAAATAAATGAGATTTTTAATACCCTCCAATTCTAATATTTCATGTAGATTTTAGAAATACGAGACTAATAGTTTAAAGGCAAAAGTTTTTTTTTTTGTTTTTTTTTTTTGTTTTTTTTGTCTTGGAGACTATCTTTTTGAGATGCACATTTATTTTCAAACCATTTATTCCTGTTTGTTTTAGTTTCTTTGTTTAAATCTCAATATTTCTAAGAGTAAATAATTTAATGATGCTTATTAGAAACCAGTCACTATTTTAACTACTGTATATGTAGTAATTCTTATATTCTTAATAAAACTCTTTGGGTATTTATTATTAAAATAAACCATTTTATAGATGAAGAAATTAAGGCTGAGCTTTGACATTAGCATTATAATTTATTAAAATTATAAGAACAGAGTTAAAATGGTATCTAATTGTAATAAATAACTTTATATAGGTTTAAGAAGAAATAGACTGGCCCCTACCATATTATCCAAGAAGACATGACTCATTCTCTATTTCTTTCTAGCTTTAAAATAGCATGACTCTTTCTAAGTAGTCCTCACACTTAGTGTTATTCTCTAATGATAACAACTTCATAGACTGATGGGAAATTGAAATTTAAAGACAATACCACTTATAATTTCCCTCAAAGAAAATGGGTTTAATCAGCTTAAATTTATTTAGGTATAAACTTAAGAACACATTTGAAGAATTCATGTGCTTAAAATTAAAAATTCTGGTGAAAGAAATAAAAAAAAGACCTTAGTAAATAGAAATCATAATTGCTTGTTCACATGGTGAAAGAAAGTTTGGTTTTAAAAGAAACCACCAAACTTTTTCAAAGTGGCTGTACCATTTCGCACTCTCACCTACAATGAATGGGAGTTCCTGTTGCTCCACAACCTCATCAGCATTTGGGATTGTCAGTGTCCCAGATTTTGGCCATTCTAATAGGTGTGAAGTTGTAGGTCATAATTATTTTAGTTTTCAATTTCCTAATGACATATGGTGTTGAGCATATTTTCACATAAATGCTTTTTATCTGGATATATTCTTTGGTGAAGTATCTGTTCAGATCTTTTGCTCAGTTTTTTAAAACAAGTTTTCTTTTTTCTTGAGTTTCAAGAATTCTTTCTATATTTCAGAAATCAATCCATCACTATGTATGTCTTTTATATACAATTTCTGACTTGTCTTTTCATTTTCTTGAAAAAGGAGGCAATTTTATAATTACTGACAATATCACATGGTATAACTTTTGAAAATATAATAGATAATTTGTTGAAAAGCATTTTTTATTGAATAGGCAGTATTCAAAAAGTTTTGGGTTGACTTTAGATTTATACAGTTAAAAAAAAAGACACGTATTCTTATTGTGGAGACATTTCATGAGCTAATGCAATAACAAAAAATAACAATTTGTTGGGCTTAATATTTTAGATTCCTGAATAATACAATTTAAAATATTTATTTCCTCAATGTCATCTTCCAAACAAGATATGCAGGAAAACAGTCTGTTAAACGGCATACAGCAACAGACAATGGTGGCAATGGTGACTAGTTTTAACTTTAGATTTTTGTTTTGTTGAGAAATTTATATTTTCCCATTATTTAGCATTAAGGAATAATAAATGTCAATATTCTTCACTTACTTTCTTTTCCTTGATATATGATTCTCTTTCTTGAGAGTTAATGAAGCTGGGTAAGTTTTCTCTTGACCACTTCAATGATCACATTTCTGCTGGAGAAAATAATGGCAATTAATAAACGTTTCACCAGAACGAATATATGATTAAATATTTTATCAGAGGAGAAAAGTGCAACTAAAAATACATTAGAATCTATGATTTGTGTGTGTATATATATATATATATATGTGTATATATATATATATATATATATGAACAAAAAGAGGGGCAAGTTGCATAGTGGGATCTGGAGCCAAATTTCAAGCTACATACTTTGTCTCAAGAGCAAATGGTTTTGAGTAAGCACTATTTATTCCAAACAACAAAATCTCCAGAGATATTTAGCAACTGTTTTATTTTCTCTTTGTCTCTTAATTAGTTTGTGTGAGAAATAATGTTCATAGTTATTTTGAAGTTTATATTCTTTGAGCTGCATGGCCTTAAAGAAATAGAAGTAATGTAAGGGGGATATAAGAGATACTGGGATCCTGTGGGGCAAGGGAAATATTCAGAAAATGGAACATCTCTTCTCCAACAATTCATACATTTGTGAAAAATGTCCAATATCCAACTTCTCTTTGCTAAAATTACTTTTACTAAGAGTTTTAATTTTTAAAAGTATCTTTCTGTGTATAAAATATAAGAAAAAGTCTTCTGTGATATTCATACACTTTAATTTTACCAGAGATAAAATTTCATACTCTCTAATTAAGGATCACTATTCATATAGAGAAAACAAATTTACACCTGAAATTCTACAGGTGATATTTGGTGAGGCCATATTTCATGCATGAATGTACTATTAATGTTCTATCACTGAAGTTAGAATATGCTACATCTCTTTGAAATATGAAATACATTTTAAAATAAATAACAAAGATGAAGAAGTATAATATTGAGATGGCATTATCAGTAGTTTTTACTCAGGGGTTATAAATCATGTTTCACCTAAATGTATTTAACATATTCCAGTGCTTATATTATGTTTGAATAATGGAGCAAAATTACATATATACTCTGAACCATTACTCTTTTGGAAGGTGACAAATTTGAAAGATTACTCTGATGTGTAATGCATACAATTTTATGCAAATATATAATTTAGTCTTATAGGGTATAATGTCAGCTGAAACAAAAATAGTTCAATAGGAAACATCAGTGATGATGCTAGGTTGGTAAGGTGTTCAAAGGAGTGACGAGTGAGCTATTTCATATCTTGTTAATTCATCATGTTTATGAATTTAGACATCCTTAAATTTGCTCTTCACACACAGTTAACCAAAACTGTTACATTTCAGATCATAAGACAATCAAATTAAATCACATTGTAAGCAAACACATTAATAATAAGTGATTTTCTTCTAAAATACCTAGTTTGTTTTTCCTAATCTATGACCACACAAAGTGGAATGGTGAAAATCTAGATAATTCAAGCTAAAACAATTGTATCTACATTATTAGAATAAAGGCTAACAAAAAACATGTTTTAATTATATTGGATTTTACCAATCTCTGTATATTTCCTTGTTAATAAATTTGTAGCATTATTCAAAATAAATATCTGAGTAAGACAAGTTTCAAACATATTTGAATTTATTCTACTATTTTTTTCCAAATGTGATTTTAAAAAAATTTGGATTGATTTCTGTTTATTGGGATATGAAATAAATAAATAAGAGTGTGTGTGTGTGTGTGTGTGTGTATCAGAAATTTTTCATTCAGGGGTACCTGGGTGGCTCTGTGTGTTAAGCCTCTGCCTTCTGCACAGGTCATGATCTCATGGTCCTGGGATTGAGCCTGCTTCCTCCTCTATCTCTCTCTGCCTGTCTCTCTGCCTACCTGTGATCTTTGTCTGTCAAATAAATAAAACTTTAAAAAAACAACAACACATTCAGGTGGCACATGGGTGGCTCAGTTGGTTAAGTTTCTGACTCTTGATCTCTGATCAGGTCTTGATCTCACAGTTGTGAATTCAAGACTCACCTTGCATTCTATGCTGGGCATGGAGCCTACTTAAAAACAAAACAAAACAAAACATATTCAGTTAAAAAAACAAAGAAAGAAAGAAAAGAAGAGAGAGAGAATGCAAGGATAAATATAGATACCAATATATACAGAAAAAACAGATAAAAATTCTTTAGAATTATAGAATTTAGAAAGAAGAAAAGTTCTTGAACTGGATTCTTAATCTAACAGCTTGATATTGAAGTGGCATCAAAATCGTTTGAAATTCTTACTGAAAAATAAATATGAGTTATTTAGATCAGAATTTCTGGTGCTAAGCTCTATTTTAAGAAGCAAGTAATATGAAAAGGTCATTGTGAAGTGGAATCAGCAAAAGAGGTAAGGATTCATAATTATCTGCCTAATGTTACCAGAACATCTGTTTTATATATTGAGATTTTGTAAGATGTAAGCTTTAAAAACCAAGTTCAGTGGAATTTCAGATATTTGGAAATGCCCGGTTGTTTGAGAGTGCAAAGATGAATTAGAAATGTTCCTTATTTGGGGAAAACTATCTCTTAATAACCAGAGAGACAGGGAATAGTAAGTACAATTCTAAAATTACACGCAAAGTTCTTTGGGGGCAAAGATGGAAGAGATACGGACAGAATTTGGGGAGAATCTGGCACTTGATCAATGCCATGCTGATGTGTATTAATAAATGGCAATTAAAATAATTAAATTTATATTTAACACCAACTACATACAAGTACTATGCTTGTAAAACATAAATGCAACAATAAATGCAGATTAGGGACCAAATTACTTAGCTCAGGACTATTTTAGTTCACACAGGCTGTTGTAACAAAATACTATATAAACTGGGTGGCATAAACAACAGACATTTATTTCTCACAGTTCTGGAAGCTTGGAAGTCCTAGGTCAAGATGCCATCAGATCCTGTGTCTGGTTAGAGCCCTCTTTCTGGTTCATAAATCACAGCCTTCTCATTGTGTGTTTATGCAGCAGAGAAACAAAGCTTGGATCTTTTCATCACTTTACAAGGTCAATAAATAGGGGCTCCACCCTCATGACCTATTTACATCTCAAAAACCCTACCTCCCCATGTCATCATATTGGAGGTTAGGAGAATTCAACACGTGAATTTGGGGAGGACACAAACATTCAATCCATAACAGTGAAATATCAGTAACACTTAGTTAAATTTCCACCTCTTCCACCTATTGTATCTCCAATACCTAAGTTCAATTCTTGCTTCCATCACTGAGATATAAGAACTTGGGACACCTGGGTGGCTCAGTAGGTTAAAGACTCTGCCTTCAGCTCAGGTCATGATTCCAGGGTCCTGGGATTGAGCCCCGCATCAGGCTTTCTGCTCAGCGGGGGGCCTGCTTCCTCCTCTCTCTCTCTGCCGGCCTCTCTGCTTACTTGTGATCTGTTTGTCAAATAAATAAATAAAATCTTAAAAAAAAAAGAACTTATATATAAGTAATACACATCTGTGAAACATGGATGGAAAATCTTGCCTTGATTATAAGTATGAAAGCATATAAACTAGAAAAATGCTTGGCAGAAAACATTTAATATTGTTGTTTTAATACTAACATTGCTTTCATCTATTTCACTTATGCTAAGGCTCCAGTGCTAATGATTTTTTCCTTACTTGTAAGTGTCAAGAGAAGTATTTAACATAATTCAGTAGTGGTTGCCACCTGGCTGACAGCAGTTATCAGCACCACCTATTGTAAGACTAAGATTCCTTCCTATTTCAGCATTGTTAAAACAAGCAAAATTGTGTACCAGAATGAATTAAGGTGGGTAATTTTAATAGTAATATTAATAATGGTTCTATATTTCTTCAAGAAACCTTAAAGAGAACAATGTAACATAAAGTGTAAGTCAAGTTAGGTTTGGAAGAGCTGTAGGCTTAAATATGTTCAGGGTATTCAATAGTTATGTGAATTTCAGAAAATCACTTATTTTATAATGTTGTCACAAGAATTAGATAAGACAATAGATGGAGGTTCTCAGCATATTATCTAATACATAGTTAATGGTTTAAATGTTAGATTGAAAGGTTATTAAATGGACCTTTGAGAAAGATGATGGAGTAGGAGAATTCTAAATTCATCTCGACCTATGGATACTCCAAGATATTACCTACATCTGTAGAAATATAGAAAATGACTCAAAGACTGGCAGAACAGACTCTCTACAGCTAAACATAGAGAAGAGTTCACATAAAAAATGATAAGAAAGACAGAGACATGGTCAACAACCACATTGACCCACAAGACTGTCCACTCAAGGAAGGGCCTTCACAAGCAGAGAGAAGGAAGAAAAGACCCTACCCCAGGCAGGCCAGATACCCCAGGCCACAGGCTCCCCAAGCAAGGGACCCTCTCTTGGAAGACAAATCTCCTTAATGTTTGGCTTTGAAAACCAGAGAAACTTAACTTCTAGAATTCTTACACCAATAAGACTTAATACCTGGAACTTTAAAAAGAGGGCTAGAGGAAACTGAGACTACTCTTAAACTGAAACTACTTTTAAAGAGATAGCACAACAAACACACACAGAAATACACTATAAAACCAGCAGTTTGAAAAACACCTGGGGTATATGGGAAATAAACTTGTTTATAAATATCAGAGTGTGTGCTGAAGGTGTAGGGATTTTCAGGACACTTTTCTAAGAACAAAAGAGCTGGCAGTCATCATTTCCTTCCCCCACCTCCCAGCCTAAACAGAAGGACACCTATAGGAACCAGAGCAGCAGGAAGGGTCCCCAGCTTGCTAAGAAAACTCTTCATTCCTGGGCTCTTCTATAGACTTGCCCTCTTCAACTGACCCTTAGTGCTCTCAAAATTGGTGCTAGGTCTCATCCCACAACAGACCTGGCAAACTTTGTTCTATACCCACACTCTTCTTGGATCTCCTCCCCTCCAACTTACTCTTGGAAGGAGTATATCTAAATCAGTATCACAAGCATGGCATTGAGCAAACAGCTTAGACACGGGCCACCACTACTCCAAGTGACTCTTGCCCCAAGGAAAGGGGAAGATAACCACACACACCGGTTCAACTGAAACCCCAGCACTGGGCAGGGAGCAGGGGAAAGGGGGCAGATATATGATCTGACTGTGACCTTGCTCCCCAGTGAAGACCTTCCTGGTGACAACACAGGGAGACCATCTTGTTGTTCATTGCTGCCACAGCTCTAGCAAATGCCTGCTCTTACTCAACTCAAGCCCAGATCGCCCGCTAACAATGCAAGGATCAATCCCTGCCCACAACATACAGAGAAAGCCATTGCAGATGACTGGACTAAAGGTAAAAGATGCTCAGTCACAATTGTAGGGTGCATGCAACACGCTTAAGAGATACCCCTGAAGTGCTAGAGAATATTGCACTGCAGTGTACCACAGGACCTCTTCCTCATAAGCCTACACTGGCAGGATCAGGAGATGTAGCTGACTTTCTTCACACATAAACACAAAGTTAGACAAAATGAGGAGACAGAGAACTATGCCTCAAATGAAAGAATGTGACAAAATTACAGCAAGAGAGGTAAATACAACAGGGATAAGTAATAGGCATGATAAAGAATTTAAAGTAATGGTTATAAAGATACTCACAGGACTTGAAAAAAAAAAAAAAAAGGTGGAGGACCTCAGTGAGATCCCCGACAGAGATAGAAAACATAAAAAAGAACCAACCAGAGATGAAGAACTCAGTTAGTAAAATTAAAAGCACCTGAGAAGGAGTGAACTGTAGACCGGAGGAAATAGAAGAAAGGATCAGTGACCTGGAAGACAGAGTAATGGGAAGCAATCAAGTGGAATAGGAGGAAGGAAAAAGATTAATAAAAAAATAAAAATAGATTAAGGGAACCCAGTGACACCATCAAGTATAACAATATTCACATTGTAGGGACCCCAGAAGGAGAAAAGGGAGAAGAAAACTTATTTGAAGAAATAATAATGAAAAAATTCCCTAATCTGGGGAAGGAAAGAGAAGTCCAGATGCCAGAAGCACAGAGAACTGCCAACAAAATGAACCCAAGGGACTCCAAACAAGGAAACATAGTACTTAAAATGGCAAAAAAAAAAAAAAAAAAAAAAAGGTAGTGGTAAAAAGAGAATTTTTTTAAAAAGCAAAAGAAAACAGTAATTATGCAGCCAACATGGGAGCACCCAAATACATGAAGTACCTATTAACCAACATAATGGACGTAATTGATAGTAATGCAATAAGAGTAGGGAACTTTGACATCCCTCTTACACCATAGATAGGTCATCTAAATAGAAAATGACACATTGGCTTTGAATGACACGTTGGGCCAAATGGATCTAACAGATATTTTCAGAACATCCCATTCTAAAACAACAGAATATACATTCTTTTCATGTGTATATTGGACATACTCCAAAATAGATCACATATTAGGCAACATAAGTCTCAATAAATTTAAAAAGACTGAAGTTATACCATGTATATTTTTCATCCATAATTCTATGAAACTGGAAATCAACCACAAGAAAAAAATCTGGAAAGGACACAAATATATGGGTTAAATAACATGTTACTAAAGGACGAAAGGGACAACCAATAAATAACAGAGGAAATCAAAAAATACATGGAGATAAAAGAAAATGAAAATACAATAGTTCAAAGTCTTTGGGAAGCAACAAAAGCTGTCCTAAGTGGGAACTTTATAGGAATACAGTCCTACTTCAAGAAGCAAGACAAATCTCTAATAAACAATTAACCTTACACCTAAAGGAGCTAGAAAAAGAACAATAAATGAAGCCCAAACCCAACAGAAGAAAGTTTAGATTAGAGCAGAAATAAATGAAATAGAAACTAAGAAAACCAAAAGAACACATTAATGAAGCCAAGAGCTAGATTTTGATAAGATCAACAAAATTGATAAACCTCTTGCCAGACTCATGCCCAACAAACACAAAAACAAACAAAATAGAGAGAAGAGAGAGAGAGAACTCAAACGAAATCAGTAATGGAAGAGGAGAAATAAAACAGCCACCTTAGAAATACATAGGATCATAAAAATTTATCAAAAATCATATGCTAACAAATTGTAAAACCTAGAAGAAATGGATAACTTCCTGGAAACATATAACCTCCCAAACCTGGATCAGAAAAGTATAGAATATTTGAACAGACTGATTAGCAGCTATGAAATTGAATTAATAATTAAAAAAAATTCCCAACAAACTAAAATCCAGGACCAGATGACTTCCCAGGGGAATACACCAAACATTTAAAGATGACTTAATATCTACTCTTCTGAGATCAGGACCCAAGCCAAAGGCAGAGGCCTTAACCCACTGAGCAACCCAGGTGCCCTTAAGTACAGCTTTTTGAATGTCATTTTTCTTTCCTGCAGAAAAACTTCAAATACGTGATATAATAACTTGTTGTTGAAATACATGAGTATAAAATATTAACGGTAACTTACCTTATTTTCAACCCAAATGCCCTACTCTTCCCTAATTATACTTCTATTTGTAGATTGTGCATATTTACAGTGGAGGGGAAAAAAACCATTTTAACTCATTATTTCATTAATTTATTCAGCATATATTTACTGAGTCCCTAATATTTGCCCAGCATGTTCCATTTCTGAAAATAAAGCAGTAAAACAAGCACACAAAAAGCATTGCTGATATGAAACTAATTTTTAATGGATATGGGCAGACTCTAAAAATAAGGAATATGGCAGAAGGTGCCAAGCGCTATTATGATAAAACAAACAAACCAACAAACAAACAAAACAGGGTAAATGTTACAGGTAGCCAAGTGGAAGAGTATTTGCAATTTTAAACAATAATTATAAGTGAAAACTTTCAGAGAAGCTGTCATTTGATCAAAGACTGGAAGAAAATGATGGAAGCCACATGGTCATCTGGAAAAAGAATCTCAGGCACAAGAGGAAAAAGCACAAAATGCTTCCTGAGGTGGGGTCTTGTCCAGGTATTGCAAGAAGAACTCCAAAGGGAGGACCAAAAGGGAGAGTGGTAAGAGATAAGATCAGATGGGTCATATGAGTCCAAATAGTATGGGCCACTCTCAGCCTTATTAAGACATTTTGTTAGCACTGATTAAGTTAGGAAGAAATGGAGAATTTTCAACACGGTCAGACTTACATAGTAACAGGATCATGCTGGCTGCTGTTTTGAGTAGAAATACGAGAAAACAAGAGTTGAAGCAGACAGACTAGCTAGCTATGAGTCTATTGCAATAGTCCAGGAAGAGAGATACCTGTGTATCAATGACTACCATGTTGTTAATTCATTTTTAGCCCTCATCTTTTTTTTTTTTTTTTAAGATTTATTTATTTACTTTTTTGAGAGAGAGACTGGTGGGCAGAAGGAGAAGCAGACTCCCTTCTGAGCAAGGTCCCCCAATGCAGGACTTGATTCCAGGACCCTGGGAGCCACTTTAGACCCTCAACTCTATGGTCAATTAATCTTTGACAAAGCAGGAAAGAATATCCAATGGAAACAAAGACAGCCTCTTCAACAAATGGTATTGGGAAAATTGGACAGCCATATGCAGAAGAATGAAACTGGGCCATTTCCTTATACCACACACAAAGATAGACTCAAATGGATGAAAGACTTCAATGTGAGACATGAATCCATCAAAATCCTTGAGGATAACACAGGCAGCAGCTTCTTTGACTTCAGCTGTGGCAACTTCTTCCTAGAAACATCACCAAAAACAAGAGAAGCAAGAGGAAAAATTAACTATTGGCACTTCATCAAGATCAAAAGCTTTTGAACAGCAAAGGAAGCAGTCAACAATACCAAAAGACAACTGTAAGAATGGGAGAAGATGTTTGCAAATGACATACCAGATAAAGGGCTAGTATCCAAAATCATAAAGAACTTATCAAACTCAACACCCAAGGAACAAATAATCCAATCAAAAATTGGGCAGATGACATGAACAGACATTTCAGCAAGGAAGACATCCAAATGGCCAACATAGACACAAGAAAAAGTGCTCAACATTATTTTGCATCAGGGAAATACAAATCTAAATCTCAATGAGATACTACCTCATATCAGTCAGAGAGGCTAAAATTAACAAGTCAGGAAATGACAGGTGTTGTCAAGGATGTGGAAAAACAGGAATGCTCCTACACTGTTGGTGGGAATGTAAGCTGGTGCAGCCACTCTGGAAAATAGTATGGAGGTTCCTTAAAAAGTTGAAAATAGAGCTACGCTATGACCAAGCAATTGCACTACTGGGTGGGTATTTACCCCAAAGATACAAATATAGTGATCAGAAGGGGCACGTGCACCCAAATGTTTATAACAGCAGTGTTCACAATGGTCAAACTATGGAAAGAGTCCAGATGTCCATCAACAGATTAAAGGATCAAGATGCAGTGTGTATACACACACACACACACACACACACACATATATATATACACATATACATGTATACATATATGTGTGTGTGTGTGTGTGTGTGTGTATATATATATATATATATATATATATATATATCAGGTGTAAAAAAAAAAAGAAATCTTGTTATTTACAATGATATGGATGGAGGTAGAGGGTATTATGTTAGGCCAACTAAGTCTGCCAGAGAAAAACAATAATAATATGATCTCACTGATATGTAGAATTTGAGAAATTAGTCAGAGGATCATAGAGGAAGGGAGTGAAAAATGAAACAAGACAAAACCAGAAAGGGAGACAAATCTCAGGAAACAAGCCAAGGGTTGTTGGAGAGGAGGAGGGTGGGAGGGATTGGGTGACTGCTGATGGACATTGGGGAAGGTATGTGCTATGGTGAGTGCTATGAATTGTGTAAACCTGATGAATCACAGACCTGTACCCCTGAAACAAATAACACATTATATGTTAATAAAAACTATATATATATCACGCATCTTAAAGAACTAGAATTGGTACTATTTCTTTGCGCCATTTAGAGAAGTTCAGGAGAAATTTAACGTCAAAAAGATGATTTTTATATGAGGGTAATATTTTAATATTCAAATATTTAAGAGAAAGAATACCTGCTTATATTTGTGAGCAAATATATTGTTAAAAATGTTTGATTCTTGAGGCACCTTGGTGGCTCAGACAGTTAACATTCTGACTCTTGACTTTGGCTCAGGTCATAATCACAGGGTTGTGAAACCAACCCTGGAATCTGACTCCACCCTAGGCATGAGCCTGTTTAGGATTCTCTATCTGTCTCTCTCTGCCCCTCCCTCCCACTTGTGCCCACACTCTCTTTCTCTCTCTCTCTCTTAAAAAAAATAACTGATTCTTGCCGGGGGAGGGGGATAGGGAGAGGGTGGTTGGGTTATGGACATTGGGGAGGGTATGTGCTATGGTGAGTGCTGTGAATGTGTAAACCTGGCGATTCACACACCTGTACCCCTGGGGCTAATAATACATTATATGTTAATAAAAAATAACTGATTCTTCTCGTACTATGAAGTCATATTGCAAGCAAAAATTTTATAGTCATCTTAAACCTATACGAAATAAACTTCTCATGATCAACTGCATAATTACATTATATCTGTGAGCAGTATGAAGTCATGAGTTACAACACAAATGTTGCCTAAAGGAGCACATCTAATAAACTCTTTTCAGAAATATATCTCTTATCTGTTATACATTTTTTGAATATATACGTTCACTATGCATCCAAGAATGTTAGTACAGGGACATATATTCCACGAGATTAACATGTAAAACTAATTGTTGTTTTCAGTAGCTTTGATTGTGAATTAATTCATAATAAAAGAAGTCAAAGTAAGCACATTATATTTCTCTTTCATTGCACAATGGATTAATTACCTTTGCACTGCACCCTATTTATTACAGCTTTAGAAGAGATGAAACATTTTGAGAGAAATTAAAAGTGTTCTAACGAAGACAATCATGTCGGTATTTAATTTCTCTAGGGGGTAAAAAGTAGAACCCAAATAAAACAATGATCCATCTTCTTAAATATAGTATATCTTGATTACCGAGCCTTGCAAACTTGTTCACGTTTAATTAAAGCAGACTGAGCCGAAGCACCTTTTTTAAAGACAGTGGCCTTTCTTTTATTCTTTTATTATTATTTTTTTAACCGACTCTGCTCTACATTATTTTAAAAAAAAACTGGGATAATTAACACCAGTATGTTTTGGAGTCCTTAAGGATTTTAATATAAAACGTTTCATCAGCCCTTTAAAAGCATGGCTGTGTCTTCAGCAATTGTCAGGTTATCTTCCTTCAGAAGTACTCCAAATAGAAATTTCTTTATGAAACTAAATTGAGGAATATGTTGGCATACAAATTAAAACACCCTGAAAGGTTACATTTTCCAAGTTAATAATCAAAATTTATATATATAAATTTACCAATTTAAAATTTACATGTGACTATTTTTAAATATTAAATTTTATAGTATTTAATCAATTTATTTATATTTATAATATAAATAACATAAATATTTATAATTTATGCTTATAAATGTTAACTTTCATATTTCTTTATATTTATACTGTAATACAAGTATTTATAATACTTAATCTTATAAATTCTTAAATCTCTATATAAAAATTTCTGCATGTTTATATATGTATATTTCTATTAAACTAGGAAATGAGACTTTCATCATATTTTATTGCATGTTATGTGGAAATGTATATTCCTAAATGCATTTTAATTTTTATTTTCATTTAATACCCCAAATTCTTTTGTTATAAGCCCTCATATTCTTTTATAAAAAGACTGTAAACAACATTCTTACAAAAACTCTCATTATTTTGGGTCAACTATAGATTAGCCAATTAGTTATTTCTTAATATATAGAATAATATTTTAAGTTATTTAATATCAGTATAAAATAATAATAAAAATTCAATTAAAGTAGTTATAAACTTAGGTATTATCAGGATACTAAGTAATTATTAAGATGTGTAATACTGTAATTAAAATAAATTAGTTTACATTGTATTTTAATATTACTTCTTTAATCATAGATGATAAAAATTGTTCATGACAATTCTTATTTTAAATATTACTAATTTATGTCATTCATTTACAGCAGTTTGTTGCAAGAGAAACAGGTAATCACATTTATTCTTCAGATTTTTTATATCAGTATATTTTTTGCTGAAAATATGATATCCAATAGGAATGACTTATACAATTAAGGTGTTTATTATCTCTTTTTTGGGTCCTTACATACACCCGCCAAAAGCACATGTTGTACCTTGCACAGTACCAGGAACATATTCCCATCTTGGTCGACAGTAGTCACATATAAACTTACTAAGAATATACCTTCTAGATTAGGTCAGTGCCAAGCTACGCAAACATGGAATTCTTACTTACCAATTTAGGAAGAGGCAGGTGGAAGTTTCCAACAGCTCAATAACAACAGAGTAAGCTCAAGCCATTCTCATCTTTCTGGGCCACTACCATCTTCACTACATATCTTCTCTGGGTAGCTGAAGCAGATTTAAGAATTCCATTACTCACTCCATAATAGCCAAAAAGAGAAAAAGAAGGGCATAAGGCAGGTTATTTTTCTTCATGTGCTTAGCTCTTTAGATTGGAGAATAAAGTCTGCTAAAACATACCTACAAAGTTCCACTTACTTCTCACTGACCAGAAGTGTCCATACACCTTCTCTGGATCAATGATTAACAGAAGGGGATGTAATTATAATGATATGTCTTAGTAGCCTCTTCACTGCAAAAAAACAAAAGAGTTCTGAAAACTAAAAATGATGGAATGATTGATGGGAATCTACAAGTCTCCGCCATTTGCATTTCCACATACAATCAAATGATATCATCTCTAATGTACTAATTTAAAGTTTTTGTAAAATATTAGATGCATTTTGAAGAAATATTATTTTAAAGAAAATCTAAGAATCCCTTAAATGCAGCAAAGTTTTTTGAGGAACTTAGTAAAATAAACTTTCTGGAAGAAAGTAAATATACCCTTTATATTCAAATCACACTAAAACTTGAAAATATGAAGGCAAAAACTATATGGTGAAGTAATATAAAGGGGGAAAAAAGGGAGTACTTGCTTTTGCTCATGTTAAAAGCAATAGGGGACCTTATTCCCTAGAAAGTTATTACTTTGATGAATCTGTTGTCTTTTTTTTTTTTTTTTAAGATTTTATTTATTTATTTGTCAGAGAGAGAGAGAGAGCACAGGCAGACAGAGTGGTAGGCAGAGGCAGAGGGAGAAGCAGGCTCCCTGCCTAGCAAGGAGCCCGATGCGGGACTCGATCCCAGGACGCTGGGATCATGACCTGAGCCGAAGGCAGCCGCTTAACCAACTGAGCCACCCAGGTGCCCCAATCTGTTGTCTTAAGAAACAAGTGTGAGCATGATGGAAAAGAAAACCACACATATTTCCTTATTTCTTTGGTTGTATAAATTACTTTTTTTTTTCTGAATAATGAAGGTAAGAAAAAATTTTTGAAACTTACGGGGTCATAGCTTACCAAGGTGAGAAGAAAGGATATTGACTGGAGAAGTTCAGGGAATCTGGCTGCCCAAAGTGAATAGACATTTTCTTACCAAGACAGTGCCACAGTGGGATAAGTCTAACCATTTTTAATTCTAGTGCTGTGTGCCACAGAGGCAGCAAAAGGACATTTATCAGCCCTGGAGTGGGTCTTGTGCCAATGACCATGAGTGACACTCCCATTAATATTATCTATTGTGCAAAGAGATTGTTCTCACAGAAAACTTAGGCTTCTCTTACCAGAGAAAAAGAGAAGGAAGACATGAAGGACACAAAAAATATAATGTTCATTATATGGCATCCTTCAGTGTTCTAACGTCCACACACCATTTTTGAGATTTGTTTTTTAAAATTCCACATGACAAACAACAGTGTGTTTCATTGAATCCACATGCTGCTCCTACCCACAGACATAATCCCATATGTTCTATTTAGTGCATTCTAGGATATGTGAATAGTGTTTTTCCCCTCTCAAATAACGTCTTTTGGTTTTTATTAAGGTAAACCAAATGGAAAATGTATTCACTCATAGGGACCCCTCTACAAAATGGTGGAGGGTGAAAATAAAAGCAAAAAAAGTAGACAATTTATGAACATGCTGAGACATACACATTCAACCACAATGAAAAGGGGAATGTAGGTAGTGGCTACAGTCTTCATGTACTTATGTAACTGGTACCAGCTAAGATTGATTTTCATGACCTCCACTCTGATAGCCTTCAGCATATTCCTCTGTGGTTTTAGCTAACATTATGAGATGATTTTTGTAGGATCTTTACTTAATACCAGAGGAAAGATGTCACTTTGATTTCAAGGACTTTTTGTTCCCTCTATCACTTAGTCCAAAGCAGGGGATAATGCTGGCAAATGTACCTATACCAACTGTTGAAATACCATGCTCTTCATATTTCCTAGTCAGAAAATGACATTCTCAAGTATGTACATAATTTCTAGACACAGTAGAAATTCTATCTATGAAATGTTATGTTTTGTGCACTTGCATTTGTTTACAAAACCTGTCATTTTTCAATAGCCATGTGTTTCTTAGCAGTTTCTTAGCCCCACTTTGAATGTTTATTTCATCTGTCATCTTGAATTTGGTTCATTGTTGCTTTTCTCTTAAGGATTTCTTCCACTAATTTGGCATCGGACCTTTAAGAATTCCGGGGAAAAATCATACCTCTCATTATTGGAAAATCTTAAACACAAAGCCTCAATAGCCTAAAATGGTGATTTAAATCTAAGTGCAAACTGTTAGATATTAGTCATTCACATGTGGACCAGTGAACAACCAACTGATATAAATGATAAAGGTTAAACTGGGATCTCTTGTTAACAGCCATGCCTTCTGGAACCAAATTTCCTGAGTTAGAATCCTCCCTGGCATCACCACTGGCAAGTAGTGCAACCTTAGGTTGATTAGTTACTCGCATTTAAGCCACAGGAGACTTATCTCTAAAATCAGGATACAATAACACCTATGTTATGGCTTAAATTATTTCATTCCTGTAATGTTATTAAATGGAACATAATTAAAACAATTCTCACACTGAAAATTCTCAATATTTATTAGCTATTTTTAGTACCGCTTAAGAAGGCTCATTCTAAACATACCCAGTTCTAAGAACTTTATTTCCCGGTTAAGTTGGTAAGGAATGTAACAATGACAATAGCAAATACAAGTTATGTGCTCTGGAGCTAGCTAAGTGCTCTGCATCTGTATGATCTTACATTGGTTACTCAGTCTTTTTAGTTTTAGCTTTCTTTTATGTAAAATAGGGTAAATAACATGTGAAATATTAGCAATACATTTAAAGCACTAAGAGAAGGGTTTACAGTATACATTTTATCATACCATAATACTATTTTTTTAATGGAAAACATCATTTTAAAATTTTTAAATAATTCATTGGCATTGTCAGAGAGTAATATGTGGGCATGTATATGTGAGTATATATAGAGATATATACTTTTCATGAATTTTAAATTATTTTTTCCTCCTCAGGAAAAAAAAATCATCTGAAAATATTTGTTGTCCTTTTTTACAGAAAAAAAAGAAAAGAAAAGAAAAGAAAAACAACATAGATATTTATAAAACTTTGACCTAACCTTGATTTTGTACTCTGCTGTACAGTACAATGGAAAGATTAAAACAAGTCAATTAATCTTTAAAAACATGACAAATTAAGGGGAAGATATCTTATCTCTAAACACAAACTTCTGGAAAAACAGATTATGCTGTAGAGAAATACTTATTAAAAATTAAAATCTCCCAGCATAAACTATGGTAATAAATAAAAGCATGGAAGTTCCCAGCACAAAAATAAAAATGAAGAATATGGTTAAAATAAAAGTTATTAAAATTCCTTTCTCCTGAGACATGCAACAAAATAATATACAGAAGCAAGGAAGACAGGGATGGTTGAAAAAACAAATAATAGGCAGCCAGCAATTTAAATGAAAAAGCTCCATGGAGAAGAGCCACAGTGGGAAAAATAAAAGAAACATTCTAAAGGTGTGCATTTTAAATAGAGAACATATTTAAATGCCATCTTGAGAAATAATGCAAAATCATATTAAATGCTATAACAAATTTTGGAAAGGCAATAATAGTACATAGCACGCCTGCCTATTAATATTTTCTTTATGCTGACCATTTAAGTGAGCAGAAGTGTATTTGAATAGTCTTTCACTTTCTTCATCCTGATTGAGCTCCACTCTATTTAGCTGAGTGCTGATTATCACCTCTCAAGAAATTTGCTGCCCATTGCATTATTTTTTTCTCCTTCTGTCTTTCATGTACGAGCTAACTTGAGTTATTCCACAGAGAATAGTGCAAACATAAGATAACACACATTTTCATCTCACTCTATGGCCCTGAGAATTGTCAAGCATGATAGTAATTTCCATTTTGGTCCTGTTATAATGTGAATAATTCCAGTCATTATTTATTGAAAAGAAATAGGCATTAGGGAATGGGCATGTGAAGCATACAAAGGTGTTTTCTGCAGTTCTTGGCAACTCAGACTCAGGTTCTGAGTTTCTAACAAGCTATTTTTTTTTCCTCTTATTCAGATCTTTTAAAAGTTTTTTTTCTTTTATTTTCCTCCCATTTAGGTTGCAAAGATTGAAGGAGAAGACCTCAATCTTTATTTATTGATTATTGATAATTATACCAAATATTTCTGATATCATGAAGTGTGGAATCAAAATATTACAGATCTGGTTATTTTATTCATGTAATTCTACATTTCTAAAAAGAGTCTTACTATAACTTCAATTTTTAATTCATATTTATACCTTATTTGCTTACATTTATCAAACCAACAATAACTGGGATTGTGACTTTAGAGAAATGGACTTTCTTGTTTGGATCATATTAGTAATTTAACTTCATTTAGGTTTTTTCTTTTTTTTACTGTACTGTAAATATTGCAAATTTACTTTATAATGGGAAAATAATAAAAATAGGCATAATTTCACATCTTAGAGATAACCATCTGTAATATTTTTGTTTTTCTGTCATTAAAAAGTGTTACAAAAGGGGCACCTGGCTGGCTCATTCAGTAGAACTTGCCAATATTGCCAATATTGATCTCGGGGTCATGAGTTTGAGCCCCACATTAGGGGGCAAGCACATTAAAAAAAAGAAAAAACACTGTTTTTTACATTTTTAACTCAAGAATTAGAAACAATGTATTTTCTTTTTAATACAGGAATTTCTGTGGCATTATTTTCATCAATAGAGATATATATTAGTTGTTAGGAATAAGTTAAAAACTCTTCCTTAACGATGGGTTGTATTACCACATTTCATCTTTATAGCCCTTTATGAGATAGTCGGGCATGATTATTATCACCATTGATTGCCTTTTACTGACAAACAGAAGGTTAGAGACACATTAAGAAGTTAACCCTGGACTCACAGTAATGTGAAAGTGAGAATTTGAACTAGACAATCGGAAGTGTGAGTCTGTACAGTTAAAGCCCTGCCTACTTAAAGCCACCCAATATTTGATTGTAGGCCTATGCTACAATGTATTTAACCTAACTTTTACAATTGTGTAATATATTTTCTTTAAGAATAAATTGTTATTGTAAATAATTCTAAATATTTTATCATTAGAGCATATTAATATTTTCTTTATGCTGTTCAAATTCAATAAGATAAACATAATATTTTTAATTTTAATAATGTGTATCCTTGAATTGCACCTAAGGTAAACTGTTAAATAGTTTCATTGGTAAATTTTGTTATTTTTATTGTTCTTCTGTGAATACATTCACAAGTTTTCAAATTTCCCTGTGTAGGCTTAATCTGTCTTTCTTGTATATCTGAGTTCTCCTTTCCATCTTGAAGTACATGAACACAGTCTCTCACTGATTTCACTTTCTTTTCAAAGACAAGTTTAAATTATTTTGTTTAAAACAAATGAATAAATAAATAATACATGTATGAATGGATTATGAGCATTAAAAAGGAAGGAAATTCTAGGGCACTTGGGTGGCTCAGTTGGTTAAGACTCATATTCTTCGTTTTGTCTCAAGTAATGATCTCAGTGTTCTGAGATTGAGCCTGGCACCTAGCTTCATACTCAGTGGGGAGTCTGCTTAAAGATTTTCTCCTTCTGCCCCCTACTCACTTATATTAAATAAATCTTTAAAAAAAAGGAAGGAAATTCTGCCATTTGTGACTATGTGGATGAAGCTGGAGAATATTATGCTAAGTAAAATAAGTAAGATATGAAAAGACAAATAGTGCATAATCAAACTCATAGAAACAGAGAGTAGAATGGTAGTTGTAAGGGAGAGGGAGAATGGAGATATTTTGGTCAAGGATACAAATTCTCAGCTATGTAAGATGAATAAATTCTGGAGATCTAATGTACAGTATGATGACTATGATTCACAATATTGTATGGTCTACTTGAAATTCATAAGAGGTTTTAGATCTTAAGCATTCTCGACACAGCAAAAGTAAGAGAAAGAAAAGAAATAAGAGGGAAAGGGAAGGAAAGAAGAAAGAAATGGTAACTATGTAAGGAGATGGATATGTTAATTAGTTTGAGTGTTGTGATTATTTCATAATGTATATGTATACAAAAACTTCAAGTACTACATATTATATAAAATTTTAATTTTTAATTATACTTCAATAAAGCTGAAAAAATGAAGAAAAATACGAGTTTGCAAGACTATCTGCAGCCAAGCTTCCTCTATATTTTGCAAATATTTATGTCTATCTTAAGAAACAAAAGGAAAAATATGAAGGAAAAATATAAAAGAGATGAAAATATAAGTGACCTGAATAATGACTGAGCATTAGGGTTGTCTTTAGAAATGATAACTCAAGGTACTTACATGATTCAGTCAGTTGAAGTTTAGACTCTTGATTTTGGCCCAGATCCTGAGCTCAGGGCCATGAGATGGAACCTGCTTCAGATTCTCTCCCTCCACCTCTGCCTTTTCCCCTTCCCCTCTTTAAAAGAAAAAAAAAAAAAAAAAAAAGTCAGTGTTGTTAAACTGTAAATTTCCTTTTAATTATTTTGGAATGCAAAGCAATCAGCCTTTATCTAACGTTCATCTGATAAAGTAAGTCAGTGATTAATAAATGCAAGTAACTGTGAAAATTCAGAGGAAAAGAGATTAATAAAAAGGTATACTCCTACTATAAAATAAGACATGATATGAAACTATGGTAATTGAAGACTTAAAGAACTAAGAAATAAATGAGTCAGTAAAAATAATTAAAATATCTCAAATAAATGCAAGTACATATCATATGTACTTATTTTATTTTAAGGCAGAGAGGAAATTGACTCTAGTAGTGGTATGTTTTACTATTCTAAATAAATGATGTTAGGAAAATTTACCAGTTAATGTGGAAACAATAATAATAATGTTTTATCACATTTTTCTTAGAATGCTAGATTATGCTCACATGTACTCCAATTTAGGCATAACTATCTTTATAAATTTGATTTTAGAGGGTATTTCTAAGCATTCTTCAAAATATAGAAATATGTTTTTGTCTATATAATAATCAAATACGTCTCTTATTAAAAAATAAGTAAACAAACACATGGCACACTTCAAAAAATGCATCACATGCCTAAAGGCTAATTAAACTAGAAAGATAGAAATCAATAAAGTAAAAAGGGATAAACTCCCCTACAAAAAAGAAGGCAAACAATGAACTGATATTTCATATAAAATAAATACAAATACCGAATACATGAACACTGTTTATTAAGAAAACAAACTAATAAATGAACATATAACAGGATTCATTTATCATATTGTTACATTATAAAAAAATTATCAACATCGGTACAAAGTAGGCAGAAAGTAGCACCCTTTTTGCCTTATAGGGTAGTATAAATTAGTTTGAGAAGCTTTGGTTGCCCAGAGAGAGGGCATCCCAGTGCTAGCCCTCGGTGTAAGAGCTCAAGTGAGGTAAGGGTGTCCATGCAGAAGGAGAGGCCAGGTGTGGGAGGTAAGTATTTCAAGTATTGCTGATCCACTCAAGGTTTTAGACACCGACTAGAAGAGTGAATTGGTTATTTCTTTAAAGTTGCATCTTGGAAAGAAGTAGGCAACAGTCTCAGTTTAAAACCTTTTCTCAAGTTCAGTGGTCACATATCAAGATGTCCCAAGGATGGTAGTACCTTAGATTGTCAAGTTCATTAGAAGAGTAACCAGGAAACAAGGTATCAGCCTCATCATCTTAAACACATTTATTTATTTATTTATTTATTTATTTTTTTTTTTTAAAGATTTTATTTATTTATTTGACAGACAGATCACAAGTAGGCAGAGAGGCAGGCAGAGAGAGAAGGGAGGAAGCAGGCTCCCTGCTGAGCAGAGAGCCCGATGCGGGGCTCGATCCCAGGACGCTGGGATCCTGACCTGAGCCGAAGGCAGAGGCTTTAACCCACTGAGCCACCCAGGCGCCCCAAACACATTTATTTTTATGCGGCACTCAGAACTCATTTCCCTTTGGCTGAACCATGAAAGGAGACAAAGTACATCCATTTTACAGGTGCTATTTTGGGAAGTGGGGTATTGATGTAGTAATCGGTGAATACTATTTTCTGTCTTTTGGTAAGCCTATAGTTAATACCTGCCCCAGTGATTTGTGGTTCTCTTTAGAATGCACAGCACTTAACAACTGCTTTCTTCAGCTTTTGTCTCTCATTAATAATTCTGCTTCAACTTCCTCAAATTCCAAGTAATAAGAAAAGGCTTAATTAATACTCCATCATTTATAGATGCATTTAGAGTGAGATAAATAACATGCAATAAGGAAGTTACTAAGGGAAGGAGGATTATACCCTCAAGATACACACACACACACATACATATACATATATATTTCAATTTATAGTAATGACTTATTTCATTTATAATTTCAGAAACGGGACAGGAGGTATAAAAGGAAAAAATTATCTGATTGTATGTCAAGATATTTTGTGTGTGGGTGTGTTTTAAGTAATCTCTGTCTTTGCCACTAGTCTGCCTCCTTTGGAGATGTTTTATTTCTGAAGTATTAGAAGTATTAGCAATGACAACATTTATCACAGAAACATTAGGGAAGGAAAGAATAGCATTTGAGTCAAATACAGATTACACAGTGAAAGTAGGACTTTCCAAAATAAGAAGTGTCAAGTTTGCTTGCATCAAATATGTTTGTTCACCAGCTTGCCTGTACTTGAGAGGCAACATTTGCTTTCCTGACCTTTCCATGCTCCTTAATCCCTGCCTTGTTTGTTCCTTTGTTTGATATTGGCATGCCACTAGATTACTGTGAAACGTTTTCTAACCAGACATTTGCTTGATGACCCGCTGCCATTTTACACTTTGTATGAGTGGACCCTGCCAGGAAAGTGAATGAACCAAATCTTAAGGGAGTGCTTTAATTCATGACTAAAGGACTCTGCATATCAAAAATACTGTTCCCACTGGGAGGAAACATTTTCTTCATCAGTTACATTTTCCAGTAATTGGTTGCAATGATTTAAGAATAAAACACAGTAGTGTGAGCATGGCAGAATAATTTTCACCTCCTATTTCCATTTTGACTCTGATAAGAGTACCTGTCATATACACTGTCATACGTCTCTGCTGTATGCACATCAGTTAAAAAATGTAAAGAATTGAAGAATATCTAGACATTGAAAAAGTGTACCAAAAGTGTTCCAGGAGCAAATGCATTTGTTGTTTTGCTTGTGGAACACCAAAAAAGAAATATAGGATCTGTGAGAGTTTATAAGAAATAAACAAGAATAGGTACAGATTTCAAATATCCATAAGGATAACTAAGAAGATTACTACACAATAAACTTGCCTTGAAAATTAAGTCTCCAGGTATATATGTCATTTTAAATACACACAATAATACATGCGGGATGAGGATTAGAGAGATGGAGAAAAATATTAACTGTCCATAAAACCTCTTTTTGATTAAATGGAAGAAGAATGATATATTTTGTTGTTGTCTGGGGATCATTTTTCAGTGTACACAAAACGCAAAGAAAATGTATATTCAGATTTTTAAAATTGTTTCTATCTGAAGCTATGGATGCTGTCCTCATTTTGCATGGTTCTGAGGTTCACAAATTCTACTTACCCTTGTTAGTTAAAATCAGTCCTTCCAAAAATCTGATTCACATTTGTTACTCAGGTATATTAACTGTGATTGATTGCAATTAAGTACAAACTTCACAGCTATTTATTCAGTTCACAAAACATCATATAAGTGATCTATTCATCATAACCAGTTACATTTGTATACTTTGAAGTCTGATGGTGGTGGTCCCGTCTTTTGTTCAATCCATGCAGACAAGAAGCATGTAGTTGTGTTGCCTTCTTTCTCCCAGTGATAAAGCCACATGACATTTGACAAGATGGGCAACAGAAAGAAGGAATTGGCCAACAAAAGTTCAGTAAAGTAAAAAGCCAACGCTGGGAGTTCAGTTCAAATGTAATATAAATGGAGTTCTAGAAGAGATAGATAGCCAGGGGAACGTTGACACTGCCATGGTTTCAGAGGCTTGAGATATGCAGTCAGGGAATTTTAGTAAAGGTGAACTTATCAACAAAAATGAGGAAACTCTTGGGGCACCTGGACGGCTCAGTGGGTTAAAGCCTCTGCCTTCCGCTCAGGTCATGATCCCAGGATCCTGGGATCAAGCCCCGCATCAGGCTCCCAGCTTGGCAGGGAGCCTGCTTCCCTTCCTCTCTCTCTGACTGCCTCTCTGCCTACTTGTGATCTCTGTCAAATAAACAAATAAAATCTTAAAAAAAAATGAGGAAACTGTGACAAAAAGGATGAAGATGTTTCAGGATAAGTGAGGTCAGTCAAATTTCACATGAAGGAAATTCTCAAAGATGTTTCATGACAATTAAATTTCACAAAATAACATATTAGAAATTGACCCAACCTTAGAAAGCACTATGGCAATTCACTGAGGCTTAGGAAAAAATGCTCATTCTACCATGTAAATTATCCAGTGAGAAGAGGAAGTCAAGACTGTTCAAATTACTTTTTTTTAATATCTACTGCTTAATATGTAGATATATATTTAGCAAAGAAATAAAATGTTTTAATTCTCAATGTTTTTATGGAATTTAATCTAAAATAATAAATAGAAAATTTTCACCAAATCTGTGAAACAGAAACAAACCTGATCTTACATCAACCCTTGATGCACAAGCAAGATAAGTAAAAACTTGAGAATCAAGTAAAAACAGAAACAGATACTAAGTCATATTTAATGGCTTACAATTTCATGGCTAAGCTGAACATAGCTGTTCAGGTAAAATAATTTTCAAAACCATTAAATTATCAATTTTAAATTTTATAAATTTTTTAAAGCTCTAAAGAAATTCTATTTAACCAAGAATGTCATTCAATGGTTGTTTGTTAATTTTTTTTCCTAAAATTCTGTGAATATGGTCACTTCTGTTTTAAAGCATACAGACAAAATAAGATAGGATTGAAAATGAGTTATATTCATTATACAGATTTATTTTTTTCAGTTATACCTTGGTTTTATAAATAACAATATAAAAGTAGACATCTGATGAGTTTGATGAAATGTGGGTTTAAAAAAAATTATTTATTTGAGAGAGAGACATAAGTTGAGAGAGCATTAGTGGGAGGAGAGGGAGAAGCAGGATCCCCGGTGAGCAGGGAGCCTGACATGGTGATCTATCCCAGGACCCTTGAGACCATGACCTGAGTGGAAGGCAGATGCTCAACAGACTGAGCCACCCAGGCATCCCTTGATGAAATGTCTTAACAGATAAACTTTGTCAAATGTTTAGGTACCTACCATTGAAACTCACTTGGTTATTTTCAAATATACTCCTTGTTATTCATTATTAGAATAGAATTAACAAAAATTAACTGATGGTAGAATTTTTAGGGCTCACAGCTTTTGTTTGAATTATTTTATGTAGTAGATAGTCAGATAAGCATGTAAGAACTATTGACCAAATAGAGGAAAGAATAAATAAATTTTACATTGCAAAAACCATTAACAGAAAAAAAAAAAAAAGTGGGTGGGGGAACGATAAGTTCCACTAGAAAAAGTATGAAGGAAAAGTATTTGTTTCATGTTGTGTCTGCTAAATAGGACCAAAAAAATAATTTTAGCTTTCTATACTATGAAGCTTTCAATTTCTGGCAACTGGAAAAAATACAGTATCTACCTTCTCATTGTACTATTACAAATGAAACAGTACATTTACTAAAACAACATATGCAGCTACAAAAGTCAAACAGACAGATTCATTCATGCTTAGTACAATATATGAGTACTTGATTAAAAGAGGTGGCTCAGTGGGTTAAATGTCCCACTCTTGATCACCTTGTCTTGGTCTCAAGGTCCTGAGTTCAAGCCCTGTGTTGAGCTCCATGCTGGGCATGGAGCCTACTTAAAAACAAACAAACAAACAAATAAGAGAAGAATTAATTTAGAAAGACAAGCTTGTGAGGTCAAATGGCTGCAGAAATATTTTTTTTCTTAAATTAGCAAATTAATTTTCATTATCCATAAAATGTACTCTCATATAATGTCAGCCAGAGGTGAATAAATTATAACTAAGAAAAAAACATTAGTTTGAATTAATCTTTTAATTTAAAAATCCTACACTCTTTTGGATCTTTGACAAATATTGTAAGGTTGATGAACATTAGGTATGAAGGCCATTAGGGTTTAGATGTAATTATATAAAAAGTTACAATTACAAATGGAATGGTCCTACATGAGTGTAAGCCGCATTTCAGTTCTTATTCTCCTTGAGATTCTTAATCGGAAAAGTGGGGATGTAGGGAAGCATTTAGTGGCATTGTATTTAGAGGAATACCAGCTCTCTTCCATTATAATGAAATGTCAGTCTTAGAGCTATTTCCACCAGGGAAATGGCTTCATACTCATTTGTAATGGCAGCAGGGAACCCATGTGTGGCCATTCAGACACATGCCACTATCTCAGTGAGAAATAGAATAATACAACAAGAAGATGTACCATCCTGATAGAACACTGCTCCCTACTGAATTTTTAGAGAAGATATAGATCTAATTTCCTAGGGGAAGGACATTATGTTCCTTTAAGTAGTACTCTAACCTGAAAAAAAAAATAGAGAGAACTTTATGGAAAGCTAAAATTTAGAACTGAAGACATGCTGTTTGATTACGCTAAACGGGAAAATCTACAATAAGCAATTGTCATATGCTGCTTCTAGTTAGAGCCTGAATAAACAGATACAATTTTATGAAACCTTTGAATTTTTTAATAAAACCTTTGAAATTTGATAACATTTTTATTTTCATGATTTTACAAATCTCAATTTACATTCAATTGAGAAAATATTTTTTAATAAAAATCACCTTTGAATTTTCCTAATTCATGTTGCTTATGTCATTTTTTTATTTTACAAAATTGTACAGTGGTTTTTAATGTCGTGTGGATTTTCTCAAGGGTTATGCACAGAGGTTGCTATCTCCTTGCTGTGTGAGTATATTTTGATAATTAATTCTTTCCAATATTTTGTAAATAGCTATATTTTTCTTTACCTAAATGTTAATATTATGAAGGGTAGTAGAATGTTCCATTCCAAAATATACCTCCTTGGTATAAGGATTATTTTGAACTGATCTGAGAAACAGTAGACACAGGAGAAGCTCTGAAACAAGAGTAGACATCATCATCTTTTTATACAGAAAATTTATATTTATAGAGGATGCGTCTTTGTAAATATGTCTTCCTATCTGTAACAGGAGGGGAAAGATGGTTCTAAATCACATGAGACCCTTATCAATAGAAAAGGCATAGAAAAGTCTGCATAGCAAAACTTACTCTTTTACCCACTTTTCCTGATAAGGACATCCTTTTCTCTTTTGTCTTTAGCTGAATATGGTATGTTTGTATGCATTTATTATAGGAATCATCTCTTGCTTACAGAGTAATGATTTAAATTGAATACATTTGAGCACAGTAAATATTTGACATGGAAAGTAATTGTATCAGAAGATGTGTCAGAAAAATAACAACTCATCTGACACATAATAACTAGAAAATATTTTTCTGTCTGGTAATTTAACTGTTATAAATCCTGAGAATGTTATAACTGAACCAAACAGGTAATACCTATAATTAAATATTGCTTGGAAATCATCTGTTAAGAAAACGCTTTGGGATACAAATCCCCTATGTATTAAACATGAGTCTTATGTTTTACAAAGAATTTAAACAAATATATCAAACAATTAAAGTTAAGTGGCTCTTAATAGAGCTATTAGGTTCAAGGATACACTAGTCCATGATTTCTCATAAACTGGGGTTTTCCATTGCAGTGCCACTCCCTCTGTCATTTATCTACCTGTTGATTGATGTCTTCCTCTGCTGAGTGGATTCTTTCAGAAATGCAGATTTCCAACTTAGTTTCTTTTTAAACTTTTTTTAAAAAAGGTTTTTATTTATTCATTTGAGAGAGAGGGAGAGAATGAGAGGGGAGAGTCAGAGGGAGAAGTAGACTCCCTGTTTAGCAGGGAGCCTGATGTGTGCTTGATTCCAGGACTCCAGGATCATGACCTGAGCCGAAGGCAGTTGTTTAACCAATTGAGCCACCCAGGTGCCCCCCAACTTATCTTTCAATGGTAAAAATCACTGAGGTTTTACTCTTAAGCACAGTCTACTAAGTGTTGCCAACGAGCATGAGGTACTGTTGACCTGAACCTGGTAATAGCCAAATATTCAATTCCTGAAACTCCGTACTTCTTTCCATTACCACTTCGAGTTCTTCTAAAGTATTAGGCTTTTCTGGGTCCTAGATTTAATCAAATCAAAACCTCTAGCACTTTCTCTTCCATGATCTGGGGCTGTCAGACATCTCTCCACTTAAGGAGGTAGGAGAGCCTGGGGACTCTGCTCAGGGTCCAGGAGAACAGCCAGGATGCCTGCTCCAACCTCATGCCCCAGAATCCCTGGCAACTGTCCCACCTGAGCCACCACCTGCTCTCTTGAATATGGCATTTAAGCTGGTGGTTTAGAAAACCTCAGAGAGTTACACATTTTTCCATGGGTATTTCCCATGTATACATGAGATATACATGTTTACAAACCTCTCTTTCTCTTGTTAATCTGTCTTTTATTACAAGAATCTCAGCCAAGCATTCAGAAGGAAAGAGAGAAAATTACTTACCTCTCCTATAATTATTAAATAACAAAGCAGGAACATGCTTTTTAATTTACCGTGTTCTTTTAAATATACTGTTAATTTTTAGTTTGCATCTTAATTCTGGTATTATCAACTAATTTTAATGGTCAAGGAAACAGATTTACTGAGTTTTAATTCACCATTATTACATAAAATAAAAATATTTTTCTAAGTTGGAATTTAGTGAAGAGTACTTATACCATGTATTCATTATTTATTTATTTATAATAGGTAATTGCTATTTAATTTTATCTTTCTTGGAGAGAGAGAGTAGAAGCAGATTAGAGGGAGAATGAGAGAATCTTTTTCTTTTTTTTTTCTTTTAATTAAATTCAATTAGCCAAAATATAGAACATCATTAGTTTCAGATGTAGAGTTCAGTAATTCATCAGTTGCATATAACACCCAGTGCTCATCCCTTCATGTGCCCTTCTTAGGAAAGAGACTCAGAAGTGACATTCTTAGATGGCCATAAAATGCGTAGTTCTTTGCATTCATATAAATTCAATCTACATGATATCTGAAAGGATTTTTGAAGGGCACTGATGAATTTCCCAATAAAACTCCAGAAGAGAGGAATATCTTCTCTTTTATTGCATATTGTGGTCATTGAATGCCCACTTTTCCCTTTTTCTTATTTATAATAATCTCTGATAATTCTCTATAATTTCTGCTCCTTCATTCATCTTTGTTTATTCTATGTGTGGGAAAGATTAATTTATTTATGACGTATTTCAAATATATGTCATCATTTCCACTTAACGTTAGCATCAGACTATTGCCTTTTCTTTTTTAAAGACTGTTATTGAGAATCTAAGTATTTGAGTTCTTATGAAGGAAGTAAATAACAACAGAAAAAAAAAACTAGTTTCCACAGTTTATAAGAACTGTCAAGATCCTGAGAAAGCACACTTTGTAATTTTGCCTTTTGACTTTTAGAAAGTAAAGAACATTGTATTCTTTCATCCCCACCCAATAAATGTCTTTTAGAGAAATAAATCATAACCTGCTTATAAAATTCTGAAATGCTTAACAATAACTCTAATAAATTAACAAAAAATGTTTATTAGAAATTAAGGAAAGATGTCATAGCAAGAGAACTTTAAAGAATGTGTGGCTTTCCTACCAGTCAATTCAGAATGACATAAAATTGTTAAGGTCCATGAGTCTGTTCATATGAGGTGCCTTTCTCTAACTTGGCCAATGTGAATAGTGTGTATAATTGTTCTATTGAACTTAATCAATCATTGCTATTTGAACAACTTATGAAGAAATAAAAAATAAAATCTTGGAAAGAAAAAAAGCAACTCAGAGCATCTCGTCAAAAAAGAAACAACAGGGTGAGAATAGAACCTCTTGCCCCCACCTCAGCAAACCAAGACTTGGCTGCAATGTCAGCCATTCCTTTTTTTTTTTTTTTTTTTTTTTTAAGATACTGTTTATTTATTTGACAGAGACAGACACAGGGGGAAGGGGAACACAAACAGGGGGAGTGAGAGAGAGGGAGAAGCAGGCTTCCCACTGAGCAGAAAGCCCAATGCAGGGCTCTATCCCAGGACCCTGGGATCATGGGCTGAGCTGAAGGCAGATGCTTAACAACTAAGCCACCCATTTGCCCAATTTCAGCCATTCCTAAGGATGTGACTTTTTCTGGAATTACCTGATCTGCACTGGTGGGGTAATCCGTCTGATAGACATCTCTTCCCCCAAAGAAGGTGACCTTACTTGATATAATCCTTTCTTTATGACTCCCTGACCCACCCACTTTCTGCCTTTAAAAACATATTTTGTACAGGTCCTTGGAGACTCTTTCTACTTCCTAGACTGGATACTCTGTTATTTGTGAATTGTTGAATACAGTCAATTAAATCTTCAAATTTATTCAGTTGAATTTTGTTTAACAATGTGAAAGAAAACAGACCTTTCTCAAAGTAATTGAATATTGTAAAGGGAAAAAAGAAAAAAAAAGAAATTTTTGCTTTTATCCTTCTAGGTTCTTGCCTGGGTCTCTGTTACAAGAGATTAAAAGAGAAAAACAAGTGAGTTAACATGTATATCTCATATATGTGTGAGAGAAACTCAGAGATGTGTAATTCTAAAGGGTGTTTAGATTTTAGGCTTAGATATTATTGTCAACTAAAGAAAAGAGATTTGGGGCTCCTGGGTGGGTAAGGCTATTTGTGGGAAGGTGATGGGGCAAAGTGTGGTAAACAAGGGTAAGGTTTGATAGATTTGTCAAGTGTCTTCTCCATTGATAAATTTCTTATGATTAAGTCATTCTTATCTACCCGGTACAGAGAAAGACATCTTCACAAGTGGAGATTTCCCTTATAAATAAAAATTTCCCTCAAATAAAGAAATCATGGGTTATCTTCAGAATTTTTTTGTGTGTCTGCTCTTTCTTAAAATAATCTATTCAGCATAATCTTTATGCCAAAGAGACGTATTTTTGAGTGACATACATGCATGCTTTGGAGATATTATGGGATTAGTTCTGGACCACTGTAATAAAGCAAATATAAGAAAATGAGTCAAATGAAAAAAAAAATTTTGGTTTCCCTGCACATATGAAAGTTATGTTTATATAGTACTGTAATCCATTCAGCATGCATAGCCTTATGTCTAAATAAATAATATACATTTCTTAATTAAAAATAATTTCTTGTTCAAAGTGCTAACCTTCATTTGAGCTTTCATTGAGTCATAATCTACTTTTTTAAGATATTTATCGATTTATTTGATAGAATGAGAGGTGGGAACAGTAAAGGCAGAGGGAGAAGCAGGCTCCCCACTGAGCAGGGCACCCAATGTGGGGCTTGATCCCAGGACCACAGGATCATGACTGGAGCTGAAGGCAGATGCTTAACTGACTGAACCATCCAGGTGCCCAGGGTCATAGTCTTTTTGATAGTAGAGGGTCTTGCCCTAATGGTGATGGCTGCTGACTCATCAGGACAGTGACTGCCGAACTTGGGGGATAGATGAAGCAATTTCTTAAAATAAGACAACAATGAAGTTTGCCACATCCATTGATTATTTTACAATTTCTCTGTAGCATGTAACACTGTTTGATAGCAATTTATCCACAAAAGATCTTTTTTTTTTTTAAACTAGAGTCCTTCCTCTCAAATATTGCCACTGCTTTATCAACGAATTTTACAAAGTATTCTAAATCCTTGTCAACATTTCAACATTCTTCACTGCATCTTCATCAGGAGTAGATTCTATCTCAAGAAACTGCTTTCTTTGCTCATCCATAAGAAGCAACTCCTCATTTTTTCAAAGTTTATCATGAAATTGCAGCAATTCAGACCCGTCTTTATGATCCACTTCTAATTCTACTTCTTGCTGTTTCCATTACATCAGTGGTTACTTCCGCTCTGCAAGTCTTGAACCACTCAAAGTCATCCATGTAGGTGGGAATCAACTTTTCCCAAGCTCTTGTTAATGTTGATATTTAAATCTTTACACATGAACCACATGGCATTTTAATGGTGAATCCTTTCCACAAGGTTTTAAATGTACTTGCCTAAACCCATCAGAGAAATTATTTCTAGCAGCTATAGCTTTATGATATGCATTTCTTAAATAATAATACTGCAAGTCAAAATGACTCCTGGCTCCTTGGGTTGCAGAATGAATGTTGTGTTAGTAGGTATGAAAACAACATTAGTCTTGTACATCTCCATCAGTGATCTTGTGTGACCAGGTACATTATCAATGAGCAGTAATCTTTTGAAAAGAATCTTTTTTTTTTTCCCTAAGCAGTTCTTAACAGTGAGCTTAATATATTTAGTAAACTGTGTTGTAAATAGATGTGCTGTCATCCAGACTTTGTTGTTCCATTTCTAGAACATAGGTGGAATATATTGAGTATCATTCTGAAGCGTCCTAGGTTTTTTGGGATGGTATATGAGCATTGACTTCAACTAAAAATTGAAGCCTCTAACAAGAAAGTCAGCCTATCCTTTGAAGCCAGGTATTAAATTTCTCCTTTCTAGCTAAGAAAATCCTAGGTGGCATCTTCCTCCAATAAATGGCTTTTTCATCTATATTAAAAATCTGTTGTGTAGTGCAGTCACCTTCATTAATTATCTTACCCAGACTTTCTGGATAACCAAGGTCAGATTCTGCACTTGTTACTTCACCTTGCACTTTTATGTTATGGAGATGCTTCTTTCCTTGAACATAATGAAACAATCTCTGCTAACTTCAACATCTCTTTTGCATCTCTTTCCCCTCTCCTCCCTCATAGAATTCAAGAATTCTAGGGCCCTGCTCTGGACTAGGCTGTGGGTAAGGGATATTAAGGATTATTGTGACTGATCTGATCTTCTATCCAGACTACTAAAACTCTCCCCATTTCAGCAATAAGGCTGTTTTGCTTTCTTACCTTTCACATGTTCACTGAAGTAGCATGTTTCATTTCCTTCAAGACCTTTTCCTGTGCATTCACATATTGGCTAACTGGCTCAGGAGGCTTAGCTTTTGGCCTGTCTGAACTTTCAACATACCTTCCTCACTAAGGTTAATCATTTCTAGCTCTTGATTTAAATTGAGTCCCAAGAGACAATTCCTTTCACTTGAACATGTAGGGGCCATTGTAATGTTATTAATTGGCCAAATCTCCATATAATTTTGTCTCAGGAAGTAGGGAGGCCTGAGAAGAGACCAAGAGATGGGGAATGGCCAGTTAGTGGGGCAGCTGGAACACACCCATTTATCAATTAATTTTGCTGTCTTCTATGGGTGTGGTTCATGGAGCCTCAAAACATTTACAAGAGTAATATCAAACATCACTGATCACAGACCACCATAACAAATATAATAATAATGGAAGAGTTTGAAATATTGTGAGAATTACCAAAATGTGGTACAGAGACACGATGTGAGCAAATGCTGTTGGAAAAATGGCACCAATAGACTTCCCTAGATGCAAAGCTGCAACAAACTCAATTTGTTAAAAATATATTATCTTTGAAGCTCAGTAAAGCAAGTTGCAATAAAACAAGGTATGTATGTATTCTGGTCTTCTATAATATTGTAATAATGGTCTTTTCTATTTGTAGATAAATCTATAGGTATAGTATTATGATTGTCTTTTTCATAGCAACAATTAGAAATGCATCATGAAGAATTTCTAAACTTTATAAAGTAAGAAAACTACTTTCTGAATAAATTCTTATTCCACATCTATTTTTAAATACATAAAATAGAATAACCTTTTTTATGAAAATTAATCATACCATATGTTCCTTATATTATGTATCTATCCTAAATGATTATTTATGTGGTGGTGTTTCTTTTGGAAAATAGAGTATAGGGGCTCCTGGGTGGCTCAGTGGGTTAAGCCTCTGCCTTCAGCTCAGGTCATGGTCTCAGGGTCCTGGGATCGAGCCCCACATCAGGCTCTCTGCTTGGCAGGGAGCCTGCTTCCCCCTCTCTCTCTGCCTGCCTCTCTGCCTACTTGTGATCTCTGTCTGTCAAATAAGTAAATAAAGTCTTTAATAGAGTATAATTATTATTTAATGAAGTTTGGTATTATTTATTCAAGGGAAAATAGTTCTTGGATTGGGGGAGTATAGTGTCTAACATTAGTGGGGCACTCTTCCCAAAGGATTTCACACAAGAATGACTTTTATAAGGTGTTAGAAGAGACAACATAAAACAGGGTGTAATTAGCTAGGAAGTTGTCAGTGAGTGGTCTTGATCAACTATAGACCCCCCAAATGATTTCTTATTTCACTTTCTTGAGGCATTAACAATTACTGGAACATTCCAACCACCAGACCTGAAGACCTCTAAAACAGTGAAATACCTGGAAGACCACAGCCCATGTGTCCCCTTCTGTGTCTGTGACTGCCTGCCACCCCCACCCACGACCATGCACTCTCTGCCTACTCTTTTGCAGGTACTCCTGAAACTTTCCTTGTAAAACTCTAAGAGTCCATATTGTAGGCAGAAAGTACAATTTGTTATACCAAGCAAGCAATTAGTAATCGAGTTCATATTTCAACATTGCCTATTTTGTACGGGACCCCCCAACTACCTCATCAAATTGTAATTTAAAATGAACGAACTATTCTTCTTTTCTTTTTTCTCATGTTGGGATACTCCAAATAAAACCTTTAATTGTGATGTTCCCTTTCCCTTCAAAAGCTTTACACCATGTTTATGTGCATGTTTAAATCTCCTTCATTCAAGGGGATTCTACTTTTAGAATAAGGTTTTTAGAATTCTTAAAGTTGTATTATTTCTTATGTCTTTTTTTATGTGATTTGACCAGGAGATTCTTCAATGGATACTTAAAGAAAATGTGTATTCTATTTTTCTTGGATGGAATGTTTTAGATATATCTTTTAGAACTATGTATTCTGAAGTATGCTTCAAGTAAAAAAGTGTTCTTGTTGGAAAAAAGAAACAAACAAACAAACCTTTAACTGAAGGTACTCCTTTAAAATCAAGCATATCAGAGGATGGGTATATGGGAGGATGGGTGGAATAGATGAAAAGGATTAGGAGCACTGAGTAATGATGTTTAGAATTGTTGAATCACTATATCATATGCCTGAAGCTAATATAACACTGTATGTTAGCTGTACCAAAATTAAAATTAAAAAAAAAGGTTCTGTGAAGTGCAACTGTAATGTTGATGTGCATTATTTGAATATTAGCTTTCTATCATACGAATGAATGTGTCTACTTTATTACTAAAGAGACATTCACTGAAATAACTGAAATGGTACTATTTCCATTTTAAATCATGTGTTTTTCTACTGACACTTCCACTCTATGTGTTTACAAATTCCATGAGAAATAATACAAACTGTTAAAACAATATCTAATAGCATTCTAAAAAATGAAAAAAAAAAACTGTCCATAGTTACTTAACATATTTCTTCTGCATAAAGTACTACTATTTAATGATATAATTCTCTATAATTGCATGTAAATTCAAAAGCACTGTGTGGGTTTTTCTACAAGAGTATATTAAAATGCTGAGACTGAATACAACCTATGCATTTTATATCTTAAATTTTTAGTGCAACAGCATTTGCATTTGAGCAATAAAAATAATCAACTTAATTTGCCCTCCTAGAGAGCATGGAAGTGGCTTTGATTAGCCTATTGAAAGCTTGTGTTGTTCCCCTTGAGTTTGGTTGCAGGGGGTAGAATTGCCAACATGATGCAGCTCAGTGGGGATCCAGGGTATCAAGGCAATGCTAAAGTTGACTATATTAAATACAAAAGAGAAGGTCATTGACTGGGAACAAATAAGTTGTTTATGCTGCAGCTGTTTCTATCTTCTGGAAGCAATTTATCCATGCTATTATGTTACAACCATTAATGCATACATTTTTTCTTAATTGTTCATTTGGATATTTTTGCAAATGACCACTGAAAGGATTAAAACAAACAATGCCCAGTGCTTAAACAGTGTTGTGTTTGCTCTCTCCATCCAGGATGGAAAATCTCATAATTCATGGGGCATTAGGTGGAATACTTAAGTAGGTCTTATCTAGGTAGTAGGGACTACTAAACCCGAGAATGAGGATTGCACTGACTGTACCTTAAAACATCAACATCAACAACAATAACAAAAGTATATCAGAAAGGATGAATAAATTCTGAGTATATTAACTGAGTATATTCTTCCAGAAACTCAAAAGTTTTTGAGATATATAAAAACAGCCAGCACCAATCAAGGTAAAATTCACAGTGTCTTGCATCCAAAGATTATCAGATAAACAAAAAATCAGGGAGATGAGAATGTTCAATCATTGAAAATATACCTAGAATGAACATATGCTATAATTTTCAAAGACAGTAGTTATTACAACAATAGTCTATATGTTCAAAAGTGTGTATAGATATTTATACACACATACATTATGTTTAAACCCACAAACATACAGAGAGATAAAGAACTAATGGTAGATATTTTAGCATATGTGGTTTATTTTGTAAATATGGATTTCCTATCTTTGTTCACTAAGTACATCTAGAAACAATAATGACTCAGTAGAAATGAACACACTCAAATCTTATAGCTTGGTTTCTAAATACCATTCTACAGTAAAAGCAACCAAGACTCTATTTGTAGAGATTGGGCAGAGAATATACAAGGTGAGTTTCAATCATTTTATAGTACCCCACCAAAAAAATGCTCTCAAAATATAAAGATAAAGGAACACACCAGAGGGACATAGGGATAAAACCTGAAGAGTTACCAAAGGCCAAAATGAGAAAAATTGGTGAGACAATATTAATGAAAATATTAGATTTTAATCTCAAGAATACAATAAATATATATTACTCTATATTGACATAAGTAAATGAGTAAAAAATTGGGAAGAAAAGACAACTCTTTCTAGATGAAATCTGTATTCATTTGCTAGGACTGCCATCAAAAACTGCCACAGACTGGGTGGTTTAAACAATAGAAATGTATTTTCTTACACTTCTGGAGGCTGGAGGTCTAAGAACAAATTTTGTTTATTGTTCCCCATAGTTCCAGGAGAATCATAAGAAAATAGCACATACAACCAAAGTTTCATCACTAATGGTCTTCAATAAGGCAAGTGTGAATCCACAAAATGTAAAGGAAACTGAGGAAGCATGAAGAGCAGATACAATATAGTATTGTAAATTAGACCCTAAATCAAGAAAATGCATGCATGGAAAAACTGGTGAAATATGAACAGACTCTGTAGTTCATATCATTGTATCAATGCTATCCCAGTTTTAACAAATAGATCACAGTTAGTATTATATTAGGAAAATTTGAGCAGCATACTATCTACATACTATCTTTTAACTTTCAGCAAATCTAAAAGTATTAAAAAATTAGAAGTTCTTTTAAAAATATTGTCATGATGACTGTTTCTTTTGCTATGCAGAAGCTTTTGATCTTGATGAAGTCCCAAAAGTTCATCTTTGCCTTTGTTTCCTTTGCCTTTGGAGACATATCTTGAAAGAAGTTGCAGTGGCTGATATCAAAGAGGTTACTCCCTATGTTCTCCTCGAGGATTCTGATGGATTCCTGTCTCACGTTGAGGTCTTTTATCCATTTCGAGTTTATCTTTGTGTACGGTGTAAGAGAATGGTCAAGTTTCATTCTTCTACATATAGCTGTCCAGTTTTCCCAGCACCATTTATTGAAGAGACTGCCTTTTTTCCACTGGATATTTTTTCCTGTTTTGTCAAAGATTATTTGACCATAGAGTTGAGGGTCCATATCTGGGCTCTCTACTCTGTTCCACTGGTCCATGTGTCTGTTTTTATGCCAGTACCATGCTGTCTTGGTGATCACAGCTTTGTAGTAAAGCTTGAAATCAGGTAACGTGATGCCACCAGTTTTATTTTTGTTTTTCAATATTTCCTTAGCAATTCTGGGTCTCTTCTGATTCCATACAAATTTTAGTATTATTTGCTCCAGCTCTTTGAAAAATACTGGTGGAATTTTGATCAGAATGGCATTAAAAGTATAGATTGCTCTGGGCAGTATAGACATTTTAACGATGTTTATTCTTCCCATCCAAGAGCATGGAATGGTCTTCCATCTTTTTGTGTCTTCTTCAATTTCTTTTAGGAGTGTTCTGTAGTTCCTCGAGTACAGATCTTTAACCTCTTTGGTTAGGTTTATTCCGAGGTATCTTATGGTTTTTGGTGCTATAGTAAATGGAATCGATTCTCTAATTTGCCTTTCTGTATTTTCATTGTTAGTGTATAAGAAAGCCACTGATTTCTGGACATTGATTTTGTATCCTGCTACATTACTGAATTGCTGTATGAGTTCTAGTAGTTTGGGGGTGGAATCTTTCGGGTTTTCCATATAAAGAATCATGTCATCTGCGAAGAGAGAGAGTTTGACTCCTTCCTTGCCAATTTGGATACCTTTTATTTCTCTTTGTTGTCTGATTGCTGTTGCTAGGACTTCTAATACTATGTTGAACAAGAGTGGTGAGAGTGGGCATCCTTGTCGTGTTCCTGATCTCAATGGGAAGGCTGCAAGCTTTTTCCCATTGAGGATGATATTTGCTGTGGGTTTTTCATAGATAGATTTGATGAAGTTCAGGAATGTTCCCTCTATCCCTATACTTTGAAGCGTTTTAATCAGGAATGGATGCTGGATTTTGTCAAAAGCTTTTTCTGCATCAATTGAGAGGATCATGTGGTTCTTCTCTCTTCTCTTATTGATTTGTTCTATCACATTGATTGATTTGTGAATGGGAGAAGATATTTGCAAATGACAGTACAGATAAAAGGTTGATATCCAAGATCTATAAAGAACTCCTCAAACTCAACACACACAAAACAGATAATCATATTAAAAAATGGGCAGAAGATATGAACAGACACTTCTCCAATGAAGACATACAAATGGCTACCAGACACATGAAAAAATGTTCATCATCACTAGCCATCAGGGAGATTCAAATCAAAACCGCATTGAGATACCACCTTACACCAGTTAGAATGGCCAAAATTAGCAAGACAGGAAACAACGTGTGTTGGAGAGGATGTGGAGAAAGGGGAACCCTCTTACACTGTTGGTGGGAATGCACACTGGTGCAGCCACTTTGGAGAACAGTGTGGAGATTCCTCAGGAAATTAAAAATAGAGCTTCCCTATGACCCTGCAATTGCACTGCTGGGTATTTACCCCAAAGATACAGATGTAGTGAAAAGAAGGGCCATCTGTACCCCAATGTTTATAGCAGCAATGGCCACGGTTGCCAAACTGTGGAAAGAACCAAGATGCCCTTCAACGGATGAATGGATAAGGAAGATGTGGTCCATATACACTATGGAGTATTATGCCTCCATCAGAAAGGACGAATAGCCAACTTTTGTAGCAACATGGACAGGACTGGAAGAGATTATGCTGAGTGAAATAAGTCAAACAGAGAAAGTCAAGTACATATGGTTTCACTTATTGGTGGAGCATAACAAATAATATAGAGGACAAGGGTAGATGGAGAGGAGAAGGGAGTTGAGGGAAATTGGAAGGGGAGGTGAACCATGAGAGACTATGGACTCTGAAAAACAACCTGAGGGTTTTGAAGGGGCGGGGTGGGAGGGTGGGGGAACCAGGTGGTGGGTATTAGGGAGGGCACAGATTGCATGGAGCACTGGGTGTGGTGAAAAAACAATGAATACTGTTACGCTGAAAATAAATAAAAAATTTAAAAAAAAATATTGTCATGATAAGTACAATATAAGGAATACAGTCAATAATATTGTACTAATGTAATATGGTGACAGATGGTGAATACACTTATTGTGGTGATCACTAAGTATAGAATTATCAAATCAGTAGGTTCTACACCTGAAATTAATATAACATTGTATGTCAACTATACTTCAATAATAAATTTAAAAATATTGTAATGAGATGCCTCACATAAATGGGAGAATAACTGATCCTGTTAAGTATTGACAAGGATGTGAAGGAACTGCAACTCTCTACCACAAAGGATAGTAGTACATACTGGTATAATTATTTTATAACTACAAAGAATTTCTATTGAAGCTCAATGTATGCACACTCTATGCTTTAGATTTTCAACATGAGCTAAGAATCCAGTGGAAATGCACACAGATCTATATGAAAGGCAAGAAAAATGTTCATAGCTTTTAGAAATGGCAGCTCAAATTAGAAACAACCAAAATTTTTCATCAACAAGTGAAGTAAATATCAAAATATTATAAAGCTAAGAAAAACAGAAATTAGGGGTTTTTTTTACCTTTGAGAGATAGATAGGAAAGGATTAACAATTTGACAAGGACATCCATGATCCTTTTGACCCTTTTGGGGTACAGGAAATGTTATATTTTTTGACACAGGTATTCTTTCTGTATATGCATGTTTACTTTGCCATATATATGTATATGTATAATTTTTGAAATTTTTAATATGGTATAAATAAATATAAAACCTTTATTTAAAAAAAAAAATCTATGGCCAGAACGAATAGTCTCATCTGCCTTTCTCATACTTTCATTGTGAGAATCAGATAATAAAAAAGCTAGAAAAGGGATGCCTGGGTGGTGCAGTTGGTTTCAGCTCAGGTCATGATCTCAGGGTCATGGGATTGCGCCCCACATAAGGTCCATGCTCAGCATGGAGTCTGCTTGAGCTTCGCTCTCTCCCACTCATGTTCTCTGTTTCTCAAATAAATAAATCTTAAATAAAAAACTAGAAAGATATAAAACTTAGTTGATATTGTTGTAATTATTATTTTTACACTAAAATTTTTTATTATTGCCTAGGGTGTTGCTATTTTTATAACTACTTTGTAAGGCTCAAAATGAAGCCCCTGCACAAACAATTGCAAGGTTTATTTTTAATATCTCTTGAGAAACTACAGGGCCAAATTTAGTGAAATGTTGAATAAGCCTACAGATGTGAGTCATATGCACACAACTATGATTTAAATGAGATAGAAACAAATTTTCCCTTAAAATTTTTTCTCAGTTACAAACTCTCTTCTCACCTATGGACTTGTGCTTTATTTTGATCTCCACATAATATGATATAATTTGTCTTATTCAACTCCTGGACCACTTTATAACACAACAAAACAATAAACATCAAGAAACTGTCTACCTTTCTAACCAGCCTTTCCAATGCCTCCCACCCACATAAACATCTCATCACAGCACATACGTTGAGATTTCTAGGTTTACAAACATGGTACTAATGTCAATAACATAATAGACCAAGCATAAAACAGTTACAGATTTCTGAGTATGTTGTTTCACACTATCTATATGGTGAAAATTATTTACATTTACAAATGTAGGAATATAAGGTAAGAAATCTATTATCTTTAAAGTCAATGATCTTAATACAGTACAGCCTGGTTATCACTTATGTGGGTTCACATCTATATGGGATGAAACTCCTATCTTCAAACTAATTAGACATTTTCAAGTCTGAAATTCTGCAATTGTAAATAGGAATAATATTATCAAGTACTTAGTATTATTAATATAATAAATACTTGGAATAATAAATTTATAAGATTTAGGGTAAATTACTCAGCACAATTAAGATTTCAATAAATTATAGTTTATCTCTGTATTATGTTAAAATGGCAATGTATCCTTTTTTTTTTTTTTTTAAAGATTTCTTATTTATTCATTTGTCAGAGAGAGTGAGCACAGGCAGACAGAGAGGCAGGCAGAGGCAGAGGGAGAAGCAGGCTCCCCACTGAGCAAGGAGCCTGATGTGGGACTCGATCCCAAGACCCTGGGATCATGACCCGAGCCGAAGGCAGCCACTTAACCAACTGAGCCACCCAGGCGTCCCGGCAATGTATCCTTTTAAGAAGTACATTGTTATTAACATTTATTTAAACTGAAATTTGTTTAGAAAAGAAGATATTGCATGACTAATGCCAAGCCTTGTGAAAATCACTGATGTAAAGAAACTATAGGTAGTAGATACAACAAGGAACACTGACGAGAATAATTTTTCATCTACTTGTGCGTAAGGCTTAAATTACTTCTTTCCTATTTGATAGGCTTATGTGAATATTTTAAGGAAACCAACCATGATACAGCTTTATTTTTATCAGCATATATTATGAAAGAGTTCAAAAGGTGAACAGAATATTTATTTGCAAACACTCAGGGATAACTTTTAAAAGAAAGAGGTATAATCAAATGATCACTTTAAGATTTCGTTTGGGGGTCAAAGAAATCTTAACCATAATATTGACAAGTCATGTATTACCAAATTAGAGTCTATTATTTTATGCCATGATAAGTATTTGTTAAAAAATATCTTAGTAATTTTACTACTTAAAGCTTAATTATAAAGTTCATGATACCAGTGCAAATGGAGCTCAGCTGCTTTTTTTTTAAGTTATATGAAATTGGAAATTATTCTCTCAAAAATTATTTCTTCTCTCAGTGGAATATTTTAATTAATTCTCTTATGATGGCAATTGTAGACCACTGAGATTTAGTTGAATCTAAAGCTACTATAAGCAAAGGTTGCCATTATGTTTAACATAATAAAAGTGCATTTAAGCAAAACTTATTCCTCAACTTCTGTAGCAATGTAATTCTGTGTACAGCTGTTTGTATGTACATAGACACAGGTGTATGCATATGTCAGATATCTATTAAAATATCTGATGTGATATGTATATATGTGTACTTTGATTGATATATATTTCTAAATAATTCATACCTCCTTGAAATACATTTATAAAGAAAAGTAGATGGATTTTGATTTATGTGTTAAATCTTAAATAGTTCAGTGATGAGAGTGCTCTAGGAAGAAAAGTAATACTCTTTAGTAAATATGAGTAAAATAAAAATATTAAGTAAAATAAAGTTAGATGAGGTTTTTAAATATGATTCAATCTCTAATGGCAGGTAATAAATAAATTTCCTCAAACTTCTTCTATCAAATTTCCTTTAAGCCCACTAATAATAGGGGCAATTCTACTTCAAGATCACAAGGCATGCAAATACTATAGACAGAACACTGAAAAGAAAAGTATAAATACTTTTGGTGGAGTAAATTTAATGGCAACTATATGTAAATAAAATTTAAAATCTTAAAATGTTGAAACTTTGATTTTAAATCAATCTTCTGTATATTTCACATTTTTGTGATCAAAGAAAATATAATATATATTAAGCATGTAGCTTTTAGAACTGAAAAACAAGAAGTCTTAAATACATAGTTTAAATTTTGGAACTAATCATAAGCAGAGAACTTTATGACTAATGGTGACTCACAGAAAGGAAAGGGCTTGAAAAGACGGTTGTTGTAATTGTAGTGGTTATCACATTCTATGTGATATTCAAGAGTAAATTTTTGAATTGCATTATTTATAGGCCTAACCACCTGGAGTTATGGTAAGAGGAGGGAGAGCACCCTAAGATTCAGGTCATCTGGATTGCATGGGAGATTAAACAGAGCATTTGGTGAACAAACATTCCTTTTTTTCTAATACAGGTTTCCTGAATGTTGAAACTTTTTTTAAGCAGCACATTATGCAGGTACACTTGAAAAGAAAAAAAAAAAGTGTGAATAAGACATGTCATGATTTATTACAGGTATTAATTTGAACAGTCAATAGTAGAAGCAACAAGTCAGTAGTAGCCAGTAGCACTCCAGAGTCCACAGGCTCAATGGTAGGATGTAAGTTAGACTTCTTCAGCTCGGACACTGTGGCACTGTGCGTTAATCTGATCTGTAATCTAGATGCACATGACTTGTCTTATTCCAGAATTCATACTCTAATGGGGAATCAGCTAGCATTTAATTATAAAGTCACTTTTGGGTTGCCTGGATGGCTCAGTCAGTTGAGTGTCTGCCTTATGCTCAGGTCATGATACCGGGGTCCTGTCAAACTCTCTGTTCAGTGGGGAATCTGCTTCTCCCTCTCCCTATGCTTCTCTCCCTGCTTATAGTCTCTCTCTCTCTCTCTCTCAAATGAATAAATAAAATCTAAAAAAAAAAAAAAAAAAAGTCACTTTCTGGGAGGTGGCTACACGAGAACTTCATCTATCTTTTTTTTTTTTTTTTTTCCCCTATGATTAACTTCATTGCCTTGCAAATTTGTGAACTGAAATTTAGATATGGGTTTTCTTTAGTGGAATTGGTGGTGACAAAGATAGGTGAGGTGACTGAAATAAATATTTGTGGTACATTTAGTGTGCTTATGTGAAGAGGGTAATAATCTGGGAGGGCTTCCATGGTTAGCCTTAAAGTTTGGTACTTTCAGTTTTGTCCTTATATAGTCAGATTTCTAAAAGACAGTAAATCAAACCCTACGCCTACAATCAGTGTGGTTACATTCACTCCCAGTAAAACAGCTCAGAGTTTTGTTTTTATTATTCAGAATATTCTAAAAGATAGAGAGATGGGTATTCATCAAGCATACAGAAGAGTGCAGGATAGTTTTGGGTCTCCATGTTTAATAAAGATGTATAAACATGGCATATTTGGAGTTATTTTAACTTAATAGCAAGGTGTAGCAGATAGCCAACCCTCACTAATATCTAAATATTGGTCGTTGCCAAAGATCTAGCAAAGAAATATCATACTCGCGGAGAAGAAAAAATAGCTTACTTGCATTCACAACAATTAGCTGAACCCTTTTCTGTTTCATAGAATTGTGTGTGTGTGTGTGTGTGTGTGTGTGTGTGTGTATGTCTACTCACATAACACTTCTTAGATCATTTCCCCGCTTTCATTACTGCTTATATCACCAGTATTGGATGTCCTTAATTTCAGTAAATTGATGTCACTATAAAATTAGAATTATCCTTTTGAAATAAGGAAGCCATTCCACAGTGTGTTTATTTTTTCTTCATCTGGCACTCTTCTTACTTCAAGATTGGACTTTTTCTACAATGTCTTATGAATCTCTATTGATCCTTCTATGCTACAAACTAAACCCAGTGGTGATTTTCTCTCCTCCAGCCTGCATAATTAATTTTCTTTCAAGCAACACTTAAAAAGTGTTACCACTTAACATCCTTTTACTTCTCAGGTGTCTTTCTAAATGCTCAGGTTTTACAAAAAGAAGTCAATTTATAGTCTTTCCATAATGCTATAAAAGGAAATGATAATTGTTTTTATTTAAGTCTTCATAATAAACTCTACAAAATACCAAAGCCACGAGTTTTCCTTCTGCTGAACGATGGCAATTCTTAAGTCAGTGTTTGGGTATTGATTGTACTGAAAGCAAAATAACCATCCTGTGTGTTCTTCAAAATGCCAAGATTCCCTTGCTACATTTTGAGTGACTACCTATTGTGTTCTCTTTAAATCATTCTAAAATTCTTATTACAGAACAATATTAAAAATGCTCTAAAAATTTTAGAGCAGCATCTTAATCACACATTCCTCAAATTGTAATCAGAACATGATTGCATCTTTCCTTACCTACACATTAGACTCTGTAATTTATCAGAGTGATTTTTCCTCAGATACTAATACTGTACACATTTAAAAGGCAATATTCCCTAGAACTCTCAACCTCTCCAGTTGGTGCTCTCAAATCCACTAACACAGTACATTTCCAGTCAGAACTAAGCTAAGTCATAGCAGCTTGGTTAAAGAAAGCATTATATGGCCAAACACAATAACCAGCAAATGTCTTGTATGACTTATATGTATGTATTTATTTCAGAACACTCTTTTCTAAAAGATTATTCTTGAGATAGGTATGCTGACAGCTTTTTTTAGATTTTCCTTTTTTTTCTGATTCATTTGTCTTTTTTTAATTAAACTATTGTGATGCTATTTTGTTTTATGCATGCAAATACTTGACAGTTATTAGTGAAAGAGGACATTTACCATTGTTCTATTTTAAGCCATCAAACATTAAAATTTTGTGCTGCTTCTTTGAATATGTTAGTATTTACTTTTAATTTTTTTTCTATCTCCTTATCTTTTAATTTTGTGTGTGTGTGTATTTTTTTAAGATTTTATTTATTTGACACAGAGGCAGAGCACAAGTAGGAGGAGCAGCAGGCAGAGGGAGAGGAAGAAGCAGGCTCCCCCACCAACCGGGAAGCCTGATGTGGGACTTCATTCCAGGACCATAGGATCATGACCTGAGCTAAAGACAGTAGCTCAACCAACTGAGCCACCGAGGCACCCCTTAATTTCATGTCTTTTTTATTTTTTTTTTTGAAGATTTCCTTCATTCATTGTGAGAGAGATACTACATGTAAGCAGGGGGAGGGGCAGAGGCAGACAGACAATCCCAAGAAAACTCCCTGCTGAGTGGAGTCATAGGCAGGGCTCTATGTCATGATACTGAGATTTTAACATGAGCCAAAACCAAGAGTCTGACACTTAACTGACTGAGGAACCCAGGTGCTCCAATTTTGTGTCATTTTTAATTTTATCCCTTATAATAACTATATAACTTTTATATAACTATATAACTATATAACTTTTCTGTTTTCTTTATTATCTAAATACTACCATTGATATTTATTGTAATAGCATATATTTGGCCTTCTTACCAACTTCCAACTTTGTGTTTTTATAGTTAGGTCATCTTGTTAAATTTCCTTTTCTTCAGTATCACTTCTTTATCACTAAACAAGATTAAGTGCACAAATCAAGCTGGTCAGATCATGGTGTCATAATCTCTTTATCTTAAAAGATTTTTGGCTCCTAAGGTATGAATCTAGTCATTCCCACTGTAGTACTTAAAAGGACACTTTCACACTTTTTTCCCGTTTGAAGATAGGTGATTATGAACAGAATTATTAAATTTATAGTTTCATTTTTATGGGAACAGCTAACCTTAGAAAAGCAAAATGTCCATTCAAAGAGAAACTAAGGAGTATAAAGAAAAGGAATCTTTGAAGTGAGTATAGTCTTATTTAGATTCTATCACTATCCATTCTCTCCTTCTTCCAAATCCTGTTCCTCCTATATCCTCTTTCACTAATTTTCAACTTTGGCTGCACAGAAAGTAAGTTTGCCCCCTTCCTCCTACACCACTAAAAATAAATAAATAAATAAATAAAAATCACGGATGTATTTATTTTCTCTTTTCTTGTTTTATGTACTGTATTTGTTGAAATCACATGAAGTCTCAGATTCAGACTTCTTGTTTTTTTCTTTCTTAGTTCTCATTTTTAAACAATTGTATTAATCCAACTAAATTGTTAAATTAATTAAATCATTTCGTAGTTTTTTTTTAATCTTTGATATTTAGTATGTTTTGGTGTTGACAGATGTTTCTTCCATTATGTATTCCTTCTATTTTTATTTTTACTATTTTTTAAAGATTTTATTTATTTACTTATTTGTCAGGGAGACAGAGAGTGAACATAAGCAGGCAGAGTGGCAGGAAGAGGCAGAGAGAGAAACAGGCTCCCTGCCGAACAAGGAGCCCAATGCAGGACCCTGGGATCATGATCTGAGCCAAAGGCAGTGGCTTAACTGACTAAGCCACCCAGGCATCCCTATTTTTAATTTGATTTATATGTTTCTTGCCACTCTAAATTCTTGAGTATTTATGACAGATTTTTAAAATTTTTTTTAAAAAATTTTTATTAACATATAATGTATTATTAGCCCCAGGTGTACAGGCCTGTGAATCACCAGTTTTACACACTTCACAGCACTCACCATAGCACATACCCTCCCCAATATCCATAACCCCACCACCCGCTTCCTACCCCCCTCCCCCTGGCAACCCTCAGTTTGTTTTGTGAGATTAAGAGTCTCTTATGATTTGTCTCCTTCCTGATCCCATCTTGTTTCATTTATTCTTTTCCTACCCCCAAAGCCCCACATTGCATCTCCACTTGCTCCTATCAGGGAGATCATATGATAGTTGTCTTTCTCTGATTGACTTATTTTGCCAAGTATAATACCCTCTGGTTCCATTCACGTCATTGCAAATAGCATGATTTCATTTCTCTTGATGGCTGCATAGTATTCCATTGTATATATATATACCACATCTTCTTTGTCCATTCATCTGTTGATGGACATCTAGGTTCTTTCCATAGTTTGGCTATTGTGGACATTGCTGCTATAAGCATCAGGGTGCATATGCCCCTTCGGATCACTATGTTTGTATCTTTAGGGTAAATACCCAATAGTGTGATTGCTGGGCCATAGAGTAGCTCTATTTTCAACTTTTTGAGGAACCTCCATGCTGTTTTCCAGAGTGGTTGCATCAGCTTACATTCCCACTAACAGTGTAGGAGGGTTCCCCTTTCTCCACATCCTTGCCAGCATCTGTAATTTCCTGACTTGTTAATTATAGCCTTTCTGACTGGTATGAGGTGGTAACTCATTGTGGTTTTGATTTGTATTTCCCTGATGCTGAGTGATGTGGAGCACTTTTTCACATGTCTGTTGGCCATCTTGATGTCTTCTTTGCAGAAATGTCTGTTCATGTCCTCTGCCCATTTCTTGATTGGATTATTTGTTCTTTGGGTGTTGAGTTTGATAAGCTCTTTATAGATTTTGGATACTAGCCCTTTATCTGATATGTTGTTTGCAAATATCTTCTCCCATTCTGTCAGTTGTCTTTTGGTTTTGTTGACTGTTTCCTTTGCTGTGCAAAAGCTTTTGATCTTGGTGAAGTCCCAGTAGTTCATTTTTGCCCTTCCTTCCCTTGCCTTTGCGATGTTCCTGGGAAGAAGTTGCTGTGGCTGAGGTCAAAGAGGTTGCTGCCTGTGTTCTCCTCAAGGATTTTGATGGATTACTTTCTCACATTGAGGTCTTTCATCCATTTTGAGTCTACTTCCATGTGTGGTGTAAGGAAATGGTCCAGTTTCATTTTTCTGCATGTGGCCGTCCAATTTTCCCAATACCATTTGTTGAAGAGACTGTCTTTTTTCCATTGGATATTCTTTCTTACTTTGTTGAAGATTAGTTGACCATAGAGTTGAGGGTCTATTTCTGGGCTCTCTATTATGTTCAACTGATCTGTGTGTCTGTTTTTGTGCCAGTACCATACAGTCTTGATGATGACAGCTTTGTAATAGAGCTTGAAGTCCGGAATTGTGATGCCACCAACTTTGGCTTTCTTTTTCAATATTCCTCTGGCTATTCAAGGTCTTTTCTGGTTCCATATAAATTTTAATACTATTTGTTCCATTTCTTTGAAAAAACAATAAAAAAAAAAAGGATGGGATTTTGATAGGGATTGCATTAAGTGCGTAGATTGCTTTAAGAATCATAGACATTTTCACAATATTTGTTCTTCCAGTCCATGAGCATGGAATATTTTTCCATTTCTTTGTGTCTTCCTCAATTTCTTTCATGAGTACTTTATAGTTTTCTGAGTATAGATTCTTTGCCTCTTTCATTAGTTTTATTCCTAGGTATCGTATGATTTTGGGTGCAATTGCAAATGGGATTGACTCCTTAATTTCTCTTTCTTCTGTCTTGTTCTTGGTGTACAGAAATGCAACTGATTTCTGTGCATTGATTTTATATCCTGACACTTCACTGAATTCCTGTATGAATTCTAGCAGATTTGGAGTAGAGTCTTTTGGATTTTCCATATATAGTATCATATCATCTGCAAAGAGTGATACTTTGACTTCTTCTTTGCTGGTTTGAATGCCTTTAATTTCTTTTTGTTGTCTGATTGCTGAGGCTAGGACTTCTAGTACTATGTTGAATAGCAGTGGTGATAATGGTCATCCCTGCCATGTTCCTGACCTTAGTGGAAAAGCTCTCAGTTTTTTCCCATTGAGAATGATATTTGTGGTGGGTTTTTCATAGATGGCTTTGATGATATTGAGATATGTACCTTCTATCCCTACACTTTGCAGAGTTGTGACCAGGAAAGTATGCTGTACTTTGTCAAATGCTTTTTCAGCATCTATTGAGAGTATCATATGGTTCTTGTTCTTTCTTTTACTAATGTATTGTATCACATTGATTTGTGGATGTTGAACGAACCTTGCAGCCCAGGAATAAATCCCACTTGGTTGTGCTGATTAATCCTTTTAATGTACTGTTGGATCCTATTGGCTAGTATTTTGGTGAGAATTTTCACATCTGTGTTCATCAAGGATATTGGTCTCTAATTCTTTTTTTTTTTTTTTTTTTTTTTTTTATGTGATCCTTGTCTGGTTTTGGGATCAAAGCAATAATGGCCTCATAAAATGAGTTTGGAAGTTTTCCTTCCATTTCTATTTTTTGGAACAGTTTCAGGAGAATAAGAATTAATTCTTCTTTAAATGTTTGGTAGAATTCCCCTGGGAAGCTGTCTGGCCCTGGGCTCTTGTTTGATGGGAGATATATATATATATTTTTTAAGATTTTATTTATTTGACAGATAGATCACAAGCAGGCAGAGAGGCAGGCAGAGAGAGGAAGGGAAGCAGGCTCCCTGCCAAGCAGAGAGCCTGATGCAGGGCTTGATCCCAAGATCCTGGGATCATGACCTGAGCCGAAGGCAGAGACTTTAACCCACTGAGCCACCCAGGCGCCCCTTTTGGGAGATTTTTGATGACTCTTTCAATCTCCTTACTGGTTATGGGTCTGTTCAGGTTTTCTATTTCTTCCTGATTCAGTTGTGGCAGTTTATATGTCTCTAGGAATGCATCCATTTCTTCCAAGTTGTCAAATTTGCTTGTGTAGAGTTGCTCATAATATGTTCTTATAATTGTTTGTATTTCTTTGGTGTTGGTTGTGATCTTTCCTCTTTCATTCATGATTTTATTTATTTGGGTCTTTTCTCTTTTCTTTTTGATAAGTCTGGCCAGGGGTTTACCAATCTTATTATTTCTTTCAAAGAACAAGTTCCTAGTTTCCTTGTTTTTTTCTATTGTTTTTTGTTTGTTTGTTTGTTTTCTTTCTATTTCATTGATTTCTGCTCTGATCTTTATGATTTCTCTTCTCCTGCTGGGTTTAGGCTTTCTTTGTTGTTCTTTCTCCAGCTCCTTTAGGTGTAGGGTTAGGTTGTGTATTTGAGACCTTTCTTGTTTCTTGAGAAAGGCTTGTATCGCTAAATATTTTCCTGTCAGGACTACCTTTGCTGTGTCCACAGATTTTGAACCATCGTGTTTTCATTATTATTTGTTTCCATGAATGTTTTCAATTCTTCTTTAATTCCCTGGTTGACCCATTCGTTCTTTAGAAGGATGCTGTTTAGTCTCCATGTATTTGGATTCTTTCCAAATTTCCTCTTGTGATTGAGTTCTAGCTTCAGAGCATTGTGGTCTGAAAATATGCAGGGAATGATCTCAATCTTTTGATACCGGTTGAGACTTGATTTATGACCCAGGATATGGTCTATTCTGGAGAATGTTCCATGTGCACTAGAGAAGAATGTGCATTCTGTTGCTTTGGGATGGAATGTTCTGTATATATTTGTGATGTGTATCTGGTCCAACGTGTCATTTAAAGCCTTTGTTTCCTTGTTGATCTTTTGCTTAGATGATCTGTCCATTTCAGTGAGAGAAGTGTTAAAGTCCCCTACTATTTCTGTATTATTGCAGATGTGTTTCTTTGATTTTGTTACTAATTGGTTTATAAAGTTGGCTGTTCCCATGTTAGGGGCATAGATATTGAAAATTGCTAGATCTTCTTGTTGGACAGACCCTTTGAGTATAATATAGTGTCCTTCCTCATCTTTTATTATAGCCTTTGGTTTAAAATCTAATTGATCTGATGTAAGGATTGCCACCTCAGCTTTCTTTTGATTTCCATTAGCATGGTACATTGCTTTCCATCCCCTCACTTTAAATCTGGAGGTGTCTTTGGGTCTGAAATGAGTTTCTTGTAGACAGCATATTGATAGGTTTTTTGTTGTTGTTGTTTTGTTTTGTTTTTTGTTTTTTTGTTTTTTTCCATTCTGATACCCTGTGTCTTTTGATTGGGGCATTTAGCCCATTTACATTCAGGGTAACTATTGAGAGATATGAATTTAGTGCCATTGTATTGCCTGTAAGGTGATTATTAGTGTATATTGTGTCTGTTCCTTTCTGGTCTACTACTTTTAGGGTCTCTCTTTGCTTAGAGGACCCCTTTCAATATTTCCTGTAGAGCTGGTTTGGTGTTTGCAAATTCTTTTAGTTTTTGTTTGTCTTGGAAGCTTTTTATCTCTCTTTCTATTTTTAATGATAGCCTAGCTGGATAAAGTATTCTTGGCTGCATGTTTTTCTCATTTAGTGCTCTGAATATATCTTGCCAGTTCTTTCTGGCTTGCCAGAAAGAGCATCCATTTTTGATTGCACCTCATTACTAGCTTTTTTTATTTCTACTTGGTTAGATCTTCGTTATTTTATTTCTCCAGAAAGGGCTTTTATTTCTCCAGATAGGGTTTCTCTAATATCTTCTATGCCATTTTTGAGCCCAGCTAGCACCTTGAGAATTGTCATTCTGAACTCTAAATCTGACATATTACTTATGTCTGTATTGATTAGGTCCCTAGCCTTCGGTACTGCCTCTTGTTCTTTTTTGTGTGGTGAGTCTTTCTGCCTTGTCATTTTATCCAGATAAGAATATATGAAGGAGCAAATAAAATACTAAAAGTGTGGCAAAGACCCCAGGAAAATGTGCTTTAACCAAATCAGAAGAGACCTCAAATCATAGGGGAAGGAAAGTGGGTAAAAAGAAGTTCAAGGAAAAAATAAATAAATAAATAAATAAGAGTAAAGGAAAAAGAAAATATATATATTGTTGAATAGAACAGGGTCACCCAGTTAATTTTGGAAATATTTTGGTCTCTTAGGAGAAACTGTCTCCCAAAATTTCAAAGAATGAAAAACATATATAAGGGTAAACAAAGTGAAGGAGTGGAGAATGACCATAAAGATGAAAAAAAATTTTTTTTTTTAATTCCTAAAAAAGGAGTTGATAAGATAAGTTGTTTAGGAGAATAAAGAGAAAGAAAGTGGAGAGAATTTGCTCAGGCTGGAGACTAGAACTAAGCCCTGTGCTAGATTTAGGGTATATTTTGATCTATTAGAAAAAGTTGTACCCCAATTTTTTTAGAAGAAAAAACCCTATGTATATACAAAAAATACAGTTAGATACAATGAAGAATAAAATATGACTATAATAATGAAGGTTCAAAATGAATTTTTTATGAAAGGTATTGTTAAGATAAACTAGTTAAAAATATTAAAATTGGAAAGGGTAAAAATTAAAAAAAAATTAGCAGACAAAAAATAAAATTAAAAAAAATTAATTAACTTTGCAGACTATAGAATCATGGGGTAAAACCCATGAATTCCATGTTTTGCTTTCTCCTCCTCTGGAATTCCGCTGCTCTCCTTGGTAAGTGAACTTGGTCTTGGTTGGATTTCTTGCTAATCTTCTGGGGAGGGGCCTGTTGTAGTGATTCTCAAGTGTGTTTGCCAGAGGTGGAATTGCACCGTCCTTACCAGGGCCCAGGCTAATGCTTTTGGGAGCTTTTGTTCCCTGAACACTTTCTGTAGAGTTCAGTAGGACAGGAATGAAAATGGTGGCCTCCCAATCTCTGGCCCAGAGAAGCCAAAAACTTGGGGCCCCACTCTTCAGTGTGCCCTTGGAGAAAAGTGCTCAACCACTCCCATCTCCCTGGCCTCTGGCTGTGCTCCAAGCTCACCTAGCCTGTGACCAAGCATCTCTGTCTCTGGCACACAGTCCTGCCTGGAGTCTCCAAACCCTGCAGATCCCTGTGCTCTTCTGGGGGGTTTCCCAGGATCTTGTGGGGTCTCTCCTCACAGAGCAGTGGTCTGTGCCATAGATCACAATTTAAGGTAACCCTGAGTTGAGAACTAATTCCTTGGCTTTGTCTCTTTAGCCAGCTTCCCTGCTCTACTACCTGTGAGCTCTGTGGCACTCAGACACCCCCAATCCTTCTGTGACCCTGTGGGACCTGAGACCACACTGTCCCCATGTGGGCTTCACCCCGGCTTAGCCTCTGGAGTGATGTCCCTCAGTGGAGCAGATTTTTAAAAGTTCTGATTTTGTGCTCCATTGCTCCACCACTTGCTGGGAGCTGGCCCCTCCCACTGTGTTCTATCTTCCCATCTTTTTGGATTCACTTCTCTGCCAGTCCTACCTTTCAGAAAGCGGTTGATTTTCTGTTTCTAGAATTGCTGCTCTTCTTCTCTTCAATCTCCTGTTGGATTTGTAGGTATTTGGAATGGTTTGGTAAGCTATCTAGCTGATCTCCTGCTACTGGATGTCATGTCGTCTTAGCCTGCTACTTCTCCACCATCTTGACTCCTCCTCTGACAGATTTTAGTTGAATTGTATAATCATCATCTTCTGGTTCTGGGTGCCTGATTTCTCTCCCTTTTCGTGGTTGGTAAGACAGTGGTAATATTCTTCTAGGTACTATTCTTCTCGTATCACACACATTCTTCCTTGTGTCTTAATCCTTTTTATCCTTAGAAGTCAATTGAAACCAGGAAACCAAGTTAAACTTATTATAAATGAAATGAACTCTCTGATCTCAGCCAGAATGGGTGGGAATTTGCAGAATCAAGGTGGTTGTATTTATGTAACTCTTAATTTCAACAGGGCACAGTCTTAAATTCCACAATAGTTTATGTTGACTTGATATCCCTTGTTATGTCTCTGGAAAGGGAGTAGCAGGGGAGATAGCTCTACAGAGTGTCAGAGAAGGACTGAATAATTTGCTGTTAACCACAACAAATCACAAAAGCCACAGGATTAGTAGACTGATGTACTCGTTATTAGTATAAGGTGAATTAATTCAGTCAATGTGGACCCAAACATTTAATTCACCTAGACTTCACTGCAACCTCATCTACAAGCCCATAAATATTTTCCCCTTGACCGCCACTTAGATTCTTGTTGTGTACAATGATGTTGCAGTCTGATATGGAAGGGGAGATAAAAGAAAGAGATTTGCACAAAGAATAGAAATAGTCATGATTTCATTTGGGCAGTGAATTCCAGAATCAAGCCTCTGCATAGCATACTAGCACACCCAAGAAATCTGTCCACCTGTACACCAGAAAATGAGTGGTTTGGAACTCAGAGGGAGAGGGGAGAAGAAAGAGCTGGAGGCTGTGGTGGCAGAGAATGGTGGCAGCAGGTTTGAAAGTGGACCAGCAGGACACTTCTGGCAGAGGAGGTGAAGGGTGAAGGCAGTGAATGCATTTCTGCCCAGCTGCAAGTGCTACAGCTAGAGGGGGGCCCTTGCTCTTACTAAAACTGCAGTGATTGGAGGGAGGGAAAAGAATAGGAAGTAGGGTGCTAAATTTTTTTTAAAAATGAAGGAAAGTACTTCTTGTTGTCTGCTCTGGGATTCTGGCAAAACTACCCAGGGACCTCTAAAACCCCCAAATGAGAGGATCACCATAGTGGGCACAACCAAAACCCAGTGCTAACCACTCACCTTTCCCAACTCTGCTGCCTCCCAACACACCCATATCCTCTCCCACGACCTCCCCATTCATTCCCCCCACCCCCCGCCGTTAGTTTCATTTTATTTTAGGTTCCCTGCCTTGCCAGGGAGTTGGCTCCCTAAGAGTAACCAAAAACTTGTGCTATAGTGCCACCTTCTGAAAAACAAAAGGAAGGTTCTTAATTACCAAACTACTGAACAGTTAGTATCAAAGTAAACAAAACTTGGGTCCACTAGGAAATGTGTTTGCTACTTCAAATACAGCAGACAGAGTTCATCAGACACTATTAAAAGCCATGGTAATGAGGGACACCTGGGTGGCTCAGTCCATTAATTATTGGACTCTTCATTTCAGCTCAGGTCACCATCTCAGAATCATGAGACTGACCGCTCCCCCCCTTCTGCTTTTTGCTCACTGGAGAATATACTTGAGGGTTCTCTCCCTTGCCCTCTGCCCTTCTTCCTGCTCACATTCTCTCTCTCTCACTCTCTCAAATAAATAAATAAATAAACACATAAATAAATAAATAAATTTTGTAAAGATCATGGTAACGAAGTATCAAAAAAAAAAAAAAAAGTTTTCTAGCAACCAAACCTAGACGCATGGAATATTGTAATCAAACCCCAAAATAATTCAAAATAACTTTTATGAAGAGATTCAGCAACTACAAGCAAACTCAGAATGGTAATACAATGATCTCAAGAATAAAATATGAACAGAAGGAGTACTTTACCAAAGATATTGAGATTCTTAAAAAAGAACCAAACAAATTCTAGAGCTGAAGAAGCCAATAAATGAGATGACAAATGCATTAAGAAGCACTGGAAATAGGGGCGCCTGGGTGGCTCAGTGGGTTGAGCCTCTGCCTTTAGCTCAGGTCGTGATCTCAGGGTCCTGGGATCGAGCCCCCCATCGGGCTCTCTGCTCAGCAGCGAGCCTGCTTCCCTCTCTCTCTGTCCGCCTCTCTGCCTACTTGTGATCTGCGATCTGTCTCTCTCTGTCAAATAAATAAATAAAATCTTTAAAAAAAAAAAAAGAAGCATTGGAAATAGAGCAGATCAGATGGAGAAGAAGATAAATTAGTTCAAAGATGGGAATATAGAAGTGATTCAGGTGGAAGAGGAGAGAGAACTAGGATTTTAAAAAGTGAAGAAGCCCTAGAGGAAATATCAGACTACCTTAGGAGAACCATCCTACGATTAATTGGGATTCTGGGAGAGGAGAGAGAAAGGGGGCAGAGGGCTCATTTATTTATTTATTTATTTATTTATTTTTAAGATTTTATTTATTTATTTGACAGAGATCACAAGTAGGCAGAGAGGCAGGCAGAGAGAGAGAGGAGGAAGCAGGCTCCCTGCTGAGCAGAAAGCCCGATGCGGTGCTGGATCCCAGGACCCTGGGATCATGACCCAAGCCGAAGGCAGAGGCTTTAACCCACTGAGCCACCCAGGCGCCCCCAGAGGGCTCATTTAAAGAAGTGATACTGAAACTTCCCAAACCATGGAAGGAACTGGATATAAAATTCTATGAAGTTTTAGAGCACCTTATTGTCCCAACACAAAAAGATCTCCAAGACACATTATATTAGAACTGTAAAAAAAAATAATAATAATAAGATTGTAACCTATGGTCATTTCTCAGTGGAAACTCTGTGGCCAGGAGAGAGTAGAATGATATAGTCAAATATTGAATAAGAACTGCCAACCAAGGGGCACCTGGGTGGCTCAGTGGGTTAAGCCTCTGCCTTCAGCTCAGGTTGTGACTTCAGGGTCCTGGGATTGAGCCCCACATCGGGCTCTCTCCTCTGCAGGGAGCCTGCTTCCTCCTTTCTCTCTCTGCCTGTCTCTCTGCCTACTTGTGATCTCTGTCTGTCAAATAAATAAATAAATAAAATCTTAAAAAAAAAATTGCCAATCAAGAATATTCCATTTGGTAAAGTTATCCTTCAGATATGAAGGAGAAATTTTGTTCAGATTTGTTCACAAAAACTGAGGGAGTTCACTATCACTAGACCTGCCTTATAACAGACGTTGAAAAAGAGCTCTTCAAGTTAAAAAAAAAAAAAAAAAAAAAGAAGTACAAAAATCTATGATTAATGTGATAAGTATTCAGGATTAGAAAATAACTACTCCAACTTGATAAAAAAATCAAAGCATAAAAAGATAATTTTTGACATCAAAAATATAAAAGGAGAAGAGTAAAAGGATGGAAACTTCATAGGCAAATGAAAATAAATTGCTATCAGCCCCCCCTGAAAATGTTTTTTGTAAACCTCATGGTCACCACAAAGTAAAAATCTAGAGCAGAGACACAAAACATGAAAAGAGGAAACTGAAAAAATCACCATGGAAAACCACCAGCTTACAAAGATAAAAAACAGAAGGAAAAAGAAACAATAGATAAAATAACCATAAGGCAAAAGATAACATGACAGTAGTAAATCCTTACATATCAATAATCACCCTAAATGTAAAGGATTGGACTCAACAATCTAAAGGCACAGAGTGCCTGGATGTATAAAAAAAACAAGACCCAACTACATGCTGCTTAAAGGAAACTCCTTTCAGCTCTGAAGACATATATAGGCTCAAAGTGAAAAGATGGAAGATGATATTTCAAGCAAATAGAAACCAAAAAATGGTGGGTATGGCCATACCTATATTGGACAAAATAGACATCAAGTCAAAAAAGTTAATGAGAGACAAAAAAGATTATTATATAACAAAAGTAATCTGTATATGAAGAAGATATAACAATTATAAATATATGCACTTCCAATACCTGAGCACCAAAACATATTAAGGAAATAATAACAGGTATTTAGGGAGAAATAACAATACAATAATTATAAAGGATTTCAATACCCCCTTATTACCAATGGATAAGTTGTCCAGTCAGAAAATCAATAAGGAAACATTGCAACTGAATTAATTAAACTTAAACTTTAAAACAAATAGATATAATAGACATATACAGAACATTCCCTCCAACAACATCAAGTGCACATGGAACACTCTCCAAGACAGATCATATATGATAGTTTACAAAACCAGTCTTAGCATATTTAAGATTAAAATCACTCCATCTTCTCTGACCACAATAATATGAAACTGGATATCAATAACGAGAAGAAAGTGAGAAGATCTACAAATATGTGAAAACCCAATAAAACATTTCTAAACAACCATTGGGTCAAAGAACAAATCAAAATGAAAACTTTTTAAAAAATCTCAAAGCAAATGAAAATAGAAATGTAACACATCAAATATGGATTTCAGCAAAAGCAGTTCTCAGAGCAATGTTTAAAGCAAAAAATGCACACATTAAGAAATTACAAAGATCTTAAATAAATGACTTAACTTTACAACTCAAGGCACTAGAAAAAGAATAAATTGAGCCCCAATTTAGTAGAAAGGAAGAAATAATAAAAATCAGAATGGAAATAAGCTAGAGACTAGAAAAACAATAGAAAGGATCAATGAAACTAAAAGCTGTTTCTTCAAAATTATAAACAAAATTGAAAAAAACCTTTAACTAGGCTAAGAAAAAAAGAGTAATACTCAAAATTAAAGAGAAAACATTACAACTGATACTACAGAAGTACATAGATGCTTGAGAACACTATGAACACTCATATGCCAACACATTACATAATCTAGAAGAGACGGATACATTTCTAGAAATGTACAGTCTATCAAGACCAAATCAGGAAGACATAGAAAATCTGAACAGACCAGTTGTAAGTAAAGAGACTGAATTGGCAACCACAAAACTGTCAACATGGAAAACTCTAGGACCAGAAGGCTTCCTTACAAAATTCTATCAAGCATTTAAAGAATTAGCATCAATCTTTCTTAAAGCCTACCAAAGTGTAATGGAGAAGGGAACACTTCCAAACTCATTTAGAAAGCCAGATTTAAACATAATTCTTGACACCATAAAACTCCTAGAAGAAAATGTAGCAGAGAAGCTTAATAACATTGATCTTGGCAGTGATTTTTTGGACATGATGTCAAAAACACAAACAATGAAAGCAAAATCAATAGATGGAACTACATCAAACTCAAAAGCTTCTGTACAGCAAAAGAAACAATAAAATGAAAAGACAACCTAAGGAATGGGAGAAAAATTTTGTAAACTATACATTGGATAAAGGGTTAAACACAAAATATATAAAAAACTCAGTCATTAATAGCAACAACAACAGCAACAACAACAACAAAAACAAAAAAATCAATTTAAAATGCGTAGAAGACATAAATAGACATTTCTCCAAAAAGGACATCAAAATGGCCAACAGACATCAGGGAAATGAAAATCAAAACCACAATGAGAGACCACCTCACAGCTTAGAACGGCTATCATTAAGAAAACAAGAGATAGTAGGTCCTAGTGGGGATATAATGAAAAGAAAACCTTTATACATTTTTTGTGGGAACGAAAATTCATCCAACCAGTATGGAAAACAACAGAGGTTCCTTAAAAAAATTAAAAATAGATTTACATATGATCCAGCAATTCCACCTCTGGATAAATAATACCCAAAGGAAATGAAAACAGGATTTCAGCAAGATATCTACACTCCCATATCCATCATGGCATTATTCAAAATAGCCAAGATATGGAAACAACCCAAATGCATATCAACAGATGAATGGATAAAAAAGGTGTGGCATATTACACAATGGAATAGTATTTAGCCATGAGAAAGAAAGATAGCCTCCCATTTAGAACAACATGGCTGGACCTTGAGGACATTCTAGTAAACAAAGTAAGTAGAAGAACAATTGTTGTATCACTCGTATGTAGAATCTAAAACAGTTAAAACTGTCAAAACAAGAGTAAAATGGTAGTTACCAGAGGATGGGTGTGGGATGGGGGGATTATAGATGATGTTTAAGTGTATGAAATTGTAATGAGTTGTAAATAAGCCTTAGAGACTTACTGCACAGTGCAATAAATACAGACAATAATATTTCACTATAATTATGTAATGTGATAAATATCACTGCACTGACAATCATATTACAATATATAAGTATATAAAGTGACACATTGTATACCTTAAACTTATTTAATGTTACATATCAAATTTATTCAAGAAAAATATATTAAACTAGTTTCTGCTAAACATCAATTTTTAAGTGTTCTTTATATCCCAGGTATTGAGTGTTGTCCTTTATCTACAATTTTTTTCTGTTAACATATACATATATACATATATCTTATTCTTAAGTCTGTGGTTCAAATTATTTGTTTTTAATTCTATAACTTTTATTTCCCAACTGTGTATTCCTTTAAACGATATCAATAACATGCATAAATGAATAATGAAACTGTCTGCTATTTATATTCAACTTCTTCACCTCATCTGTGCCACATCAATACAGTAATGGACATACGGAAGGATACTATCGCTGTCACAAGTGATTTTTAGCATTTCAAATTGTTTCTAAGATAAATTATTCACAGATCTGCATAGATTCATGCTAAACAAGTGTGGCATTTGTAGGCAATGCAACATCTTACACATTCTTTGTGACACTCTGCTACATAAATGCAGAAGTTGCAACAAGGTTTCAGATAGAGGAAAGGACACTGATTTCAAATTTACTCTTACTGCTGTGATGGTGCGTGTCTTATTTTTTCCCCTATGTTATGTTGAAAGAGCAATACCATGTTATAAGTGCCCTCAACTTCCAAATGGAAAACACTATTCCTTTATGGTCCAAAACAAACAAAAGACAAACAAAATGCATTTTGTTTTATAGTCTATTGATGTCTGGTAATTTTTATTTGTTTTTAAATTTCATGGGAAGGTTTCAAATACTTTTGGTCTTCCGAAAGTTTGGAAGATCTGTAACTCAAAGCAAACTAAAACAGATCCTTATTTAATAAATCTTCAATTTAGTTCCACATTCTAAGAATATTCTAGGATCACAGAAGTCCTCAGGCTAATAGTTCCCCCTTCATGTCAAAGTGACTCTGACTGGGATCAGAAAAGAAAATCGACGGTCTCTTTTCTGCTCACTGTATTTTACCTGCACAATCTTATGCCATTTTCTAGAACACTATGGAAGTGTGGAGTCTGAGCACTTCCAAGTACATATATGACTACAATTTTTTATTCTAAGACATTGACTATATTCCTTTACAAGACCAGATGAATCAGGAGCTTGGGATCTAAGCTAATGACATTATAACATGGAAACACTCAGAAAGCTCAGTCCCTTTACACCTAATCAACTTCTGAGTCTGTCCCCGATCCTTGTGCTAGGAGAGGAGAAAAATAGTCTGTAGTATAATTTTGTGCAGTGTGTTTAATCAACATACTCCCTGACTGAAGTATGAAAAATCATGGACTGACACTGCTCATTCAGCCCAAGAGAGTTTTTTGAGATCATAGAAGGGGAAAGAGGCTGTTTCATCTCCCAAACAAGAGATACATTGATCATTCATTCTGGGCTCTTAGGGAAAGCAAGCGAGAAAAAGAGCAAAAGCAAACAAAACAAAACAAAACAACCCCATAAATAATCAAAAGAACTAATTTAAAACCTTCAATTCCAAATGAAAGTGAAACATGCAAATGCTATGCTGCTAGCTACTGTTGTTTTGGCTAAATGGTGGGCATTTAGATTTGAGAAAATGCTTAGCTTAATCAAGGGCAGGAAGAAACTAATGTGCCTTCACAATTCTGTAAAAATGTCAGACTGCACAAGTGTCCAATATTTGGAGGTGACTAATAGCACATCTTTTGTTGTGGATGAACTGTTATTAATGATAATAGTAAGGAAAATCAAACATCAAACAAGAAGCTCGGCTTGGCTTGGATTTAAAATTAGCGTGGTATGATTTTAATTCTGTTTTTGTTTAAATTTTCGTTTGAATAGTTCAATAGCAATACAGAGTACTTTTTAGACGCCTAAAAACAATGCAATGTAGCTGATATATAAGCTGTGTTTTATACTGGTGCAGATGAACAGATCTATCACATGCTTATTTGTGTACATCTATACACACAGGAACATTAAAGCCAAATGCTCACCACCACGTTGAAGGAGTAAATAAAAGATCAGGAATTACGTGTATGTGCACAATATGAAATATACTAGCTAACTTTGATACATTTGTTATATTATCTTCCTTTTGGGTAAGGTACAGAACATTATGATTCCTTGGGGATAAATTCATTTGAATCACCACCAATATAGAAGAAACCAGGATCAAAGTCAAAAGTGTCACCGTAGTTAGAAATTCTGTGCTTTTTCCCCCCATTTTATTTTATTTCTTTTCAGTGTTCCAAAATTCTGTGCTTTTAATAAAAGGAAGATAAAACATTATTGCTAGATGATTTCAGGTCCATGAGCCTCAGTAACATAAATAATGTAAAAATCACTAAGTTAACCTTTGAAAGATTAATAACTTTACCAACACATTTTTATCTGAAGACAAATAAATATAACGTTTAAAAGTTTTATCAAGTGGACAGTAAATGGTATCTGGGTCTGTGCACGTATCACGCCACGTTTTCTATCTACCTGGCACAACATGACAGCAGTTGAACAGCAGGCTAAAGGAGGAAGGAGCAGTGTAATTGTTGCATCACTGAAGCGTGAATGCAGTCTAATGAACAGGATGGAAACTGCTCCGCCCATGCTCTTACTGTATTTTTCTTATTTCACTTACTTTCTGTATGCTCCTGTAGTCACTTGCTGGCATGTTGTCGTGTTTCTTGTCCACCTGCTGCATATTGAGTGCTATCTCAGGATCCTGGGAGTGCAATGATCTTTTTGTGCAGGAGTATTCTAATTACAGTCTACAATCTAGCTGAGATTCTGCTCCAGAAAGCAAGTGAAAATGCCCAATCCTCCCTACTGTCCATAAAGAACAAGTGGAAATAATTATGAAAATGCATTTGTCAATTGCCTTTGAGGTACATGTTATATTCTGACCGTGTTTTATACATTGACTTCAGTAAATTTCTCACTTAATTCTTTGCTGCCATTTTTTGACATTTGGAGAAAATAAACTTATAAGAGGGAGAGATAAATGAAGATAAATGTACTTTCCTGTCTCCATCATGGCTAATGCTAAATCTCTTTATTAAAAAAAAAAAATTGGGGGGTGCCTGGGTGGCTAAGCCAGTTAAACACCTGCCTTAAGCTCAGATCATGATCCTGGGGTCCTGGGATCCAGCCCCATATCAGGCTCCCTGATGAGTGGGGAGTTTCTCCCTCTCTCTCTGCTCATCCCCTACTTCTGCTCTCTCTTTCTGTCAAATAAATAAAATATTTTAAAAAAGGAAAAATAAAAGTTTTAACATGCATTAATTAATTAATTGAATTTTTTTGAATATAGTCAACACATGATGTTACATTAGTTCCAACATCTCTTTAAATATATAAATTTGTTTTCTTTAGGATATCAGCTTAATTTTGCTTATTTATTTCACCCTCTTTCCAAAAGACCAAGTAATTATTTTACTGAATAGTAATAATATCTTAAGGTATTGTAACAAGATTGTAACACCAGAAATCTGACATTTAATCCTACATTTTAACCCTGGATATCATTAAAAGTTTTATTAGGATAGGTCACTTATGTTTCCGGGTGTTCATTTCTTAAATGAATTAGGAAGAAGCATGAATAAATGCCTTTAGAAACTTGTTAATTCTGACATGTCTGTGATTCCATTTATGGTTTACTCCTTTGCCAAGTGCAATTGGTAGTCCATGTTGGAAGCAAAACATATTTCTTTATATCAGTAATTAAAGGCATGATAAATATATTCTAAGACATATGCATAGTTTTATTTTTTACGCCACTGATTTTGCATTCATGACTGTCCTTCAGCTCTAACGAGCTTAAACAATAATGCTAGCGTTCTAGATGTTGTGAGTGGTATAAGGTGACACAGAAGGTTTTTCTTACTTCACAGTATTTCCTAAAGTAAGCATTTATATAATCACCTTTTTTCCTGTTTGTAAATGTTCTGGGATAATGTTTTATATATGACAAAAGTATAAATATTTATGCACAACATTGGGTATGGATATATGAAGTCCATTTGCATTATTCTTTTAAAGCCAAATATGTTTATCTTTACCCATATTCAGAATTTGTTCTCTGACACCAATATTCTCCTCTTTTCTCTCAGCCATCTCATTACTTCACTACCTCTATATTCTTGCCAATCACTTACCATATAGGAAACACATATAAATATTTGAAGTGACGTTGAACTGTTGCACTGAATCAAAAAGACTTGGACTCTGTGGCAACAGCTAAGCTGGTTTAAATCTCCAATCTGAGATGTGACCTTGAACAACTTTAATTACCCATCTCTCAGATGGGTAATATTGCTTGCTTTATACTTCTATTATAATAATAAAATGATATATTATTTGAGGTAGATTCAAGAAAAGATACCTAAAAATTCATTTGAATTTTATAAAATAAGTTTGTGAATTCTACATACTAGTAATATTTTAGTATGCTATACTTTTGTTTACATTTGCTTCTTATTAACTGTCAGAACATTGATCTAATGGAATAAAGCACCATGTTCAGTCCAAAATTTCTAGCAAGTACCACTTGATTATTCTTTTCTTACTTCCTACTTCCAGTGACTTTTATCAGGTTGTTACTATCCCATACCATGAACATGTTAATAGGCCCTTTAAAGGTATCTCTTTATTCCAAATAAGAGATTATGTTACAAGTATCTGGGCTTTATTTTTCATGCTCTTTCTTATTTCTCTAATAAAATACAACCTATTGTTATAGTCTTGAAGGAGCTAGCTCAAATATTATTTCCCAGTTTCTCAGGATAGATTTGTTATGACTTCCTTTATTACTTCTAAGGCACTTTTTATAACACAGTATAATTGTCATTATGTCTGTTTTCTGCAATAGAGGCTACAACTCTTAACTCTGAAATTTCAGCATAATGAGAATGTATAGAAAGGCAGAGAGAGAGAATGAACTATATGTTTGTTGAAAAGAGAAATTAAATCACAAGTATCAGTTTTTAGGTTAGAATAATATTAACTAGAAAATTATGATTTTATAGTACCTTAAAATTTATTTGTTGAGCACAGTAGTACATGTGAACTAAACTTCTTTTTGAAGAATATTATAATATATATTTTAATAATCTGATGCTCAGTAATATTTTAGCCTAATTAATTCTATCTTTCTTTCTCTCCATTCTTTCCCATTTCCTTTCTACTGCATGCCATTTACTTTCCGTTCATATTGCAAGGGTCCTTGTCAAAGTTTGTCCCCATAAATAGGAGATTTGAATTGAAAGAAGACTTAAGGGTTAGGAAGATTCTGAAGATAAGCTCATCTCCTTCAAATTTATGTTTACCCTGGTCTGATGAAAACATATTAACAAGATATAGTTAATAATTGCAGGGTTCTAAGATCATAGAGGGATATATACAAGTCTTTGTGCAGAAAAATGCAGGTACATTTCTGTTGATCAGACAATGAAGCTGTGTATAAACTGAAGTCTTACCACTTTAATAGGAAAAATTTATAATTCCAGCTCCACATGGAGAAAGAACATCGTCATTATTAGTAAGAATTAGAGATTAGATAGAAGGAGCTAAGCTTGAGAATATGTATGTGTATGGGTGATTTGGTTTTAACTACAAGTCATGTTCAGATTCCCTTTAAGTACAATGCAAGTTAACATTTCTTTCTCTGTGGCATTTGTATTAATTGACTTGAGGATGAATGGTAGCAATCCTAGAGGATGCTTGTCTCTATACAAGGTTGACATTTAATTCAACTGACTATCAAGCATGACTGCAAAGAGGATTGCACTTTGTGTCCAGATTGTGGAATTAGTTATCATTATTTAAGTATTACAGTTTATATAATGACACTAAAACACGTTCTATCCTTCAATCTATTTTTTTTTTCCTTTAGAATACAACACCGATATTAATTGTGGAGTCTCAGTGTGGCATCTCTCTTGATCAAATGGGGGCCCCCAAATGTGGGGGAATGATAAGGTGGAAGCCAATGGCCAGCGCTGTGAAAAGAATTCATCTGAGACAGAAAAAGGAGGTAGAAGTTTATTAAATACACTGCAAGGGAGTGGCAGGCAGGGCACCAAAAGGGAAGCTGTCTGCAACATAGTGGGTGGGGGCTGTTTTTAAAGGGGGAATGTGAAGACTTATGGTAACATATGGAATGTTCCCTTTTTCGGTAAACATGCCTGGTTGTAAGTAGCCCATTGTTTAGTTAGGGCCCATGGATACCTTGAGGTGAGTCGCCTGATGGGCCTGTCTCTACTCAGCCAGGTGGCTGCTGTGGGCCCTTTCTACATTCCATCGCTAAAGCCTGTGTGCCTAAAAGTGGCTTCTACATAAAGTATTAAAAAAAAAAAAAAAGTGCCACTGGGGGTGCCTGGGTGGCTCAGTGGGTTAAGCCTCTGTCTTTGGCTCAGGTCATGATCTCAGGGTCCTGGGATTGAGCCCCGCATCGGGCTCTCTCCTCAGAATGGAGCCTGCTTCCCCCTCTCTCTCTGTCTGCCTCTCTGCCTACTTGTGATCTCTCTCTCTCTCTCTGCCAAATAAAGAAATACAATCTTTAAAAAAATACCATTGTTTCTTGAAGCCACACAAACCTTACGTTATTGACTATCATTTCTCTGAACTTTACCAACTTTACCGTCTCTACCAAGAAACCCATTAACTCCTTTCCAGCAGGACCACCTTTTGAAAGAATAATGTCTTGATAGTTAACTTTTTTTCTACAATTCCATGGCATGTCTTTTAACATTGCCTTGCTGCTATGTCCTCATGCCTCATTTGCTATGCAACAAATGAGGACATTCATTGAAAATTTATATGAAGAAAAGTCCTAGGGGTGCCTAGGTGACTCAGTCATTAAGTGTCTGCCTTCAGCTCAGGTCATGATCCCAGCATCCTAAGATCCAGTCCTGAATCGGGTTCCCTGCTCGGTGGGGAATCTGCTTCTTCCTCTTCCTCTGCTTGCTGTCCCCCCTGCTGTGCTCTCTCTGTGTAAATAAATAAATAAATAAATAAACAAAATTTTATTTAAAAAAAAAAAAAAAGGAAAGAAAGAAAAGAAAAATCCTTAAACAATAGGAAATAGCATTTCCTACCTGGATGCTAGAGAGCTATGTTAAATCCAAAGAGAAAGAAAAAGAAATAGAAATTGAAGGATTAAAAAAAAAATGTATTGATAAGTCCTTTCTTAGTCTTCTTTTGTGGTTCCCTAGTATGATCAGCCTGGTTAAATGCCACAATGTTCATTAAGCAACACCAGCTGAACTTCCTGCTTGACAAATGATTAGTGAAACTTCTACCACTTTAATATGCTACCCTATAATATTTCAGCCTTTGTTATTTTCATAAAATATAAACTTCAATCAATATAACCCAACTCGTGATAAAAATTGGCTGTGAAATGAATAGTCATAGAGGATTTCCAGAAGAAATTATGCTCTTATCCAATTGGACTAAATAATTTTCCTATTGAGACTCAAACTATGGGAGAGATGCATAAATAGATCGAAATTTTAGACCCTCATAAGATTGATATCTGGGTTTTTGCATAGGCTAGCTTCAAATATTATATACAAAATAACTTTGCTTCTTGATGGAAGAATATCAAGCACACATATGTAAAGACCAACCTTACCCTATACTGTTTATAATAACAGCCCTGTCCTTGTAGAAGGTAGACTTAAGGTAGTTTTCCTTTTTTATACTGTCCTCTTTATCATCTTCATGAAAGTTTGAAGAACTGAAGAAAAATTATGTCACTAAAATTAACTAAGCCAAGTATGTACGACTTTTCCTGTTTTTGAAGCTAACACCTTTGATTCTCCTAAAAGTAGTCGTATGGATTGTTCTAGTTCCTTCTTCCTTCACCCCCTGCTTAGGCTAAATGTTATCACCCATTAATCATTTATTTAGCACTCCTCACAACAAGCTGTTTTCTGGAGAAAAAAAAAAAATAGAAAAAAGATACTTTTTTTTTTTCTTCTTAATTTTAAGCTTTTTTGAGCCAAGGCAACTGCCTGCAAGTGAGGAATTAAACTCTTTTAAAGTTCCGGTATTCACTGTTTACAGGAATTTACAGGAGAGATAGTCAAATGAAGAACGGATTCTGAATCCAAAAGCAAAACTTGCCAAAGAAAATTCTCTTCCTCCTCACACACACACAAAGCCTCTGGACTTTGGGAAAAAACAACTATAATGACCTTGCAGTTGCTGAGCTAGGTCTTTTTGACCCTCAAAAGGCTAAGAAAAAGTTGAGTATTTATTTGATAGTCTAATCTACACTGAGCCAGTGAAAATGGGATAGAACATGAAAGAATAGTCTTCCCAAATTTCTAGAAGGGGGTTGATGGCTGTATTTGAATCACAGACAGGACAAAGCATGTTTGCTGCTTATCACTTTGAGATCCCAGATACAAAGGATGTTTTCAAACACTCAACAGGAGTTTTAATTATCAGAACAGCTTTTTTTTTTTTAATAGCTCTTAATCTGAAGGGCTCCAGCTGACTTTCAAGAGAATCATAAAGTAGGAGTGCTAGAGGAATAGAATTATTAAAAGATTAGAGTTGAATGGAACACAAAATTAAATTTTTGTTTGGTTCTTAACAAAATTACTTTGAAATATAAAATTACATTAATTAGAGTTGGTTTCTGGTTCTGCATTTAAATAGCTTGGAATTTGCCATTCCACACTGACAAGTAAAAAGCTGAACAAACTGAAAAAAATCAACGATTGTTCTTGGATCCTTAAGAGAAGGGAGGACATATGACAAACTAGACAAACTACTGTGTTCAGGATTGGAGAGACAGAAAGGCAAATATAGGAAATAAGAACTTACCAGAGCTGACGTTCAGGACCAGAAACTTCTGTGGAACCAGTGGTAAGTAGGAGGGCCTGAACTGGAATTGATAAATTGCTGGAGGCTCAGTGTGGACAGTTCTAAGAGTTAAAAACTTCAGGATAACCCAATTATGGGATAGGAGGACTTCTACTTTCCTGTGCAATTTGCCTCTAGGATTTTAATCAGGTTCCCGAAGTAAATATCAGAGAAATATCTCCTGTTTCTAGCAGGAGATAGGGAAAAAGAACCATCTTGAAATATACCAGAGCACTCTGTTTTTCTTAACAAGACCTTCCTTCAGGAGAAACTGTTTAGCCAGAACTTAACCTGCTGGGGTTTTATCACAGACCAACTAATCTAGAGGAAGGAAAATGCCCAACTATAACACAGTTGAGCCATCCTATCTGAATCAAGGGGAAGAAAAACAAAAACAAAAACAGAGCTGAGAACCTATGAAGCCCAACTATAACACACTTGAGCCATCCTATCTGAATCAAGGGGAAGAAAAACAAAAACAAAAACAGAGCTGAGAAAATATGAAGAACCCAGAGAAATAGAAATAGGCTCACCAAAATACCTAGACCTGATCTTAGGACCACAGAATGCTTTCACTCACCCCATACTTTACCACCGCATTACCAAGGGCCTATTGCAGCAATCACCTTCAGCCAATAAATCACGTTTATCTATTAAGGAAAAAAAAAATTACAAGGCGTATGAGAAGGAAACACACACAAACACACACACACACAACTTGAAGAGACAGAACAAACATCAGAACCAGACATAACGGAGATTGGAATTATCAAAGGTTACCAGGGATAAAGAAAGACATTACATAATAATAAAAGGGTCAATTCTCCGAGGAGACATAACAATTCTTAATTTGGGTGCACCTCACAGAACATCAAAATATACATGACATATAAATAGATAGATATATACACATCATCATATATATATCATTATGTACAGCAGAAGGGAAGTAGTATATATATAGGTATATATATCTAATATATACATCATCATATATGATGATGATGTATGTGTGTGTGTCTGTGTGTGTGCATGTTTGTGTGTCTATGTAAATAAATTTAATGGAATATTACTCAGCCATAAAAAAGAACAAAATCTTACCATTTGCAGTGACATGATGGAGCTAGAGAGTATTATGCTAAGTGAAATAAGTCAGTCAGAGAAAGAAAAATACTATATGATTTCACTCATATGTGGGATTTAAGTAACAAAACAAATGAGCAAAGGTGAAAAAAAAGAAAGGGAGGCAAACCAAGACACATCTCTTAGTAGAGAACAAACTGATGATTAACAGAGGGGAGTTGGGTGGGGAAGGTGGGTGAAATAAGTGATGGGGATTAAAGAGGGCACTTGTGATGAGCACTGGGTCTTGTATGGAACTGTTGAATCACTGTATTGTACATCTGACACTAATATAATACTGTATGTTAACTAACTGGAATTTAAATAAAAACTTTATAAAATGGAGTCTTCAATTAAAAAAATAAGGTAGTATAAACCTATGTGTATTATTAAGATAGTATAAACCTAAGTGTATCAGGAAATATGACTAATGAAAGAAGGAGAAATGGAACAAACTCTTCAAATCATCCAAGGAAAACTGAAGTAAATGCCCATTTGGTGAGGTTACCAAGAATCCTAAAAATTGGTCAATTTGGGGGGGGGGGACTCAAGTAGCAGGCGTATAATAATACAAAGAAAAAAAATGAATGTTAACAGTTATTGCATTTAATGTCAAATGAGTGGATCTATTAAAAGGAAAGTTATAAAGTCAGTGTAAAATGGAGAAAGTTGTAATTTAAAAATAAATAAATTGAAAACAAAATGCCTAAGTCTGAAAAGGAGTGAGACATACATTACCAGAAATTATAAAAGAAGGAGTGCAAACATTAAGAGTAGATTAAATTGGTTGAAAGATTAAAGAAAGTAAACAAAGAATAACTTTATGTAGCATTAAGTGTTAATGATGTAATTATGATTTCAGCATGGCAATAAAAGTATCTTGTTAAATAATGAGAAAAAGAACACTTTATAATAATACTTTTTACGTATAGGGGACTACAAAACTTGTATTGCTGTGTAAATTTAAAATTCATGATGTCCCTGCCTTATGGTGTTCCTAAGTTATTCAAAGCAATGAGAACTTCTTTTTAAAGACTTTATTCAAATTCCAGGTAGTTAACATACAGTGCAATATCAGTTTCAGGTGTACAGTAATGTGATTCGGCATTTCCATACAACACCTGGTGCTCATCACATGTGCCCTCTCACCACATGTGCCCTCCTTAATCCCCATTACCTCTTTCACCCACCCCCACCCACCTCCAGCTTGGTAACCATCAGTTTTTTAATGAGGACTTTTTAAAAAAAAGTATTTACTTTAAGAATTTAGGAGGATATCGGGGCACCTGGGTGGCTCAGTGGGTTAAGCCTCTGCCTTCAGCTCAGGTCGTGGTCCCAGGGCCCTGGGATCGAGCCCCACATCGGGCTCTCTGCTCAGCCTGGAGCCTGCTTCCTCCTCTCTCTCTGCCTGCCTCTCTGCCTACTTGTGATCTCTGTCTGTCAAATAGATAAATAAAATCTTAAAAAAAAAAAAAAAAGAATTTAGGAGGATGTCAATATAAAGTAAGAAGACATTTATTACAACATTAGAAATTAGGAGTCAAAAATAAAAAAAATGTATGAAGTGAATGTGTATGAATGTCTGTAGAGTAGATTTTCTTGGTCAAGGAAAATGAAAAGAGTAAAAATAGAAAAAATGTTAAAGGAAACATAATCACACGTACAGGTCAATAGAATAATAAAATATTAATACTAGCAGCTCTTGGCAGCATTATTCAAATATCTTGAAAAAATATATTGAGAAAAGAATTACATATGGATAATTTAAAACTACCAAAATTGAACCTAAGAGAAAAAATGGAAAACTTGAATAGACTAATTACTGCATAAGTGGATATATGTTTAGATCACTGAAAATGAACTACACAGCTGAGTTTTACCTCATCTTAATAAAACATGATAAATGATCTTTACATTTCTGGACATTGAAAATCATGGAATTTTTAAAAAGTTTTACTTATTTATTCATTTATTTAAAAATTTGAAGTATAATTGACATATATTAATCTTAGGTGTGCAATGTAGAAATTTGATATTTATAAAATGATCACTGCAATACATCTAGTAAATATTAATTACCATACAGTTATAGAAGTTTTTTTTTTTCTTGTGAGGGAAAATCAAGATCTATTCTCCTAGCAACTTTCAAATATGCAATACAGTATTATTAACTAGTTACAATGTTAAACATCATATTTCCATGCCTTAGTTTATATCTTTCAATCACTTTACCCATTTCACACCCCCCACTAAAATATTTTTAAACCTATAGATACATATATAGAAAGAAGAGTGTAATGGGTATCCATATTTTTTTGTTTGTTTGTTTATTCATTTGCTCAATGATGTGGTTTCTGGCATGGCATCTCTTGCATGAGAGGTTTTAATACAGAAATATTTTTGATGTGGTTTTATCAGTATATGAAAGTTTAATACAAAAATCAAATAAAAGTAGTCCATAAAAAGAAAGTATAGATCGATTTTACGTATGTATGTGTATATAAAATTTGTATATAGTATTAGAAAATCATCACTAGAATAGCTGAACATCCTAATAAAATTAATAGGATATTAGGAACAAAAATGGAAAGATAAAAAAAGCATAGAGAATCTAGAACTAGATTAAGTAGATATCAGATGTAATTATATACATATAGTTGATGGCATATCAATAAATCAATGTTGATAAAATTAATTTATTAATTAAATAAATAAATTAACAAAATAATAAAATAATAAAAATACCACACATGGTTGTATAATCCCAGTTATGTCTATAACAAAATCCATAATAAACAGTTAAAAAAATTAACATGTTTACATTCAAAGTGTTGGATTTTGAGGTGATCTTTACTATCTTCAATGTATTTTATATATCTTTTAAAATTTGAAAAACAAGCACTGGGGTTGAAAATATTTAAATATTGTCTCTGAATTTATTTATATATATATATATAAAATACATAAATAATATATAAATGAATATGTAAAACATATTTATGAAGCATTGCCTTTTTTTAATATGAGAAGCCTATTAACTTTTTTGACACAGATCTAAGTAACAATTATTACCTCCCTTTTAAGTGATAATTTCAGGTTATCTTTATTTAAAAATTACATTTGTTGTGATGAGCATTGGGTGTTGTATATAAGTGATGAATCACTGAATTCTATACCTGAAACTAATATTGCATTGTACGTTAACTAACTGGAATTTAAATAAAAATTTGGAAAAAATAAATAAAATACACTTAAAATCATCTATGAATACTTGAGAGAAATGTCCTAGGCAGTTACTTAAATTGCTTATGAAAAAGTAATGACTACCAAGATGTGAGATGCACTGAAAAGGTGGTGGGGCATGTTTTCCATTTATTCCTCCCAGAAAATTGCTTTGATGGGAAAAGTCCTAAGTAGATGATCACTCAGTTTGTGCAGATCATGAATACATCTACTACTTTCAGATAATTGTGTTATTCAATATTTCTAGAAAATACTTATACATTGGTGGAGCATCCTGTACTCAAAGCCCTTATAACCCATAAAAACATTCCAGTTTATAAATATATTTTTCAGAAATCCCACAAAATATATAAATATATTTTTCAGAAATCAAAATCACTCCTTTTAATTAAATAACTTAATAATCTAATGGAGTAGGACAGAGAAATGTGTGTTATACTATAAAGAACAAATGCTATAGGCTCACTACTTGTGATCTTAGAAAATAATTTTATCTAAGTCTCTCTGCCTAAATGTATATAGAGATGATATAGATACCTAATTTATTCTATTTCTTTAAGGACTTAAACATGCATGCAAATTTATTCAAATTATTGGCATAGAGCAGATGAAGCATGTTAAATCAATGAAAGCATAAATACCACCAAAATTATCTTTAAAGGGTTAAAGGCTTCTTAATGCAAATCAGACACAACAGGACTGTAACATGTCATCTGATAGCTTTTAAAAAGAGATTTTATTTATTTATTTTAAGGAGAGATAGAGAGCATGAGCAGGGGGAGGGACAGAGGCAGAGGTGAGGGAGAATCTCAAGCGGACACTATGCTGAATATGGAGCCTGATGGGTGTTGATCTCAGGACACTGAGATCATGACCTGAACCGAAATGGTTCAGGCTTAACCATCTAAGCCACCCAGGCATCCCTCTGATAGCTTTTATGGGGGCATTAATGAAAATAAATAAAAATAAAAATAAATAAATAAAATAAATAAAAAAATAAAAGCTGAAATGGTTCAGACTTAACCAACTAAGCCATCCAAACATCCCTCTGATAGCTTTTATGGGGACATTAAAACTGTAAAGGAATGTGTCTGACCCAGCAGTCTGCATCAGGTAGGGCAGGCAATGTAGTTTAGAGGCAAGGTGTTCTGGATTCTGGGAAGACCAGGATCATATTGCCTGGAATTCGGTTGTCTGGTGAGAAACTGCTTCCTAGACAGTTGTCTTTTGCTGTCACCTCACATGGCAGAAAGGACAGGGGAGCTGTCTTGATATTTATAAGGGAACTTCTCCTATCCATGAAGTCTCTGTCTGCATGGCTGTCAAAAATTTGGAGGGAAACAAAATGCAGAAATAAAACCAACAAATTATTGAAGTAGTAATTAGAAAAAGTTTATTGTGTACATGCCAAAAAGATAGTTTGCAAACCAGGAGCATTCAAACCAAAATATGGTATTAGGTTCAGAGTTATAGATATATTTTAAGCATCACAAATAAGATTTTTTATTTGTCACCATTAAAGGTCTGAATTTAATTAGATTCTTGAACTGATGGCTCATATCCTGATATCAGCTCATTCAACTTTAACATGTATCTCACCTGCAGCATATTTTCCAGAACTACTAGCTTCACCGTGAAGCCTCATGATCTTTCCCAATTCAAACTTAGGCTTCTTCAGCATTTCTACTTTTCTAGCAAAGATATCGTGAAGTGGAAATAGACTGGCAATCCTTTTCTATGTCTTTTCTTCATGCTTGCTTGTATCACTTTATTAACCACTTTTTCTTTTTTCTTTCTTTCTTTTTTTTTTTTTCAAGTCATTTATCTACACCTCTAGAGTCATGATTTCTGGCATCTTTTTCCAAAATTGGCAGACTTGTTGATGCTGAGCATTAAGAGGCCTTCCGACTCTGATTATTTCATATGTATGTATGTATGCATGTATGTATTATTTATTTATTTTAGTAAGATCAATGCAAAGTAAACAAAGCAAATCACCATCAATAATCTTGGCATCAACATGAGCTTCGGTCATAGGCTGCCTTTTTTTGACGATGGAGCATAATTTGGTCCAGGTAAGATCCATGCCATGGAAATTAGGTAGTTTTTACCCCAAATGTCCTCAGTAATTAAATTTAATTTCTAAGTGCTTTTTCATAATTCTGCAGATTAGCAAGGCTTACTTCAAAAACAGGACCCTTGAACCCATCAGATGTGATTTGGGTTCCTTGCATTCTTGTGACTAGTGTTTTTCCAATATTTCTGTTTTCCCCCAATATCTCTTATATCGAACAAAACTGGTGCTTTCACATCATACCAATCTTTCTTAGAGAACAGATCAACCATTTTCTTCTTGGTTCCCTTTTTGCCTCCTTTCCCAGGTGCTTGTTCTTGCCAATGCCATGTTCAGGGAGCCCCAGAGTTATACCGTTATAAAGCAACTTATATAGTATAGAGGCTGTGACTGCTTACTTACTCTTCACTGTGATTGGTTGCAATATTTGAATTTTCTTAAATTTAAGGGAGTTGGTTAGTGATTACTTCATATTGATTTGGGGAAATACTTTAAGTTTCACTTATGATGTTTTGAGATATAAGCAAGAAGTAACCAGATCAGATTAGCCTCACTTGTCTTAGAAAATAAACTAAGTTTTACTTGTATGACTACACTAGTTTTGTTTGCTCAAAGAATTTCAAGTCTGTATTCTATTTGTGTGATTTTTTTAAAGTAATAATAATTACTTAATAATTATTAACATACAGTAACATACAATAATTAACATACAGCGCTTATCAGTTTCAGGTGTAGAATATAATGATTCAACACATCTATACTTTTTTTAGTGTTTATCATGATATGTGTACTCTTAATCACCTTTATCTATTTCATCCATCCCTCCCAAACACCTCTCCTCTGGCAACCACCAGTTTGTTCTCTGTTATTTGAGTGTGTTTTCTTGTCCCTTCTTTATTTTTGTTTGTTTCATATCTTGAATTCTACATATGAGTGAAATCCTTGTCCATTCACAAATGAAATGATAAATGAAATGATAAAAACAAATGAAAGGATAAAAACAATGTGGTATATATTTCATATATATTACTCAGCCATAAAAAAATGGAATCTTGTTATCTGAAACAACATGGATGGACCTAGAGGATATTAAGCTAAGTGTTTTTGGAGATTTTCTCTGTCCCTTTCTTGTCTTTGTCATTTTTGGTCTTTCCTTTCCACTCAGAGTCCCCTTTATATTTCATGCAGGGATGGTTTAGTGGTCATGAACTCCCCTTAGTTTTTGTTTGTCTGGGAAATGCTTTAGTTTTCCTTTTTATTCTGAATTTTATTCTGAATGCTGGATAGAGTATTCCTGGCTGTGGATTTTTCCCTTTCAGCATTTTGAATATATCATGTCATTCTCTTCTGGCTTGCCAAGTTTCTGTTGAGAGGTTTGCAGCTAGCCTTATGGATCTCTTGTAAGTTAGGGACTTCCTTGTCTTGCTGGTTTTAGGATTTTTTCTTTATCTCTGTGTCTTGGTGTTGGCCTGCTTTTATTGATTTTGATGGAAGTTCTCTGTGCCTCCTGGATTTGGATGTCTGATTTCGTTCCCAGATTAGGGAAGTTCTCAGCTATCATTTCCTTAGGTAAATTTTCTGCTCCTTTTCTCTCTCTTCTTCTTCTGGGACCCCTATAATACAGATGTTACTATGTTTGTTGGAGTCACTGAATTCCCTAAACCTATTCTCATGTTCCATAATTTTCTCTTTTGTTCAGCTTCATTATTTTCCATTATTTTATCTCCTATATCCCTTATTCCTTCCTCTGCTTCTCCCATCCTTGTGCTCATTACACAAATCTGTTTTGAATCTCAGTTATTGTATTTTTCATTTCTGATTGCTTTTTAACTCTTTTATCTCTGAAGTATTCCATTCTTTCCTCAAGCCTAGTGAGTATTCTTATGATTGTTGCTTTAAATTCTCTATCATGAATGTTACTTGTATCTGTTTCACTTAGATCTCTAGCCATGACCTTATATTGTTCTTTCATTTGGGATGAATTCCTCCCTTTTGGAATTCTGTCCAAGTCTCTGCCCTCTTCTCTGCAAAGGGAGAAAAGCCCATTATGTTTCTTACTCCTGAGAGTAATAGCTTTATGAAGAAGAGATTATACATTGTCTCTGGTGTGTCCTGTGTGTACTCTACTATTGGGTTTAGGTTGCTCTGTCATCTGTAGAGACTCTCCTTGCCTATAGTGGGCAGTATTTGATCCTTGGCCTGAATGTAGCAAGTATTTATTTATTTATTTATTTGACAGGCAGAGATCACAAGTAGGCAGAGAGGTGGGCAGAGAGAGAGAGGAAGGGAAGCAGGCTCCCTGCTAAGCAAAGAGCCCAATGCCGGGCTCGATCTCAGAACCCTGGGATCATGACCTGAGCCAAAGGCAGAGGCTTTAACCCACTGAGCCACCCAGGTGCCCCCAGAATGTAGCAAGTTTTAACTAGATGTGTTCTAGTCTGCTTGTTAATTGGGACCTGATACTACCACGACAACTGAAGCCCTGCAGAAATCTCTGGTCAGGAGATGTGGTGTGGACAAGGGTTTCTGCTGGTTTTCTGGGGAAGGGGCCCACCATGCTAAGACTGAGACAAGGTTGACCAAGAAGAGCAGTCCTGTCAGAGCACAGGGTTATGGGATTGGTTTTAAAAAGTTATGCATTCAGTGTTAATGGTGTGTGGCTTACCACAGGTGACTACATTTATGATGAGAGGCAGGATAGGGAAATGGCTCATCCAGCAACTTTGTCCCAGAAAGGACCCCTCCACACATGCACACCACCTCCCTGGAGGCACTCCAAGAAGAGCAACTAATCTGCCTTGTGGGTCCCAAGCATTTTTCATATCACTGTTTCCATGCTGTCTGCCTCCAAGTTGTTTACTTGCCTTCTCTCCAGGAGGGGCAGTGCCCCCAGGGCTCTATCTCAGCTAAGACTGCTGATGTTCAAAACTCCTATCTTTAAGCTCTGCTGATTGCAAGGACTCAGAAAAATCAGTCTCTCTCATTTTCCCAGCTAATCGCTTTGGGGAAGTATTCGCCTTGTGCATTTCTCTGTGGGCTGCTCTCTCTGGTGCTTGTGTACATGCTTTTTTTCTCTGTGACCAGATCTCCCTCCCTGCAGCAACACAAGTGATGTGATTAGCTTCTTCCAGAAACCATGTCTCTGTACTTCCTACCTTCTTCAATGTGCTTTCTTCTCTATCTTTAGTTGTGAAGTTTGTTCTGTCAGTCTTCATGTTGATTTCTGGGGTATTTAGAATGATTTGATAGTTATCTAGTTGTGTTTCTGGAATGAGAGGAGCTTAGGGTCCTCCTACTCCACTGCTGTCTTAGGTCCTCTAAAGTAGTTTAAATCACTGAATGTATTTATGGCCTCCCTATTTAATTTTAATCTAAAATGTGTACATGAATTGGCATATTTATTTTTCAGAATATGTTTCATTCATAAGTACATTTCTATTTTCTAAATTTATGTATTTCCATTTTGTAGCATCATATTATCATTTTTAAATAAAATAAGCATTATTCAGTTACATTTATAAGGTAAATATGTAATTAGATTTAATTTCTTCCTATTTTTTTCTATTCTTACTTGAACAAAATTTGATAAGATATTAACAGAGCTGTCAACATTTGTTAGTAGAAAGAGGTAGTATTGCTCATTGCAATTCAACTTATTAATAATTAAGAAAAAAAAACTAAAGTCTTCACACTTTTAATGTATCCATAGAGAAGATACCATAACAGTATTCATGAAAAATACAAAACAGTTGTATTAAAAGAGGGTGCCATCCTGAGAGTAAATAAGCAGGACCACACTGATAGTCTTGGATATTCCTTAAAGGATATATTGAGAAGAATGGCCCTCATTGAATATTAAACTTTCTGGACAGGTTTTAACTAATAAGACTTCATCAGTTAGTCTGTTTAACAAAACCTTTCTGGTTGTTGCATGGTTGGCAGGGCTGGTGTAGCAGTGTTTTAAGAATTGGTCAGGGTGGAGCGCCTGGGTGGCTCAGTGGGTTAAAGCCTCTGCCTTCAGCTCAGGTCATGATCCCAGAGTCCTGGGATCGAGCCCCACGTCGGGCTCTCTGCCCAGCGGGGAGCCTGCTTCCCTTCCTCTCTCTCTGCCTGCCTCTCTGCCTACTTGTGATCTCTGTCAAATAAATAAATAAATAATCTTTAAAAAAAAAAAGAAGCAGTCAGGGTGGAAAAAAAACACCCTGCATTTAATCTCACATTATTATTATACATAAAGCAGTATTAAAGTATTGAGAAATATATTGGGAAACCCATTTTTCTCCTGTCCTTAATTTAGAAGATGTATTATTTATAACTCATTAAAAAGTTTTTATTTAAATTCCAGTTAGTTAACATACAGTGTAATATTAGTTTCAGGTGTAGAATATAGTGATTCCACAATTCCATACCATACCTGGTGCTCATCATAACAGGTGCACTCCCTAGTCTCCATCACTTGTTTCCCCTATTCCCTACCCACTTTACCTCTGGTAACTGGTTTTAAAGACAGAAGTGGGAACTGGTATTTATTTGTCACCAGAGTCAGCAGTGGATCTACAGATGAGGACATTTAACTCTAATTTTGAGAGTGCTCTTGTTATTGTAATTTTCAGATAACAGAACTAAGAATCAGAATAGTTCAGGAAATTTTCCCAGATCTGACAGAGAAGGATTAAAGAAGAAACCTAGATAATACCGAAGCAGTTCTTTTCCAGTATGATTCAAACACTGAGGAAGGAAGAGTCCTGGTTAACATAACAACCTGATTTCCTGGATGTAAGTTCATGGACATATCAAGAAATACACTGAAACTGTTCTAGAATGGGACTCAAACAGGCACTCTACACAAATGGTATATGTATGCATGCCCCTGTGCATGTATGGGGTGTGGGGTAAGTGAGCACTGGGCTAGGTATGCATATTGTATTTCTTTCTAGGGCCTAGAAGTGGTAGTTTTACCCCAATTTAGAAATGTTGTACATGCTATAAGCACACCAAGTTTTTATAATTCAAATATCATAATATGTAGCAAAAAGAGATTAACACTATATTTATATGTGCAAAGTACTTTGCACACTCACATGGAATTTTCTCAAAGTTTTCTCAATTTTTCAAAGAATATCTGTTATTACTAAAATGTAATGAAAAACATAATTAAGTGTCCTCATGCTAAAGACTCCAGGTACTTAAATATTTAACAGCTTAGAATTAATGCCCCTAATGTAATATAGTCAGCATATAAATATTTAATCCCACTTCTGTAAACTTTCAGAGTTAGCATATCTTGTGATAGTGTTCAATACCCCTAGCACATATGGAAGTAAAGCCTACTCAATTCATTTTAGTCAGTGTTTTGAGCCTCCAAATCTCCTGTCAGAACTACTATATGGGGAAAATCTATCTAGTAACTTTTTCCCTTAAATTCCTACTCATCTGCTAATGGATACAACAATGTTTTGTTGTTGTTTTCTTTTTCTTTTTTTTTTTTTTTCCAACAACAAGGTGAGCAATGAAAAACGAGAAAGTGCAGGAATAGTTTATAGAATGCTTATTCACTCCTTGAATAATCAACTGCATGAACACTTAGACTTCATGCATATGCTAGAGAAATAGATATGAAACCGTAATGAGAAATGAGGTTGAACACTGTTTAGTTAAATCAGAAGTTCAAACACCAGCAGACACTGTGTGTTGGCACCAACCTTAGAGTGAGAAATCACTGTCACTTTACTATGCTGCAGGGTTTTGGCACTTCAAAAATTGGACTACTCAATTTTCATCTTTGGGTGACACTGCCTTAATGTGAATCCTCAAGAAATCATTTGAAACTCCTCTAAACTCCCGGAATAGAGTTGAATATTAGAATTTGGATGATATCTCCAATGTTTATAATGGCAGGTGTCAAATACTTAAAACAACATAAGTTGCTTATTTGAACATAAATAATTTAACAGCAAAAGAGAAGTAGAACTAGGATATTTCTCCTTGCTCTCTCCTTTGGCTTTTTTGAAATAGAGCATTAAAAGCTTGTGTTGATGATGCTGGGTTCTGTTGTGACACTTATCAGCCATCTATGTTTTGCATTAAAAAAATGCAAAAGCAAACACTTTAGTGAAAGTTATTTTTTTGAAGCCATCTAGGAATAATTTATGCCCTTGAGAAGACAGTGTGTCAGTAAAATTGTTAGGTTTATGATGAAAAGATATATGAAATTTAATAAGGTTTGTAGGTCAGTGAATTGGCTTCAGGATTTCAGGCAGTAAGGAAAGCAAATTCAAAACAGTTGAGCATAAGAACTGCAGTAACAAAAAGAGAAAAAAACATGAGAAAAAATAGAAGATGAGAACTAAATTGTTTCCTCATGAAAAAAATTTTGTATTATTATCACACACAATGGATTTTCAATAAAATAAACAATAGCAACTGAAGATTTACATTATAATTAGCACATAGCTCTTAAGTTGCTACATTGTTAGTACCTGGTCCTGTTTTCTGCAATGCCAGAAAAATGTAGGTCAGTAATTCTCACTTATCGGCCTGGTTTTAATAAGATGTTCCCAAGTTTATGCAACTGTAAGTCTACAGGAAAAGCACAATCAATTTCATGCTTGTTTTGTTTTGTTTTAAATTCTGAACTGTTCACAGAAACACTTAACGTAAAAATAATTTAATAATAATAGCTACAAATATGTTGAATGCTAGACACATTGTTTAATTGTGCCGGTGTATTTCAGACACCAGAGAGAGGCAGAGAACACTGATACCAATCAATTGTGTAGAGAAATTTTAGGTGAAAAATAGGCATTCATTTGTGGATAAAGTAAAATAAACATAGTCCAATAAGCATGCAACCTAATTCTTATGAATTAGTTTTATTCGGTTAATCTAGGTTAGATAACACTTGACTCTGAATTTCTACTTTCCCATCCTATAATTAAGAGCATGTCTCGAGATTTTCTAATGTGTGAAAACTCACTGGTTCTCTGTCATCTAAACATTCTGTTAATCACTTTTTTTTTTAAATAACTCTTGGTTTGAACTTTGTTGAGTCTTCTCATAATTCCACACTTGCAACAGAGAAAGCTTTCTAGGGCTGGGCACCTACATAGTCAATCTTGATCTTACCTCAGGCACTTTTTTTTTTTTTTTTTTTTTTTTTGCTTGAACATTCTTGCCTTTAAGGAAAATAGTGTTTCCTTGGAATTGGAAAGACCCATTAGAATTCTCCTGAATGGCTCATGAAAAAATTTCTCCTCCACTGTCGTATTTTATTGGCTTTTCTTAATTATGTCTTAGAATAAACTCTGTGATGAGTCTAAGCTGTTATAAAAGATAGTCAAGGAAGAATATTTTCTAAGGCAAATACAAATAACAATGATAATGTGAAAAATGTCGATGGCATTTTGATAAGGATTGCATTGAAAGTGTTGATTGCTCTGGGCAGCATAGACATTTTCATAATCTTTATTCTTCCAATCCATGAGCATGGAATGTTTTTCCATCTCTTGTGTCTTCTTCAATTTCTTTCATAAGTGCTCTATAGTTTCTAGAGTATAGATCCTTTACCTCTTTGGTTAGGTTTATTCCCAGGTATCTTATGGCTTTTGGTGCTATTGTAACTGGAATCAACCCCTTAATTTCTCTTTCTGGAAAGTAGTATGGAGGTTCCTAAGGGCACTAAAAATAGAGCTACCCTATGATCCAGCAATTGCACTACTTGGTATTTATCACAAAGATACAGATGTAGTGAAGAGAAGGGGAACATGCATTCCAATGTTCATAGCAGCAGTGTCTACAGTAGCCCAACTGTGGAAGGAGATGAGATGTCCTTCAACGGATGCATGGATAAAGAAGATGTGGTTCATATATAAAATAGAATATTATTCAGCCATCAGAAAGAATGAATACTCACCAATTGCATCAATATGAGTGGAACTGGAGGGGATTATGCTAAGTGAAACAAGTCAAGCAGGAGATAATTATTGTAAGGTTTCACTCAAATGTGGAACATAAGGAACAGCATGGAGAAGGGAGGGAAAACTGAATGGGAAGGAATCAGAGAGGGAGATACACTATGAAATACTCTGGACTTCAGGAACCAAACTGAGGGTTACAGAAGGAGGAAGTGGGAGGATGGGGTAACCAGGTGATGGGTATTAAGGAGGGCACATGTGGTGATGAACACTAGGTGTTATATGCAACTAATAGTTACACACTACATCAGAAACTAATGATGTACTTTAAGTTGGCTAATTGAACGTAATAAAAAAGAAAAAAAACAATGTAAAATATCTCAATATATTTATTTTGGTTACATGATGGATGATAATATTTAGCTACATTGGCTTAAATAAAATATATTTAAAAATTTTAAAAATAAATTTTAGTGTAAATTTTTCAAGGCTCACAAAAGGCCTTTTCAGTTTTTGTTTTTGTTTTTTGTTTTTTTACTGGAATTGTATTGAATCTGTTGATCAGTTTGGGAACAAGCTACATCTTAATGATATTGAGTCTTTCTTGAAAATGATATGACTTTGAGTGCCTAGGTGGTTCAGTCAATTAAATGTCTACCTTTGACTCAGATCATGATCTCAGGGCCTGACATCAAGCTACATGTGGGGCTCCCTGTTCAGCAGGGAATCTGCTTCTCTCTCTCCCTCTGACCCTACCCCCTCCATGTTTTCTCTCTCTCAAATAAATAAATAAAATCTTTAAAAAATGATAATGTAAAGGACAATACTGTATCTTAAAACATCTTTGGGGGGTTAGAGAAATAACTACTTTGGGGCACCTGGCTGGGCCAGTGGGTTGAGCCTTTGTGTTTGGCTCGGGTCATGATCTCAGGGTCCTGGAATCGAGCCCCGTATCAGGTTCTCTGCTCAGCGGGGAGCCTGCTTTCTCCTCTCTCTCTCTGCCTGCCTCTCTGCCTCCTTGTGATTTCTCTCTCTGTCAAATAAATAAATAAAACCTTTTTTTAAAAAAAAAAAAAGACCTACTTTAAGAGGAATAATAAAATAGACTCAGTGTCATATTTTAAGAATTATTTTGCCATATATGAACTCTGACAACCATCAGACGGGTAAAAACCCTTATATGAAAGAGATTGAGGAATTGAGGGGCAACAAACAAGCTGATTTGCTTTCATGGCACCAGTGCAAAATGGAGATGCCTTAATCTCCAACAAAGCATCATCATGATTTTAATGAACAAGTGTTTATCAGGTTTCAGTACTGCCTGAAGTTACATATTTATTAGACAACTCTAAATAAGGCAGTTTATATCAATAATTCTGTCTAGTATTCGTAAAAATATATTTCACATACAGTCTTTTCATTTTCTTCTGATTTAGAACTCGGTTTCTATGTTGGTATGCTTGTTATGCCAGGATCTATTATGTGTTCCTTTTCACAAAGCTTCTAAAGTCACTTACGAGATTAAACTCAGAATTGAGTAGAAGGATTATGCTTTAAAACATTCTCCCCTCAAGAGGACAAATTGGTTATAAAAAGCAAAGGGAAGACACTCTATGTTACTGAATGGGAATTTTGCCATTCTATAGTTCCCAGTAGGAAAAAAATGTATGATTTTAAAAATTGTGGCAAATTGAGAAATAAGAGAGCCTTAGACATTATTTTCCCACTTATGAGATGGCAGGAATTTCCAGTTAGCGATGTTATTAGATATTTTAATAAATTATTGACTTTCCAATACAGATTACACCTGTGAACCCAAGTCCAAACTTCTGTTGCTAAAAATCCTCCTTTTCCCCATTACCAAAATAGAGTAATATTAATGTACCTATGATCTGGACATCTGACATCTTTTTTTGTTTTAAAGATTTTATTTTTAAGTGTTCTCTTCACCCAACATGCGGCTTGAATTGACAATCCCGAGACCAAGAGTCTCACGCTCCACCAACTGAGCCGGCCAGGTGCCCCTGTATGTTCTTAATCTACAGGTAAGTAACAAAGAGCGATGTCACTACAGAGATTAACCCAATTCATCATTCAATTCATCTCACCAAATAAAACAACAGATTGTGGTAATGCTGGGTGAGTAATAAGAATTCCATTCTTTCATCTATTCTCATACTATATTTCACAAATTCTAATGCTTATTTTCATATTAGAAATACTAATCTGACAGAAGTTCACTAGGATGCTGCTTCATTTGAAAGCTTCATGTATCCATGTACTTGTTTGAATCATTTTCCGTTAAGTATTTTTTTTTATTTTATTTGCTCTCAAATTCTCAACTTGATCATAAGAATGTTAAGCACCTAATACATGTTTTCAATTATGGAATGAGCATTAAAGAAAGAAAATTTGAAGCCATAAACCTAGGTTTTAATCCTGACTCCAGCCCTTACTAGCTATATGAGTTGACAAGTCACATAATCCTTCTGAGCCTTATCAACTCTATCATCTGTAAAATAAAGATATTAACAGGACTCATCTTCATAGATTATTGTGGGAATTGGGTTAATATTTTTAAAGATTTTTTTTAAAAGGCACCACTGACTAATACAGAGAAAACTGTATGTATGTTTATTATTAAATAAAGCAGCAAAGAAAGATATTATACTAGTGTCCAGGTTGGAATTTGACAAACTTTGTCTGTAAGGACCAGACAGTATATATTTAGGTTTTGCAGGACACAAATATCTCTGTCATATTTTGTTTACTTTGTCTTCTTTTATGTTCCTTTAAAATGTAAAAAAAACAAACAAAACAAAACAAAACAAAACAAAAAAATCATTCTTAGCTCATAAATATAAAGATGCAGGCTAGATTTGGCTCCTGAGCTACAGTTTGCCAATCCCTGGTCTGGATGAGAAGAGTCCAAGTGGACTATATAGTAACAGACAGAAGGAAAATGAACATAGCCCTGGGGAAGATAGTAAAGGGTCCTGTTTTTCCTTCATGTGTTTGATCCTTTTTACTGATGAGTACAGAAAAAAAAAAAAAAAAAAAAAAAAAAAAAACATTTACCAGACCAGTTGTAGCACATTAAGTGCCAGCTTCTCTGTTGGTTAGTGCTCATGAAAACCTCATAACTGGAAGAAAACTGAGTTTGAGGCCCAACTATTTGTTGCACTTAAGGTAGTCCATATCATTCAGCTTGATCTACCTGGTTTTGATTGAGGTTTGTTGGGGTCACCATCCCTCCATCCTTTCTGTCATTGAGAGTGACCCTAGAATATGATGAATTATGATTTATTTTCCTGGTGATACTTCCTCACATCAGAAAATACATATGAAGGTTCTATTTGTGGCTCAATATACCTGTATCAATTGAACATTTAAGACCTGAGAAAATGAATGGCACTTAGACACTCAGAAATATTGGACGAACTGTTAGAGACTTTTGGGCTAGGATTACATTTGTGTTTGGCATCCATAAGACCCTCACTCTAACTAGGGGGCCATGACAACTTTCAGGTTCCTTATTATCCGGACTAATAGCCATCAAATGCCTTAAGTATTCATTTTTCTCCAGTATACAATTGCTCAGATAACTGGTTGCAGATATCTTTGAGAAAAGAGTGGGAAAATATTTATAGAATAGTGGCATAGTGGGTTTTCTGGGTGTTTTTACAAGGAGACTATGTCTTGCTTTCATTTTCTGGGCTCTAGACCTTAAGATAGGCTCAGACCTGGAAATGAGCGAGGACTTATAATTTCCCATTGTCGTATCTAAAGTCAGTCTGTTTCTCACCAACTCTTCTATCTTGGTTTGTAAAAGTAAGACCATTGCCTAGTTGCCTACTCATTTTTCATGGTTAAGATCTCATGGTTAGGAGTGGTCATATCTTTTCAAATTAGTATTTTTATTTTCTTTGGCTAAATATCCATCAGTGTAATTTCCAGCTCATATGCTATTTCTATTTTTTATTTTTTGAGGAACCTCCACATTGTTTTCTGCACCAATTTACATTCACAACAATGGTATACAGGATTTCCTTTTCTCTACACCCTCACTAACACTTATTTTTTTCTTGTCTTTTTGAGGGTAGCCATTCTGACAGGTGTGATGTGATATCTTATTGTAGTTTTGATTTGCATTTCCCTGATGATGAGTGATGCTGAGCACATTTTTTCATGTTTCTGTTAGCCATCTGTGTCTTCTTTGGAATAATGTCTATTCAGGTCCTCTGGCTTATTTTTCTCTCCCCTTCCCCTTGGTGTTGAGTTGTAGAAGTTCTTTATATATTATGGATATTAACCCATTATTGGATATATCATTTGCAAATATCTTCTCCCATTTAGCTAATTGCCTTTTGTTTTGTTCATAGTTTCCTTCACTGTGCAAAAGCATTGAATCACAATGTTGTACACTTAAAACTAATGTAACTTTGTGTATCAACTATCCAAAAAATGCATTAAAAAATGAAGATTTATTTATTTGGGAGAGAGAGAGGTCATGTGGGGGAAGGAGCAGAGGGAGATATTCCTGAGCAGACTCACCGCTGAGCTCAGAGCCCAACATGGGACTCCGTCTCATCATCCATGAGACCATGACCTGAGCCAAAATCAAAAGTCAGGCACTTAACTGGCTGAGCCACTCAGGCGACCCAAAAGAATGCATCTTATAATATGTATCAATGAAGCCACTTGAAAAACACATTGACTACCCTGTAATTTCAGGGATTAGAATGTGTACCTATTCTATTCTGTGATGCATATGTGTATGTGTGTGTGTGTGTGTGTGTGTGTGTGTATACACACACAATATTTTATAATAATTTATTATATATATAATAGAAAAGTTGAAATATACATATTTCAATATATATAAATATATATATTATAGGAAAGTTAAAATATATATTTCAATATATATTTCAACTTTTCTTACAAGGTGTATTTAATAAATCACATTTAAGACCCATTTGGAAAGAAAAACACACACATACACACACACACATTTTATTAACCAATGCCATGGACTTGTTTCTGAGTTCCTACAGTAGCTTTTCCGCCCATTCTGATGTTTATGTTACAGTGCCTCTAATGGTTAAGGATCAACACTGAATTTCTGCTGTTCAAAAATTGCATCATATTATCACTCCACTCTACAGAGCCTAGTCTATGGAGATATCTCTCACCATCAAACCTGACATAAAGAGGACACTCACCACCATGTGCCTGCCCAATGGTGCAGGGTTTTTGTTGTTGTTGTTGTTGTTGTTTTAATTGTCTTAGTGAAATGTGTATCCTCTGTGCTTTTCTGGTAAACATAACTTGCCTGATTCTCTGAGCCTCCTGAATCCTTATATGAACAAGTTCTTTCATCCCTATTTCATGACATTTTGTCATTATATAGTGAAACTTTCAAGGGAGTATCGCAAAAGTGTATCTGAAAACTGCCTGTATGTATCATTGATGAAATATTAAATCCTGAAACATAAGGAAATAGCTCCATGACCACATGCCAGTTCAGTTTTTCCTTGTGTAGGCTTAGAGTCTGTTCCCTCTGCCTCAGCATACTTAATATACATTCTGACATACTTTTCATTGTTCTTATCAGTACATATTTTACTTGGTCGACCAATATTTCAGGTGTAAGTTATTTTCTCCTGGAGCAGAATATACTTCTCTCATACTGAGACCTGACCAGAGTTATTGGTCTAGATACAGTGAAAATAAGCTGAGCAAGATCTTGAGAAGTACAACCGTTATCTCGAGGCACCCACCCCAGGGAGGTTCTGTCCTGTCTCCGGGCAAGTAGAGGCTACTTCATCTTCTAAGAGGGACAGAACTGTTTTTGCTGGACCAGAAGTTTCAGAGTTGGGGACTATAAGATCGTTCAAGGCATCCATACAGATCTTGCATTCCATTTGGTTTCCACTCTTTCCACATCAGTGTATTGACTCTAGACTAGGAGATGCTTCATAATAAGAGATGTCTCACAGTTATGAATTAAGTCTCCTGTTTGCTTTTGCCATTGTAACAATTAATTTTGGGGTTTGATTTCTAACAATATTTTTCTAGCTGCCATAGAATATAAGGTTCTTTCTAACTGGTAACATTGAGGATGCTAGTGTACAGTAGTTTGACTTTTTCAAATGGGATATGTTCCAAGATCCCCAGTGAATGCCTGAAACCACAGATAGTATTGAAGGACATTATGTATAGTATATTTTTCTTTGTACATATGTGTCTATGATAAATGTAGCTTCTAGGCTGAGAGGTCAATACAGTGAAAAATAAAGGGACC